>NC_137066.1:16106795-16471795 GCF_032717465.1 Coenobita brevimanus
GCTTGGTCACACTACGGCGAGATGTTTCAGGAGACAGCGTGATGTGAACAAAAAGGAGTCTTTAAATATTCAGTCAATTGGTCTAGTGTCCACTCTTGAGAGTTCCCAGAATTCTTTAACTGAGTTAACTGAACCTGCTTTGAGGGGTAACTTAAATTCTCTTGATGGAGCTCCTCTTTTGAGCAGTAAAGTGGGTGACACTCTCAAGAGTTCATGTGCTAATTTCCTGTCTGATGGTATTGTCAGTCCTCTGGACAGTAATGACAGGAAATCAGTTCAAATATATCGTGATACAGGTGCTTGCCAATCCCTTATGCTGACCAGTGTTCTAGGCTCTAATGTTAATTCCTCTGATGAAACTGTAATCTTACAAGGTGTAGGGAATAATTACTTCTCTGTCCCTCTGTGCAGAGTGAATTTAGAGTCTGGTTTTGTTAATGGTTCCGTTATGGTTGGGTTGGTTGAGACACTCCCAATGTCAGGTGTAACTTTCTTACTTGGAAATGATATTGGTGGAAGTCAAGTGTGTCCAGCTCCTCAGTTGTCTAGTGAGCCAGTGGCTGCGACCCAGGATTGTGATGTCCCTGATGTGTTCCCTGCATGTACTGTCACTAGGGCTAAGTCTAAAGTTACTGGTGATTTAGAGGATAATGATGATGATGATGTTATCCTAGCTGACACTTTTCTTGCTAATTTGGACCACTCACCAGATGAGGCAGTACCCCGTAGTGTTGATAATTTGTCTCGTCAAGAGTTGGTTGAGTTGCAGGTTGCTGACCCTGAGTTGAAAGGTCTAGCTAACTCTGCTTACAGTGAAGAAGAGTCAGCCGGTGCTTCTACTTGTTATTATGTAAAGTCAGGAGTACTTATGAGGAAGTGGAGACCCCCAACAGCATCAGCCGACTGTGAATGGGAGGTTGTACATCAAGTTGTCATCCCTCGTGTTTGTAGGCAGGATATCATTCGAGTGGCTCATGATTCCAGTTTGGCAGGACACCTTGGAGTGAGGAAGACTGTGGCACGCATTTTGAAACACTTCTACTGGCCAGGTATCTTCAGGGATGTTTCCTGGTATTGTAAGTCTTGTCACACCTGTCAAGTTGTGGGGAAGTGTAATCAGACTGAAAAGGTTGCACCTCTAGTTCCCATTCCTCCTTTTGAGGCGCCTTTCACCCGTGTGTTGGTGGATATTGTGGGCCCTCTTCCTAAGACTTCTTCAGGATTTTCTTATGTGTTGACCCTGATTGATATGGCTACTCGTTATCCTGAAGCCATTCCACTTAGAAATATCTCAGCAAAGAACGTGGTTAAGGAAATGCTAGGGTTCTTCACAAAGTTTGGTCTGCCCAAGGAGGTACAGTCAGACCGGGGAAGTAATTTCATGTCAAATGTTTTCAAGCAGTCTCTGAAAGAGTTGGGCATCACCCAGATCACGTCTTCAGCTTACCATCCCCAGACCCAAAGAATGCTGGAGAGATATCATCAAACACTCAAATCGATGCTCAAAAAATACTGTTTGGAACATCAGAAAGACTGGGATAAAGGTCTTCCATTCGTTGTGTTTGCCGCAAGAGAATCTCCAAATGAATCACTGGGCTTCTCACCTTTTGAACTACTGTTTGGCCATGAAGTAAGAGGACCCCTTAAGTTACTCAAGGAATGCTGGCTGTCGGAGGAAGATAACGTCAACCTGCTGGAGTATGTGATGAAGTTCAAAGAACGGCTGTCCACTGCTTTACAGCTGGCGAGAGAGAATTTAGGAGCTGCTCAGGAGAAGATGAAGACTTGGTATGATAAGAAGTCCAGGTTACGCCACTTTCAGCCAGGAGATCAGGTTTTGATTCTGCTACCAGTTCATGGGCAACCTCTTCAAGCCAAGTTTAGTGGTCCTTATTTCGTGGAGAAGAAACTCAGTGATGTCAACTATGTCATCGCCATACCAGATCGTAGAAAGAACAAGCAACTATGTCACATCAACATGTTAAAGTTATATCACAGGCGGGACGAAAATAATCCAGTCTGCACTGTAGCTGTTCCACCCGAGTCTGCAAGTGAAGCTCTCCCATGCAGTATGAGCCTGAGTGATAGTTTGGGGAAGAATCCTGATATCATGAATGATCTCCAGACTAAGCTTTCTCATCTACCTCCCGAGGAAAGGCAGGAGTTTTCGGCATTATTGCAGGAGTACCCGCAAGTGTTCCGTGCTACTCCAGGAAGAACCACTGTGTTGATGCATGATGTCGATGTTGGAGACGCAAAGTCAATTAAATTGCCTCCTTTCCGTGTGAACCCAGTGAAAGTTCCTCTCATCCAGAAGGAGCTTGGCTACCTGTTGGACCACAAGATGATTGAGCCCTGTCAGAGCGAGTGGAGTTCTCCTGTCACTCTAGTCCCTAAGCCAGGTGGGTCACAGCGGCTTTGCATTGACTACAGACGTGTTAATCAGATAACTAAAACAGACACTTACCCTCTCCCTCGTGTGGAAGATTGCATAGACAAGATCGGAAAGGCTAGGTACATAGGTATGTTTGATTTGTTAAAGGGATACTGGCAGGTACCTATGACTGAACGTGCTAGGGAGATGTCATGTTTTGTAACACTAGGAAAGACTTTTGCATGTTCAGTAATGCCATATGGTATGAAGAATGCACCAGCCACATTTCAGAAGCTCATGAATGTTGTAACAGAGGGTTTGGCAGGGTGTGTTGTTTATATTGATGATGTATTAATCTTCAGTGACAACTGGAAAGATCACCTATGCCATGTCAGTAAATTTCTTGAGCGTTTAGTTCAGGCTAATCTTGTAGCTAATTTATCAAAGTGTGAGTTTGGTCAAGCTAAAGTTCAGTACCTTGGGTATGTAATTGGTGATGGACATGTTGCACCACCAGGAGCTAAGGTTCAGGTTATAAGTGATCTTCCCAGACCTAAAAGTAGGAAAGAGCTACAAAGATTTTTGGGAATGGTAGGTTATTACAGGAGATTTGTTCTTAACTTTTCTATTCTTGTATCACCACTTACAGACCTACTGAAAAAGGGAGTTAAATTTGTCTGGACCGATAACTGTGAATCCTCTTTCAACAAACTTAAAGCTATTCTATTAAGTCAGCCAGTGCTCGCTACTCCAAATTTTGCTAAGCCTTTTAAGATGGCTGTTGATGCAAGTGATACAGGAGCTGGGGCTGTTTTGCTGCAAGAGGATGATCAGGGTATTGAACATCCTGTATCTTATTACAGTAAGAAGTTCACTCCACTTCAAAAGAACTACTCAACTATTGAGAAAGAGCTTTTGGCCTTGATTTTGGGTTTACAGCATTTTTCGTTTTATTTGTATTCTGGTTTTGACCCCATAGTCATTTATACCGATCATAACCCACTGAAATTCCTTAGTAAGTTTGAAGATAAAAATCAGAGATTGACAAGATGGAGTCTACTTCTTCAGGAGTATTCATTAGACATACAACATGTCAAGGGGAAAGAAAATGTTATTGCAGATTGCTTATCTAGACTTTAGACAGATTGTTTTAGAGTAATAAGAAATTTCCTTTGTAAATTTCTTTTTCTTTGTGGGGAGGTGTTACATAGCCTATGATTTCATCATCCTTTGTGTAATTTTAACGCACAGTATGCTGCATGTTTGATCACGAGCGTGTTCTGCCTCAGTTCCCCCCTTCTACCGTTATAGTAGAGTAAGTCGTCATTTCTGGAGTTCAGAGCAGGATTTTCAGCTCTTTGTCCCCATGGCTTCATTTGCGCGTCCTTCTTACAAGTTGTATCAAGCTCTGCTGGCCCCTATATAATGAGCTCAGTCTCTGCATCATTGCCACTTAGATCTGCTCCTCATTTTGTTCACATCTCTGTCCTCCCCTGTTATTATTATTATTGTGAGTGCTCAAGAAATCTCCAAACATCTAGCAGCTGTGTGTAATTTGAGTATAACTGTTGTTGCATTTTTTCTTGTACTGTGTAGCATAAGTTTAATTTGTAGGCCTAGTGAAGTTTTTGTAATTCACGTAGGGATCTTTATGTCGATCAGTTTTAATATTATTTTGTATCTGTAATAATTTATCTTGCATTAACTGAGCATTACCTGGTGTATTTTCATTTTATCAGGGCTGACTTAGATAAATTTACTCTTGCTAATTTCGTGTTAATAGAGGCTATTGCAGTTAACCATATATTTAACCTGTTTATTTGCCATTACATTATCCTTATGAGTTCTGAATGTTTTGTTGTTAGTTTGAGCATTAAACTTTAACTTGTAATTTTACCTAACTCTTTTGTTTTGAACCTGGAACTTTACGGGACAGTAGTGACTCTTAGTATTCTCACTTAATGTGTACATTATCTTTCTCTGTTCCGTAACAATATATATATGTGTGTGTGTGTGTGTGTGTGTGTGTGTATAATCCGGACCTCCTTTCTCACCCTAGGGCAGGGAGAGGAGTGGTAACGCCCAGGCAGCCAAAGTTTGCCCAGTTCAGTGGGCCATGCTTCCGTTCATTCATCATTCAAGCCCTTCAAATCCTAGCTCCATCTGATAGACCAAAAAAATTCAACATGCTCTTTAGCTTGACGTATACCTATCTGATAGAACCAATTCGAACTCTATCACGTTAAAATGGGGGTGCCAAATCCCTGGTCGTGCACTTCTCTCACAAAATTCATCCAGCCAGCTTGATCTCTTGTCAGTCCTTTTGCCTGTGCAACTTCCATACCTCTCTTCCCCACACTCACTCACCATATCCCTCCACCTCCTTCTTGGCCTACCTCGCCTCCTCCCTCCATGAAATTTGCTCAGATATTTCTTTTTCACCACTCTATTGTCGTCCATTCTCTCCACATGACCATACCGTCTCAGTACAATCTCTTCGATTCTGGTGGCCACAGTCTTTCACAAATCACATTATTCTGTATCTTATTCATTCTCTTTACTCACCACACATTCCTCAGCAGTCCCATCTTCACTGCTCTTACTCTTGACTTTTCATTTTCATAACACACCGTAGTCTCACATCCGTATGTAAAAGTTGGCACTAACACTATTTCATGTAGGCCTCACGCAGCTGCAACACTCAAGCCTCTGTTTCTTATCAAGGCCTTCATAGCACCAGCTATTTTCTTTCCTTGTGTCACTCTGTTTTCCACTTTTGCACATTTTCCTCCCTTTTCTATCACTGTACCCAGATATTTCAACTATCTCACAATTTCCAGTCTCTCTCCATTCACTGTAACATCACAAAAGGAGTAACATTCTCTCTCAGTAACCATCACTTTACTCTTTTCTATATGTACTCTCAAGGCACGACCTCACAGACAGTAGCAAAATTCTGCATTAGTCTAACAAGCTCTTGTCCGGTATTTGCAAGTAGCGCTGCATCATCAGCTTACAACAAATTTGAAATATTCCATCCATCACGTTTCATTACCAACGCCATCACTCTCTCCAGTACTCGTGTTTTTATTTCTCTTATCTCCATATCCATATACAGTATATATTGAACAACCATTGAGGCATCACACAACCTTATCGCACGCCTTCACTGATCGTGAACCATTCACTTTAATGTCCATTTACCCTAACACATGCTTCACTACCATCATAAAAACTCTTGACGGCACCTAGCAGCTTACCATCTACACCATACATGCGCAAAACTCTCCACAATTCTTCTCTGCCTGTTTTTTTTTTTATACTTTATCCAGATCTATAAATGCCATAAATAGGCTACCTTATAGTCGTTCTCACAAACCTTGTTCATTATCTGTCTCACTGTAAATATTTGATATACACGTCTTCTTCCTCTCATGAGCCACCATTTTCGTCACTCACTCCGACTTCTGATATCTCTCTTACTTTCTTTATAATATTTCTTCCATATACCTTCCATACAACGCTCAATAGCCTTATGCCACGATAATCCTTGCACTCACTTCGCTCACCTTTATTTTTGTACAGGGATACAATCACTGCCTTTTTCGACTCTACTGGCAGTTTCACTCACCCATGCCTTCTTACATATCTCCAACAAGCACTTCAGTCAGCTCTCTCCACCACACTAATTATCTCTCCATGCACCTCATCAACCCCAGTTGCTTCCCCATTTTTCAGTCCCATCACAGCGTTCCACACCTACGCGAATGTCACGTTTTCTGTCACTGCATTCCTTCTCTGGACATCCCCAAAGCCAATCATGTAAGCAGTCACTTTTCTCTTTCCATTCCCATTCATCAGACTTTCAAAATATGCTCTCCTTCTTGTCCTTACTTCTTTCCCATGGGTTAATAATCGACAACTTACTACCTTCACACTTTCACGTTTCTTTTCACGGTCACTTCTACATTCTCTAACCTCTTTCCTGAATAACTTCCTATTTTCAGAGGAATTTGCATTCATTTTACTCTCTAGAGCATCACTAACCTCCTTCTTCTACCTCTTCACTAGTCTCTTTACGTTATTCTTGCTCTCAGTATATTCAGTTCTTATTTCAACTGAACCCCGGTCCTGGATCCACTTTATCGGCTTTTCCTTCTTTTCTTCCACTGTTGTCTTAACCTTTTCATCCCATCATGCCGTGCCTTTCTTGTTTGTTGTTTCTCTTGCCATACCATACACCATTTTAGCTTTTCTAACTAAGCAAACCCCATATGCATTCCACAAGCTGTCCAGACCTATTTCATTCCAATTCACTGCTTGTAACTCCTCCCCTACTTTGGCCCTGTATTCATCTGCCATTTCTTTGATCCTCAGCTTCTCGACTTTCAATCTTTCTCCCTGACTGCTCCTCTCTCTCTTGGTCCACCTCACTCTTTACAGCTTGATCTTTCATACCACAACCATATGACCTGAAAACTCTCCACATCGTCCTCTCACTGCTCTCGTATCAACAACACTTCCCAGGATCGATTTCTCTACGAGCAAGTAATCAATGAAGCCCCTTTCAACACAATCTCCATTCCCTCTATACCATGTATATTTATGTGCACCTTTGTGTTTAAAATAAGAATTACAAATGCACAACCTCCTTTCCTGACACATGTTGTTCAGTCGCTTCCCATTATCATGTTCTCCTGGTACTTCATTTTTACCCATTATATCATTCACAGGACCAGTGCCTACTCTCCCATTCATATCGCCCATGACAAACACTATATAACTCCTGGGCATTTAAATCACTGCCACTTTCACTTTCTCAGACTTGAACTTGACAGACATACAGTAGATCTCGAGCTGACACATTTGTAGTCTTTCGTTCCACTCTGTCACACTTCATTCATCAACAAAGCAACTCCTTCTTTGCAGCTTCCTCTCCCATTCATGCCTGATCTCACACATTTCACACCCTCCCGCTCCTCCACTTCACACCCTTTCATCTATGTTTCACACAATGCCATCACGGCATATCTTGCACTCTTGAACACATTCGCTGTTTCCATCCTCTTGTTCTCCTCTTTCACACCTGTCACATTCCACATGGCCATGCGAATCTGCCCATTTGGCTGGGGCCCTGGGCAGGTATTGGGCCCTCCGAGGCTCTCCGAAACGTCTGCCATGGTTTTAGCTGAGGAAATCTGGGGGACACGTGATCCGGCCAAAAACCCCGGTTATATGGTTGCCTCCCAGCGTAGTAAATGGCTTCCTAGGTACAGGAAACCATTTGGTTTTCACTCAGTATAGAGACCATAAAGCAACACTACACTGACTGAGTGGATGATTGGCGCTCCCACCTACCGCAAACATTTATACATACATTATATATATATATATATATATATATATATATATATATATATATATATATATATATATATATATATATTCATTCATCATCCAATCCTATGTTGCCCCATGAGGAGCGTAGGAGCCTGGGGCTAAGCAAGTTGATCCTGACATTTAAGATAAAAGTGACCAGCCTCACTCATCCCTGAGTGGCATTATGTGAGCAATAATCCCCAACCCCCCTTTGGACATATACCTTCACAAGCTCAGTCCGACTCGAGCCCTGTAATTACCCACTAAACCACCAGGCGCCAAAATTTGGTTATATGGTTACCATCCAGCGTAGTAAATGGTTTCCTGGTGTACAGGAAACCATTAGGCTTGTCACTCAGTGTAGAGTCACCCACAGACAGAAGGAAGAGGAAAGAGTGAAGGAAAGAAAGACAGAAGAGGGAGCGTAAAGTCACCCGTAGGCAGAAGGACGAGGAAAGAATGAAGGAAAGACAGAAGAGGATGGAAGGAAAGAAGGATCAAGGAGATGAATATATATATATATATATATATATATATATATATATATATATATATATATATATATATATACAGTATACTATAGGCATACATACGGAGAGAGAGAGAGAGAGAGAGAGAGAGAGAGAGAGAGAGAGAGAGAGAGAGAGAGAGAGAGAGAATTATGAATCCGATCCAGTTTGTTTTCCTTTCTTTCTGCCTCTCTTTCTGTTTGTCTGTCTGTCTGTAGGTTAAAGGTCAATGACTGAATCAACTCTGTGATTATCCGAGTTTGTCCTAATTTGGTCGAAGGGTCGAAATGCAGGAATTACTGAAATGATCCCATTTTGAGGACAATCCGATTTTTTTTTTTTTTTTTTTTTTTACGTGTCCGACTCTGGGAAAAGGCTCAGGGCCTATTTCTTGGGGGCAGTGGCCTATCCCAAGGCCCAGTAGTCCTCCTACACCTCCACATGTCACCACTTCGGCGCTAACACCCACGTCCCTATTGAATACATGCTAGGGCTGTCTCATACATGACTGGTGTACTGGTATTAGCGGGGGTACTTTTACGACATGTTGGCGGGTCATCTGGTAGATCAGGAAAGTCTGCTTTTTAGGAAATTCATATCCTTAAACTGTTCCTTGCCCCAGCTGGGATTCGATCCTGGGTCCATTAGGAGTGCAAGCCGCGTGTCTACCGATTCAGCCTTTCTTTCAGCCTTCAATCAATTGGGATGAAATCTGGTGTGTTTAAGGTATGTTGAAGATGACAGTATTATATTTTCAGAACAACAGGCGTATAGGATAAGGCAAACACAAACAACCTTGTTCTGATTTGACCCACACTTGGTGAACTGGTCACAGGTTAAGTAAGAATGAAATAATGCAATTATGAGAGGAACCGGTTGAAGGTCAAGAGCACAGGGAAGGATCAAAGGTTCGGCCTTAAGATATTCAACACGATTAGTGCCCACGTGTCGTGTCCCACCTGGATGCTCTTCAGTTTCGCACCATGGTGATGAATCACGCTGTTTAAAACAGATAAGAGACAGTGAAGGCACTGCTGTTCTTCGTGTCAAATCGATTTTTTTTCCAACTTTTTCATATTACCATATTACAAAATAACAGACCCCCACTGGTTATGTGTAGGGCAAAGCCCTACACATATCCCTATACTGTACATGTGGCTGAGCTCGGCGGGGCTGCTGCATTCATATCAGTGCTTCCTATTGTCCTTGTTCTTTTTTTTCTTACTTCTTTGAGTACACTGCTGCAAGATTAATAATATCAAGTTTGGGTCATTTCTTGGGGACCATAATGTCTATGTGGTCTGTTTAGCTATGTTGTCCCCCCCCCCTCTTTCTCTCTCTCTCTCTCTCTCTCTCTCTCTCTCTCTCTCTCTCTCTCTCTCTCTCTCTCAACAATATTTATGCACTTGATCCCATCTTCCGATAAAGTTATATTCTTTGGCTCACGACTCTGCGTTAGTCAATAAAAATGACCTCAAAGTGGTACTAATCACGCGCCCCAGCACGAAAAATTAATAAAAAAATATTATCACTTTCCTTGTACACGTCCATCGAGATAAAAGAGCCAGTGTTCATGCCACTTTCACCCTCGGTTGCAACGCTAATTTTTCCCCCTGAAATGGCTGCACAGCTTCAACTGCAGGATAGTGAACGGTCCATTCCTAGCACCACACACACACACACACACACACACACACACACACACACACACACACACACACACACACACACACACACACAGGAACTCCCCCAACATGCACGTAAAAATAATACATACAGTCCCTTTCCCTTTTGCTCCCGAATCCAAATCTCTCCCAATCTTCTCTGCTGCCTTCTGTTTCCCTTTATCTTTTGTAATCTTCTTTCAGCCTTTCTTGTAAGCCTTCGTCGCCCATTTTTATTGCTGGAATTTCCATATAATTTTGTTTTTGCATGTTTAGGCTTCCAATCTACTTCGCTTTTTAATGTTGTTTTTATAACATGTAAAAGAAATACATAATCAATTTTCCACGAATTAAAAACTGCTGTCTCTAAGAAAAACTGAGAAAATTAGTCCGACAGTTTTGTGAGATCATTATCATCATCATCATTATCGTCGTCGTCGTCGTCGTCGTCATTAAGATCCTTAATCGGGTCTAAAGGTGGTAAGAATTAGGATTCTTAAACAAAGCAAAAGTGTGATAAATATCGACAGCATGGCTAGTGGAATGGGCTGCACAGTCACTCACAAGGAATTTTAGTGTTGGTAATCATGGTTCCAGCTCACAAGCATATCTATCTATGTTTATCTTATTTATACTTCTATTTTATTTATTTATTTATTTTTTTTTTTTTATACAGATGCAGGTCACACTCCTCCCAGAGAGTCTTTCCGTCAGGCAGCAAGAAGTGTCAGATCCCTGTGAAGAGCTTCTCCTAACATACTTTATTCAACTTATACATGCATCTTCTACAGTGCCGGTAAATTTTGTTTCCACCGTCTTGATCCTGTTAAAAAGCAAACAGGATCTTGCTGACTAAAAACGTTCAGTCCAAGGATGTACTTTTTTGTAAAGCTGTCAGATTTTCTTCTTTAATCTGCTTAGTAGAAACTTTTCGAACAGGAGGGATCAAATACAACATTTGTTTTGCCTCTGCACTGCAAGGGACGTCCCCTAAGCTTAGTGATGTTGTGTGGAGGCGGCTGGAGGGAAACAGATATATCTCCTGCACTAACACTGAAGCAAAATTGAGGGGATGAAACTTCGTTTTACAAAACCGGAATCCTAGTGATGTTAAAGAATTATTTACTGTCACTGTAATTATAAAGGGTAGTTCCTGTATTGCGCCCCCCTTGTCACACCTTGAGGTATCTTGTGTGATACGGGGACGGCTAACTCTGCTTGTGGGAGGACTGCGAATATTTTGGCTTCCTCATGAAATTAGCATTCAACCATGCAAGCTGTGGACGTAACAGAGCAGACACTACAGAGCATGAAAAGGATTATGAGATGTAGATGACGATGCAAGGTGGACTCTGGTATCACTGGGTGAGCCATCCCATCAGCATGCAAAAGTTCGTCAGCAAAGAGGCAAACGGGTGCAATATGAGGACCACCTTCTATATCTTCACTTTCCCTTTCTCGATATTTCTGAAATACACTTCCTTGAACTTTCAAAGTATTTCCTCCAACAAAGGCCACTTCCAATATACGGACCTCGAGATCAAAGAAGAAAGAAGCCGATAGCGTTATCGACAGTGTAGCCGCCGGATTATATACACTGTGTTGCCCTTCTACCCACTGATGAAAATCAAGTTGTCATGGAAAAAGATAAGTGATAAAGACTGTATGCACATTATTCTAGTTCCACTCATTGTTTTATAAACATTGGCAGTTAAACAAGAATAAAGGGATAAGTAAAATAAAATTTAAGTCCTTTCTAATATCTCACCTTCAAGATATAGGCTGTCAAAGTTAGGTTACCTTAACAGCGTACATTCAAGAGCAGGTGACCAGACAACTTTCATTGGTGATATCCATGATCGAAAACCTCCAGTCACCTTGTGGGGATAAGATCTATGGAAGGCTGTCATTCCGACTATGGAGTTCTAACTCCTTTAACGAGTCTAACCTGACGAAAAGCCCTAACCCCCTTCAACTGAATTTTTGGGTTGATTGGCTAGGAGTGCAGGGTCAATCTGACTCATAACCAAGGAGACTCATCAGTACCCTATAATTAAGGTTCATCGATGTTAATATCACTACATAACATTCAAGTCGTAGGAGTGGACCAGTTCAGTCAGGTAAGCACAAACCGCCTTAATACCAGAAGGCCTAATATGTAATTGTCAGAAAAAGTAAATAATGAAGGCTTAGATTCATGGCTATCATCTTCTCTAGGGGCATTATAGCAGACAGTCAATTTTTGGAAAGTCTCTGTTTTAAGCGTATATTAGAACACGACCTCCAGTATTAGGATTACATTAACACACCAGTACTATACTGGTGGGTAATGGGACCAGAAAGGGAACATAACTAACACGGGGAACACCAATCGAGCAGGGCAGTACTCCCAAGGTGGATGGAAAGCTGATGACTGGGAGAGCTGGAGCTCCCTTTTCATCAGCCCTCGGGACTAGGTCCCGACCATCCCCCTTTGCTGAACTTTTTCAGTGTCTCAATAACACAGAGGGTAGGCCAGCATGCTCTCCAATACAAGTTTCTCTAACTATCAACACCAAACTACATGCACAGTACACACCACACTTACTTTAAAAAAAAAAAAAAAAAAATGGCAACAAAAAACGTGGCCTGGGAGTCCCCAGGGGGGGGACTATAAATGTCCCCACCTTCCGCTCCTCTCCCGGTGACGACTCCAGCTGGCTGGAACCACTGTCTGACTCCTTCTTCATTTCCGCAACATTCGCGGCCTTTCGTCTAACTTTCGCTTTGTTGAGCACCACCTCTCCTTCTCTAAACCTCACCTTCTTTTTCTAACTGAGACTCAGCCGTTTGAGGCAACTGACAGCAGACCCTTTTCTGTATCCACCTGCTTTCTCTATACTCATTTCAAAGCCAAAGGTGGCTGTTGTGTGTATATTCGCAACAACTTATCTTGCTCTCGCGTTCCTGAACTCGATCCCTCTAAATTCTCTACGCTCTGGCTTTGGCTTTCCTGTCATTCTCTGACTAATTATATCTGTGCTGTTTACTTATCTCTTAATTCTACTGACTATCACAAATTCTTTGACTATCTCACTTCTACGATGGAACCCATTTTATCCATTTCTCCTCTCTCTGAAATCTCCATTCTAGGAGATATCAATGTTCACCATCATCTTTGGCTCTCCTCTCCTTTCACTGATCCACCTACACCTTTTCTATCAATGATCTAGAGCAGCTTGTACAGCACCCTACCCATATCCCTGATCACCTTGGAGAGAGCTCCAACATACTTGAACTCTTCCTTACAATTAATCCTTCTGCTTACGCTGTTAATTGTTTCTCTCTGTTGGGCTCCTCCGATCACAACCTTACCACCTTAACCTGTCCTATTGCTCCGGTACGGCCTGCGGATCCTCCAAAAAAACGTCGTCTGTGGCACTTTGGAGCTGTGGATTAGGAGGCCCTCAGGCAGTACTTCTTTGATTTTGCTTGGAATTATTATTGCTTCCATGGCCAGGAGCTATCCGGGCGTGCCTTGCGCATTACAGAGGTTATTCTCTCGGGGATGGAAGCATACATTCCTTTCTCATATCCTTCAACTAATGCAAGAAAGCTTTGGTTTAATCACACTTGTTCTAATGGTATGTGCAACAAGGAGAGTGCCTATAAAAGGTACCGGAGCCAACCCAATCCTGAATCACATCTTTTATATGTTTCTGCCCGGAATTGTGCTAAGTCTGTTCTTCGCTCTGCTAAGAATATTTTCATCCGTACTAAATGCTCTCAACTCTCTATCTTGAAATCTTCCCACTCCTTCTGACACTTTGCCAAAAACCTTTCTAACACCTTTACCTCATCATCCTTACCTCCTCTTTTCTACTCCGATGGCTCTGTAGCTATTTCTTCTACCGATAAAACAGATCTCATCACTCAAACTTTCTCCTCCAATTCCACCTTAGACGATTCCGGTGCTGTTCCTCCATCACTTCCCCCCTCTGACTTCCTCATGGCTGACATCAAAGTTTCTTCAGCTGATGTATTTTCTGCCATCACAGGTCTCAGTACTAACAAGGCATATGGGCCTGATGGAGTCCCTCCTGTTGTCCTCAAGAACTGTGCTTCTGTGCTTACACCCTGCCTAGGCAAACTCTTTCGCCTTTGTCTATCAACTTGTACCTTTCCTTCTTGCTGGAATTTTGCTCTCATTCAGCCAGTCCCAAAGACGGGTGACCATTCCCAACCCTCTAACTATCGTCCAATTGCTTTAACATCCTGTATTTCAAAAGTTTTCAAGTTAATTCTTAACAGAAAAATTTTAAGGCATCTTTCCTATCACAACTTTCTTTCTGATTGTCAATATTGGTTCCGTCAGGGACGATCCACTGGGGATCTTCTCACCTACTTTTCAGACGCCTGGTCATCCTCCTTTCGGGACTTTGGCGAGAGCTTTGCCATTGCACTTGACATCTGAAAGACTTTCGATCGAGTCTGGCACAAATTTTTAATTTGTGCCCTCTTACGGTTTCTATCCTTCTATCTGTGCATCCATCTCTAGCTTCCTTTCTGGTCGTTCTATAGCGTTGTTGTAGACGGCCATCGTTCTTCTCCTAGATCTATTAACAGTGGTGTTCCTCAGGGCTCTGTCTTATCAACAACTCTCTTTCTTTTATTCATCAATGACCTTCTAAGCTGTACATCTAACCCTATCCACTCATATGCTGATGACTCCACCTTTCTCCTTTCCATTCGGTTCCCGCAACGTCCATCTCAGCAGTTACTTCAACAAACAAGGAATGAGGCTATGGCACACCTAATGTCTGACTTGGCTCATATCTCTGACTGTGGTAAAAATAATCTGGATGTTTTTAATGCATCAAAGACAGTTTTTACACCTATCAACCTGACAAAATCTTCCACAGGGAAACCCACTAATGTTTAATAATATTCAGCTTGATCCAGCATCATCCTTGAACATGCTTGGAGTTTCATTTACTCGGGACTTATCTTGGAAAGATCATATTATCACTTGTAAAATCTGCTTCCAAGAGATTAGATGTGATAAGCCGACTCCATTCCTTCTTTATCCCTGCACAATTCTTGACTCCATACACGGATTTTATCCTCCCCCATGTGGAGTACAACTCTCATGTGTGGGGAGACTCCCCAAATACAGCTCTTCTCAATAGGGTAGAGTCAAAGGCTTTTCGCCTCATTAACTCTCCTCCTCTTACCGACTCCCTTCAATCTCTGTCTCTTCGTTGCACTGTTGCATCTTTATCGCTTTTCTGTCGCAACTTCAATGGTCACTGCTCCTCTGAACTGCCTGCATGCATTTCTTCACCTCTACGACGGGTGCGTAGCACCCGTCTAGCAGCAAAAAGTTTCTAGAGAAGGGAATGAAGTTGTATGCGGCCTTCAGGGATTTGGAGATAGCATATGACAAGGTGGATAGACAAGGATTGTGGAAAGTATTAAGAATATTTGGAGTAGAGGGAAAGTTGTTGAATGCTATGAAGAGTATGTATGAGGGTGCTAAGGCTGCAGTGTGTGTGGATAGTGAAATGAGTGAATATTTCTATTTGAAGGTTGGATTGGAACAGGGATGTCATGTCTCCATGGTTGTTCAGTCTGGATATGGATGGGGCTATACAAGAGATACAAGGTAGGGCAGTGGATGTTGGAGTGGCCCTGGTGAGAGAGGGCAGTGTTTGGAAACTCCCTGTACTGTTGTTTGCAGATGATACTGTGTTGTTAAGTGAAGACGAAGGGGAGCTACAAGGCTTGCTGCATGAGTTTGGGAGAGTATGTAAGAAACGGAATCTAAAGGTGAATGTAAGGAAGAGTAAAGTTATGGTCTTCTAGAAAAGTGAAGTCAGTGAATGTACAGTGAGGTTGGATGAGGAAATGGAAAATGTGAGTGCGATTAAGTACTTGGGTAGTGTGATGAGTAAGGATGGAAGTTTAAAGGATGAAGTGCTTGAAAGGGTACAGCAAGGAAGAAAGGTTGCTTGTTCCTTGAAAGCAGTGATAAGAAACAGGGAATTGAGGATGGAAGTGAAAAAGCTACTACATGACAGCAATGTGATACCAGCTCTAACGTATGGAAGTGAAGCTTGGACCTTGTTGGAGGGACAGAAGTCAAGAGTGAGAGCAATGGAAATGAGTTGAGAGGAGCATGTGGAGTCACAATGAGAGACAGACTGACAAATGAGTACGTGAAGGAGCGTTTTTCTGTGGATGTGATAGGAAGCGTTAGGTGAAACACATTTAGGTGGTTTCGCCATATGGAGAGGATGGAGAGTGAGAGACTAACGAGGAGAGTGTATGTGAGTGAGGTGAATAGGGGGAAATGGAGGGGGAGGCCAAGGATGAGATGGAGGGATGGAGCAGAGAGGTGTATGAGAGATGGGAATGTGAGCTGGGAGCCTAGCAGTGAAATGGCGTTGGACAGGGCGACATGGAGGCGATTTGTTTGTGATCACTCGTTACGGGATTTACGCGTCTGGCAATAAAGAGATCGAAAGATAGATAGGAGTCTCACCTTACTCTACGCCTTTCTGGTAGGTGCAAATGTAGTCTTTTAAATCTAACTTCATACGAAAACTTCATTAAATCAAATTCATCAGTCTTCTCTGTACATTTTCTGCCGAGTTTATAAACACTATATAGTAAGGACACCAGAATAGTGCAGTAAAGTCTAAAGGTCGCCTAACTAAACTTGTAGTATGGGCAGGGAAGATCCAATTGTCATGGTCCAAGAAATATATCCGAGTTCCCTCTTTGCTTTATTTCTCGAATTAATACATTGTTGCCTTGATTTAAGGGCTTGACTAACCATGACTCCTTGATCTTTCTTGCATTCCTATTTATTAGTTTCATAATTCTGTACGATGAATATAATATTAGCGATGATCTTGCCCAAGTTAAGCACTTTTCATTTTTCCCCACTAAATTCCATTTCCCAATCCTTAGACTCTTATTACAATATATCAAGGTGCTTTTCAATGTTCACACTTTCATCAGCTGAATTAATGCTACGTCCAGTTTTTCGTGTGATCATTATATTTATAATATATAACAAACGGCCGAGTCCTGATCCCTGAGGTATACAGCTGGTTACTAATCCCTAGTCCGATGCAGTGTCAGTTATTAAAACTCGCTGCTTTCGTCCCTTCAGCCAGTATTCTATCCATTTTATGATGTCACCGTCTATACCGTGTGCTCAAACCTTCCCAACTAACCTTTCGAAAGCCTTACAGTAGTCGAGATAAATAATACCGAAAGCTTTACCGCTGTCTACTATCTAACAGACCTTCGAGAAAAATTATAAAATTGTGAGGCAGGATCATCCTTGCGTGAATCCGTGCCGGCTTTCATTTACAAAATTAAATCTTTTTAGGCGTTCTATAATTTAGTTTCTAAAACTTACTCCGGAATTTTTTTCTACTACTGATGTTAGACTTATCATTTTTGTAAAAAAAAAAAAAAAAAAAGTATGTTCGCTTCTTTCATCCGTGTGGAAGTTCTTCTGATCTTAAATTATTAAATATGTTTGTAAGTGGCTGACATAATTCTTTTGGTTTCCTTTATAATATTTCCATATATATCAAGTGGCATTGAAGATTATTGATGTTTTAGCTTATTAATTTCTTTCAGTACTTCCTCCTTACAAATGGTTATCTTATTACAAATATTGTTCTTATTACCATCGTAAATGTCTGTTTTTCGAGGGACTAAGTCTAGATTTTCCTTTGTACTGTATATACCGATATGAAATAACTACTTAGGATAAAGCACATTTCTTTATATTCACTGGTAATGTCATCTGATTTTGTTCTAAGGAGACCTATCCCATATTTATTTTTCGTACGGTATGATCGATAAAAACTCTTGTGGTTTTCTTACATTTCTGGGGCAAACATAATTTCATAACCTCCTTATCTCCCTCTTTACCTTCCTACTCAAAATCTCATATTGGTTTCATAAGTGCTCCTTTCCTCTATTTTTTTTTTTTTGTGTGTGTGTGTGTATTCCATTCATTTGGCCTATGAAAAGTGTTAATCTGCTCTTTAACCATGTTGGCTATGAATTATTCATTCTAAAAGCTTTATGAAGCAATATGTTTACCTTGACCTCTCTGTATTATATTTACTAACTCAACTCACCACTTTTCTCGCTGACTGAAGTTACTTTGTACCTGACCTGAAATAATCTCAAGGAGTTGAACTACGCCCCCACTTATATCCTGTCCTTCACCTATGACCTGAGCTACTCCTGTTATCTCAGTGGCCTGACGTACACTCCCACCCAAATCCTGTTGATCACCTATTACCTCATTTTCTAATTGACCTTACTCTCTCTAAAGTAACCAGTCTGTCCATGGTTTATGGTTCTGAAATAAACTCTTAATCTATTAAAATCCGCTAGACAAAAATTCAAAATGGTCAAGCATTTTTCAGTAGAACAAACATTCCAACTAAGTTTGACCTGTATTTCTTCATGATGACTATTACCGAATCGTCCACCAACTTCTCTTACGACTGACAATTTCTCAATTCAATAAAACCAAATCAAGTCTATTATTACTTCTTTGGATCTCCCTGGTATACTGATACAGGAAATTACCCGACACTAGAACACCCTCTGATTCTGCAGCCCCTCTCTGATTCTGAAGGTCAATCTCCTATAATAAATGCTAAGCTGGACACTAAGGCTTTCCTAATTTCTGTCAAAAGGTATTAGCTATCTGCTCTGCTTAATTATGGAGATTTGTTAACAGCTCATAAAACTAATTTCTCTCTGTTGTTACTATTTTCTTCCAAGGCACTTCCCGAATTCCGATTTACTTTACTGACAGTTTTTGTGTAACAATTTAATGAATCCTTAACATAAATAACTACCACACCTCTCTTTCTTCCCCAAAATATTATAATCTTTTACATGATACTCTGAAAAAAATTCAGTTGTCACTGTATGCGTCCATGTTTAGCTAATAATGGCCACGTCTACTTTCTCTGTGCAAATTCAATCCCTTAGTTCATTCATTTTGTCATGTAAGCTCCTGCTGTATGTATAGCACACTTTGAGATTATTTTGCTACTGTTTTTGCTAATGATAAGGAAACTTTTCTTTACTATCATAACTATTTTTTGTACTATCACTTCTCGCTCCTCTTACATTGCTTGTTTATTTTGAGGGGCCTGGGTGGATGTATCTACAAAAATGGTTAAACTTTTCTCCTAATTTCTGAAAGTTTCGATGCATGCATCAAAATATAATGCTAGTGATCCCTATTTCGAGTTGTTACAAATTACATGTAACGCTTGACCTAATAAAAAAAGCTCCTAACTACGTATCTAACATCCTAGCTAAAACAGTAACCCCCTGTCTACAAATATGAGTCCTACCTCGGCTGTACAAGGAACTCCATCCAAAAAATCGGTCCCATATATCTACGAAAGATATTGCCTCACCCTTGCAACACCTTTCCAGATGCCACTTACAACCTATCGCCATGCTCAGCCTTTCACTCCCAACCCCCCTTCTGGGCAAATACTGAAAACTTCTGGGTTACCTCCCCTCTCCCTAACCTAATTTAACATATACTTGTACAGCTACATGCAGAGTACACACTACACTTCCTATTCAAAATTCACCATAATGGCGTCGACTCACCAAGTCTCGGAGTCCCCGGGGGGGGGGACCATAAATGCCCCCGCCATCTGCCCCTCTCCCAGTGACGACTCGAGGTGCCTGGAACCACTGTCTGACTCTCTTCTTCTTCATTTCTGCAACATTCGTGGCCTTTAATCTAACTTTCGCTCTGTTGAGCACCACCTCTCCTCCTCTAAACCTCACCTTCTCTTTCTAATGGAGACTCAGCTGTCTAAGGCAACTGACAGCAAACACTTTTCTGTATCCTCCTACTTTCTCTATACTCATTTCAAAGCCAAAGGTGGCTGTTGTGTATACATACGCAACGACTTATCTTGCTCTCGTGTTCCTGAACTTGATTCTTCTGAATTCTCCACACTCTGGCTTCGGCTTTCCTGTCATTCTCTGACTAAATATATCTGTGCTGTTTACTTATCCCCTAATTCTACTGACTATCAAAAATTCTTCGACTATCTTACTTCTACGATGGAACACATTCTGTCCATTTCTCCTTTCTCTGAAATCTCCATTCTTGGAGATTTCAATGTTCACCACCACCTTTGGCTCTCCTCTCCTTTCACGGATCCACCTGGTGAACAAGCCTACATCTTTTCTATCCTTAATGACCTAGAGCTGCTTGTACAGCACCCTACCCGTATCCCTGACCGCCTTGGAGAGAGCTCCAACATACTTGACCTCTTCCTCACAACTAATCCTTCTGCTCACTCTGTTAATCTTTTCTCTCCGTTGGGCTCCTCCAATCAAAACCTTATTACCTTAACCTGTCCTATCACTCCGGTACGGCCTGTGGACCCTCCAGGGAAACGTCGTTTGTGGCATTTTGGAGCTGAGGACTGGGAGGCCCTCAGGCAGTACTTCTTTGATTTTCCCTGGAATGATTATTGCTTCCATGGCCGTGAGCCATCTGAGTGTGCCTTGCGCATTACAGAGGTTAATCTCTCGGGCATGGAAGCATACATTCCTTTCTCATATCCTTTGACTAATGCAAGAAAGCCTTGGTTTAATCACGCTTGTTCTAATGCTGTCCGCAACAAGGAGAAGGCCTACAAAAGGTATCGGAGCCAACCCACCCCTGAATCACATCGTCTTTACGTTTCTGCCCGGAATCGTGCTAAGTCTGTTCTTCGCTCTACTAAAAATAATTTCATCCATACTATAGTCTCACCAATCTAAAACCAAGGTTTGGGTGGAGTCCAGCCGGGGATTTCCCTACGTACAGCGTTGCCTTGTTTCCTATACTCTAATTGGCTAGTGGCTGACCTGACACCGTTAGAGTTAGTCCTCTCACATCTCGCCACCTGGCCTGACATGACTTCACCCACTTCTGTGTGTGTGTGTGTGTGTGTGTGTTTGTGTGTGTGTGTAAAGACAAACTAATTTAAGTTATAAATATAATTTAAGTTATATATATATACATATATTGTAACGGAACAGAGAAAGATAATGTACCCTCTCAAACAACTGAAAATACTTTGTTAAATCAGATTCATTAAAAGGAGGGACAAGTTTAACATTTTTAGCCACATCAAAATCATCAGAGCTAGATGATCCAGTTCCACCTTGTTTCATGCGATACTCATGGTCTGCCTGAATCCTAGCAATTTCAACTTGTGCCTCAGCCTCTTTAGAACGGGCCTCCGCCTCCTTAGCACGAGACTCCTGCAGGGCTAGCTGTAACTTAGCTAATTCAATCTGCGTTTGCTCATTTGGAGGAGTTACATTAAACAAGCTTTCATTAATCATGGCAACAATTTGATCTTTAGACTGATGAGAGCGAACAACAAATCCCAATTGTTGAGCAACAATCTTAAGTTCATTCTTTGTTCTGTTTTCTATATCACACACTCTTTGCACATTTGACAAAAAATATTTGGCTTCATCAAGTGTAGTAATAGTAGACATAATTAATAAGTAACGGTCACAAAATATCAAGCAATATCCTTATGATAATATCCTGAATATCCTGATATGAGGTCGCCAAATTTATGTTACGGAACAGAGAAAGATAATGTACACTTTAAGTGAGAATACTAAGAGTCACTACTGTCCCGTAAAGTTCCAGGTTCAAAACAAAAGAGTTAGGTAAAATTACAAGTTAAAGTTTAATGCACAAACTAACAACAAAACATTCAGGACTCATAAGGATAATGTAATGGCAAATAAACAGGTTAAATATATGGTTAACTGCAATAGCCTCTATTAACACGAAATTAGCAAGAGTAAATTTATCTAAGTCAGCCCTGATAAAATGAAAATACACCAGGTAATGCTCAGTAATGCAAGATAAATTATTACAGATACAAACTATTATCAAAAATGACTTACACAAAACCCAACACCAATCAAAAAACCTCACTAGGCCCAAGAATTAACCTTATGCTACACAGTACAAGAAAAAAATGCAATAACAGTTATACTCAAGTTACACACAGCTGCTAGATGTTTGGAGATTTCTTGAGCACTCACAATAATAATATCTGTACAGGGCAGAACAGAGATGTGAACAAAATGAGGAGCAGATCTAAGTGGCAATGATGCAGAGACTGAGCTCATTATATAGGGGCCGGCAGAGCTTGAAACAACTTGTAAGAAGGACGCGCAAATGAAGCCATGGGGACAAAAAGCTGAAAATCTCACTCTGAATAACAGAGAGAACGACTTACTCTACTATAACAGTAGAAGGGGGGGACTGAGGCAGAACACGCTCGTGATCAAACATGCAGCAACTGTGCGTTAAAATTACACAAAGGATGATGAAATCATAGGCTATGTAACACCTCCCCACAAAGAAAAAAGAAATTTACAAAGGAAATTTCTTATTACTCTAAAACAATCTGTATATGGCATTACAGAACATGCAAAAGTCTTTCCTAATGTTATAAAACATGAGATCTCCCTAGCACGCTCAGTCATAGGTACTTGCCAGTATCCCTTTAACAAATCAAACTTACTTATGTACCTAGCCTTTCCGATCTTGTCTATGCAATCTTCCACACGAGGGAGAGGGTAAGTGTCTGTTTTGGTTATCTGATTAACACGTCTGTAGTCAATGCAAAGCCTCTGTGACCCACCTGGCTTAGGGACTAGAGTGACAGGAGAACTCCACTCGCTCTGACAGGGCTCAATCATCTTGTGGTCCAACAGGTAGCCAAGCTCCTTCTGGATGAGAGGAACTTTCACTGGGTTCAGACGGTAAGGAGGCAATTTAATTGGCTTTGCGTCTCCAACATCGACATCATGCATCAACACAGTGGTTCTTCCTGGAGTAGCACGGAACACTTGCGGGTACTCCTGCAGTAATGCCGAAAACTCCTGGCTTTCCTTGGGAGGTAGATGAGAAAGCTTAGTCTGGAGATCATTCATGATATCAGGATTCTTCCCCAAACTATCACTCAGGCTCATACTGCATGGGAGAGCTTCACTTGCAGACTCGGGTGGAACAGCTACAGTGCAGACTGGATTATTTTCGTCCCGCCTGTGATATAACTTTAGTATGTTGATGTGACATAGTTGCTTGCTCTTTCTACGATCTGGTGTGGCGATGACATAGTTGACATCACTGAGTTTCTTCTCCACGAAATAAGGACCACTAAACTTGGCTTGAAGAGGTTGCCCATGCACTGGTAGCAGAATCAAAACCTGATCTCCTGGCTGAAAGTGGCGCAACCTGGACTTCTCATCATACCAAGTCTTCATCTTCTCCTGAGCAGCTCCCAAATTCTCTCTCGCCAGCTGTAAAGCAGTGGACAGCCGTTCTTTGAACTTCATCACATACTCCAGCAGGTTGACGTCATCTTCCTCCGACAGCCAGCATTCCTTGAGTAGCTTAAGGGGTCCTCTTACTTCATGGCCAAACAGTAGTTCAAAAGGTGAGAAGCCCAGTGATTCATTTGGAGATTCTCTTGCGGCAAATACAACAAATGGAAGACCTTTGTCCCAGTCTTTCTGATCTTCCAAACAGTATTTCTTGAGCATCGATTTGAGTGTTTCATGATATCTCTCCAACGCTCCTTGGGTCTGGGGATGGTAAGCTGAAGACGTGATCTGGGTGATGCCCAACTCTTTCAGAGACTGCTTGAAAACGTTTGACATGAAATTACTTCCCCGGTCTGACTGTACCTCCTTGGGCAGACCAAACTTTGTGAAGAACCCTAGCATTTCCTTAACCACGTTCTTTGCTGAGATGTTTCTAAGTGGAATGGCTTCAGGATAACGAGTAGCCATATCAATCATGGTCAACACATAAGAAAATCCTGAAGAAGTCTTAGGAAGAGGGCCCACAATATCCACCAACACACGGGTGAAAGGCGCCTCAAAAGGAGGAATGGGAACTAGAGGTTCAACCTTTTCGGTCTGATTACACTTCCCCACAACTTGACAGGTGTGACAAGACTTACAATACCAGGAAACATCCCTGAAGATACCTGGCCAGTAGAAGTGTTTCAAAATGCGTGCCACAGTCTTCCTCACTCCAAGGTGTCTTGCCAAACTGGAATCATGAGCCACTCGAATGATATCCTGCCTACAAACACGAGGGATGACAACTTGATGTACAACCTCCCATTCACAGTCGGCTGATGCTGTTGGGGGTCTCCACTTCCTCATAAGTACTCCTGACTTTACATAATAACAAGTAGAAGCACCGGCTGACTCTTCTTCACTGTAAGCAGAGTTAGCTAGACCTTTCAACTCAGGGTCAGCAACCTGCAACTCAACCAACTCTTGACGAGACAAATTATCAACACTACGGGGCACCGCCTCATCTGGTGAGCGGTCCAAATTAGCAAGAAAAGTGTCAGCTAGGATAACATCATCATCATCATTATCCTCTAAATCACCAGTAACTTTAGACTTAGCCCTAGTGACAGCACATGCAGGGAACACATCAGGGACATCACAATCCTGGGACACAGCCACTGGCTCACTAGATAACTGAGGAGCTGGACACACTTGACTTCCACCAATATCATTTCCAAGTAAGAAAGTTACACCTGACATTGGGAGTGTCTCAACCAACCCAACCATAACGGAACCATTAACAAAACCAGACTCTAAATTCACTCTGCACAGAGGGACAGAGAAGTAATTATTCCCTACACCTTGTAAGATTACAGTTTCATCAGAGGAATTAACATTAGAGCCTAGAACACTGGTCAGCATAAGGGATTGGCAAGCACCTGTATCACGATATATTTTAACTGATTTCCTGTCATTACTGTCCAGAGGACTGACAAAAACCATCAGACAGGAAATTAGCACATGAACTCTTGAGAGTGTCACCCACATTACTGCTCAAAAGAGGAGCTCCATCATGAGAATTTAAGTTACCCCTCAAAGCAGGTTCAGTTAACTCAGTTAAAGAATTCTGGGAACTCTCAAGAGTGGACACTAGACCAATTGACTGAATATTTAAAGACTCCTTTTTGTTCACATCACGCTGTCTCCTGAAACATCTCTCCGTAGTATGACCAAGCTTACTACAATAAGTACATTTACTTTTCTGAAATCTAGAGGTGAAGCTAGTATTTACTTCCTGAGAAACATCATCTTTATTCTCTTTCCTGTTACCTGTACTCTGAGTAGAGGCAACGTACTTACTCTCAGCTTTCCCTTTTTCTCTAGAATATCTCTTGTGAGTGAGAACATACTCATCAGCTAAAACTGCAGCATCAGACAAATTATCTATTCTTTTCTCATCAAGATATAGGCTTATATCTTTATAAATACACCTTTTGAAGTCCTCCAGCAAAATCATCTGCTAAATTTACCAAAATCAGAATCCACATTCTTATAATTTAACCACTGCTCTAACAGATCTTCTTTGATTTTTGCATACTCAACATGGGATTGCTTATCTTGCTTGTAAGTTGTCCTAAATTTTACTCTATAAGCTTCAGGAACAAGCTCATAGGCCTTAAGAATCAAGCTCTTAACTACATCATAATTATCAGATTGATCCTGAGGCAAAGATGCATAAGTTACTTGAGCTTTACCGGTGAGAACAGTTTGAAGGAGTACTGGCCAATTCTGTTTGGGCCAATTAAAACCTGTAGCTACCCTCTCAAACAACTGAAAATACTTTGTTAAATCAGATTCATTAAAAGGAGGGACAAGTTTAACATTTTTAGCCACATCAAAATCATCAGAGCTAGATGATCCAGTTCCACCTTGTTTCATGCGATACTCATGGTCTGCCTGAATCCTAGCAATTTCAACTTGTGCCTCAGCCTCTTTAGAACGGGCCTCCGCCTCCTTAGCACGAGACTCCTGCAGGGCTAGCTGTAACTTAGCTAATTCAATCTGCGTTTGCTCATTTGGAGGAGTTACATTAAACAAGCTTTCATTAATCATGGCAACAATTTGATCTTTAGACTGATGAGAGCGAACAACAAATCCCAATTGTTGAGCAACAATCTTAAGTTCATTCTTTGTTCCGTTTTCTATATCACACACTCTTTGCACATTTGACAAAAAATATTTGGCTTCATCAAGTGTAGTAATAGTAGACATAATTAATAAGTAACAGTCACAAAATATCAAGCAATATCCTTATGATAATATCCTGAATACCCTGATATGAGGTCGCCAAATTTATGTTACGGAACAGAGAAAGATAATGTACACTTTAAGTGAGAATACTAAGAGTCACTACTGTCCCGTAAAGTTCCAGGTTCAAAACAAAAGAGGTAAAATTACAAGTTAAAGTTTAATGCACAAACTAACAACAAAACATTCAGGACTCATAAGGATAATGTAATGGCAAATAAACAGGTTAAATATATGGTTAACTGCAATAGCCTCTATTAACACGAAATTAGCAAGAGTAAATTTATCTAAGTCAGCCCTGATAAAATGAAAATACACCAGGTAATGCTCAGTTAATGCAAGATAAATTATTACAGATACAAACTATTATCAAAAATGACTTACACAAAACCCAACACCAATCAAAAAACCTCACTAGGCCCAAGAATTAACCTTATGCTACACAGTACAAGAAAAAATGCAATAACAGTTATACTCAAGTTACAGCTGCTAGATGTTTGGAGATTTCTTGAGCACTCACAATAATAATATCTGTACAGGGGAGAACAGAGATGTGAACAAAATGAGGAGCAGATCTAAGTGGCAATGATGCAGAGACTGAGCTCATTATATAGGGGCCGGCAGAGCTTGATACAACTTGTAAGAAGGACGCGCAAATGAAGCCATGGGGACAAAAAGCTGAATATCCCACTCTGAATAACAGAGAGAACGACTTACTCTACTATAACGGTAGAAGGGGGGGACTGAGGCAGAACACGCTCGTGATCAAACATGCAGCAACTGTGCGTTAAAATTACATAAAGGATGATGAAATCATAAGCTATGTAACAATATATATATATATATATATATATATATATATATATATATATATATATATATATATATATATATATCAGAAAGTGAACCGTGGAAGCACGTGACAGAAGCTTAAATCTCCCTCCAATGGGTCAATTCCCAGTATGGGCCTGGATGTTGCCGCTAGTGAGTGTTTTAACTTATTTATTTCTATTAAGAAAATAGCGTATGTTCTACTGATTCCTTCAAATTATATTATAAACGTAATTGTTACATTACTTATCCAACTTAGAACTACCGTGAAAGTCGGTAAAAGTAACTACATTTTTTTCAGCACCACTGTAAAATATGTATGCCACGTTTCTTTATTGATGTACAAGAGCCATATGCATGACAAGTTTACCTTCCTTTGATATGCTAGAATACTTACGTTTATATTGTATTAGTATGTGTGTACCTATCTGTGATGCCTATTACATATATAACAGAATCTACTCCTCGCTCGTTTAGGAAGTATGGCATGGCTGCACCCAGCGCCAGACCCCACCCAAACCTTGGTTTTAGATTGGTGAGACTATAAATGCTCTCAACTCTCCATCTCGAATTCTTCCCGGTCATTCTGGCACCTTGCCAAAAATCTTTCTAACAACTTTACCTCATCATCCTTCCCTCCTCTTTTCTACTCTGATGGTTCTTTAGCTATTTCTTCTACTGATAAAGCAGATCTCTTCGCACAGACTTTCTCCTCCAATTCCACCTTAGACGATTCCGGTGCTGTTCCTCCATCACTTCCCCCCTCTGACTTCCTCATGGTTGACATTAAAATTTCTTCAGTTGATGTATTTTCTGCCATCACTGGCCTCAGTACTAACAAGGCATATGGGCCTGATGGGGTCCCTCCTGTTGTTCTCAAGAACTGTGCTTCTGTGCTTACACCCTACCTAGGCAAACTCTTTCGCCTTTGTCTGTCAACTTGTACCTTTCCTTCTTGCTGGAAGTTTGCTCTCATTCAGCCAGTCCCAAAGAAGGGTGACCACTCCCTCCAACTATCGTCCAATTGCTTTAACGTCCTGTATTTCAAAAGTTTTTGAGTCAATTCTTAATAGAAAAATTTTAAGGCATCTTTCCTATCACAACCTTCTTTCCGATCGTCAGTATGGGTTCCGTCAGGGACGCTCCACTGGCGATCTTCTCACCTACCTTTCAGACTCCTGGTCATCCTCCTTTCGGGACTTTGGCGAAAGCTTTGCCATTGCACTTGACATCTCAAAGGCTTTCGATCGAGTCTGGCATAAATCTTTAATTTCCAAACTGCCCTCCTACGGTTTCTATCCTGCTATCTGTGCCTTCATCGCTAGTTTCCTTTCTGGTCGTTCTATAGCCGCTGTTGTAGACGGCCATCGTTCTTCTCCTAGATCTATCAACAGTGGTGTTCCTCAGGGCTCTGTCCTATCACCAACTCTCTTCCTTTTATTCATCAATGATCTTCTAAGCTGTACATCTAACCCTATCCACTCATACGCTGATGACTCCACCCTTCACCTTTCCATTCGGTTCCCGCAACGCCCATCTCAACAGTTACTTCAGCAAACAAGGGATGAGGCTATGGCACACCTAATGTCTGACTTGGCTCGTATCTCTGACTGGGGTAAAAATAATATGGTTGTCTTTAATGCATCTAAGACTCAGTTCTTGCACCTATCAACCCGACAAAATCTTCCACAGGTATACCCACTAATGTTTAATAATATTCAGCTTAATCCTGCATCATCCTTGAAGATGCTTGGGGTTTCATTTACTCGGGACTTTTCTTGGAAAAATCATATTACATCTCTTGGAAAATCTGCTTCCAAGAGATTGGGTGTGCTAAGCCGACTCCGCTCTTTCTTTACCCCTGCACAATTGTTGACTCTATACAGGGGTTTTATCCGCCCCTGTGTAGAGTACAACTCTCATGTGTGGGGAGGCTCCCCACATACAGCTCTTCTCAATAGGGTGGAGTCAAAGGCTTTTCGTCTCATTAACTCTCCTCCTCTTACTGACTCCCTTCAACCTCTGTCTCTTCGCCGCTCTGTTGCATCTTTATCTCTTTTCTATCGCTTCTTTAATGGTCACTGCTCCTCTGAACTGTCTGCTTGCATTCCTCCACCTCTAGGACGGGCGCGTAGCACCCGTCTGGCAGCAAACTCTCATCCCTTTTCTGTCCAAGTCTCTAATGCAAGAGTTAACCGTTACTCCCAGTCTTTCATTTATGCAACAGGTCAGCTCTGGAACTGTCTCCCTCTGTCTGTATTTCCTGCTGCCTATGATCTCCAGTCTTTCAAACGCAGTGTGTCCAGGCATCTCAAAATGGTCGGATCTTGAGTTTGGCTCTCTGTTGTGTTTTGTTTTTCTCTTGGAGGGAACTGTTGCTGCGGGCTCGTGGCCTTTGGTTCCTTCTTCCTCGCATTAAAAAAAAAAAAAAAAAAAAAAACTGTCACAGTACTCTTCTATGCCTACCAATATTGTTGCCTCCTATACTTAAACAATGGGTTCATCTCCACTGTACTTAGCAATACTATAAATTTTTCCTAACTCATTAGACTTACCCACCCTGGCCTCCCAGAAGACAGATTGGACTTTGTTGGATGGACACAAGTTAAGGATGAGAGCAGAGGAAATGAATTAGTTAAGAAGAGAGTGTGGAGTGACGCGGAGAGACCCAGAGACAAATAAGGTAGCGAAACAGCAGTGTGTTGTTGATGTGGATGCGCTTGAGACTGATTGGCTGTTTGGAGTGGATGAAATATGATAGACTGACTAATGGAGAATCAGTGGGAAGGATGGAGGAGGGAAAGATGGAGACATTTGATTTGATAAAGGGAGGATTTTGGAGAGAAGAGGTTATGAGTTAGAGGTCAGTCTGATGCCAGAGGACAGAGTGGCATGGAGGCATTTTGTTTGTGGCCTACCCTCACAGGATTAAGGCGTCTGGCTACAGATATGAGGATAAAATAAATTTTTTTACATTGTATAGATACTTTGTGAAAAGCTATTGAGATCTTTGATATTCCACTCCCTTACTGATCCAAATGGGATGTAGGTTTCCGGAGACAGATTCAGACATTTGAAACGCCGAGAGGTTTCGTATGAGCAATAAACCCGAACCTTTTCTCGAGTGTAAACCCTTAATGGACCACATCCTTCTGTAAAGCCTTAACAAAGCCTTACCAACAAGACAACCAGGTGTCCAATTGGGAATATGAGTAACACACAACAGTGTTTATGGTTAATCAAGGGCTACAAGAAACCATGTGGCTTTCAGTCACTTATTGTTGAGTCACCTGACCCCAAGTGATGGATGTTTCTGCAATAACCCGTAATAATCAAGGCGTGTCAGAAGGATTCAAAGTATTAGCTTCATTACCTCGGAACCCCAGACGTGTAAAAGGATTATTGGCCTTAACATTATGAATACATGCCGCCCCGTAACCACAATGTTTATTAACACTGCATACTAAAACAAAAATTGCAAAATAATGATTACTCCACTAAGCAGTACAAGGGAATTAATTTTTTACACGCAGTATTTCAAACATTAAACAATCATAATATATTCTCTGTGTGAGACCTATATCAGGCGGATTTTGTGCATAATTGCATGTAGCTAGAAACTGCCCTACCAGTCTAAATAATTAGTGAAATATTGCCAGTTCCACTGATTAACGCACTGGGGTAGTCTGCCCTACAGAATGCGAATCACATACTTGTAAGGAAAACAGGTACAGGTATTGTCAGCAGAGTAAGTCTTAAAAAAGGGGAAGTGGGGGTGGGCTGAGGGGAATGGAAGAGAGAGGGGGAGAGGAGGGGACGGACAAGAAAACCCTGGGTTCAAATTTTCACCCATACCAATCTTTGTTACCCTTCCCACCCTTTCTTGCCTTCCTGGACCAAACAATGGATTACTATGTGAACTTTGCTCCTAAGCTCGCTCCATATCCAGACCCTACCTTCCAGATTGCCTTCCTATTCTTTCTTCTCCCTCGAACTTCCCCTCTCCCCACCCTTCCTCCCTTTTCTCCTCCCAGTTCCATCCTCCACTCTCTCTCTCTCTCTCTCTCTCTCTCTCTCTCTCTCTCTCTCTCTCTCTCCCCGTTCCTCCTCCTCCTCCTCTTCCTCGCCTCTCCCATTCAAACTTCCTGCTCCTCCTCCTCCTGTTCCTCACTCTTCCGCTTTTACTTTCTTCCTATTCCAACAACTTTCCACACCACCACATCCTCACCTCACTCATCCTTTTCCTCTTGTCTCTTCAACATTTTCCTGTACCCTTTTCCAACACCTTCCCTCCACTCCTTCCTCCTCCTCCCACCTATTTCACTTTTTCCTTCTCCCTATTCCAGCACCTCCTTTCCAATCCATCTTATGCTTCCTACTCACCCTTTTTATTCCTTCTCGTCACTCACCCGCCTCATTACCACTCTCCATCCCCTTCCTTCTCCCCAGTCAACCTCTCCTTTTTCCACACTCCCATCTCATCCTCCTGACTTTCCACTTCCTTTGACTTCCCCTTTATCCCCTATCCTCCTCACTCCCCTTCTTTCTTATCCTCTCAATACTTTCTCTCTCCCTCACTTTCCCTATTCCTTTCAACTCCGTTCCTCATCCTTATTGATCTTCGTCCCTACCCCCGTCTTCCATATCCTCAATCACTCATTTCCTCCCCAGTCTCCCTTCCCCGCATACATTCTCTCCACTTCACTCTTTCTTCCTACTTCCCCTAATTCTTCCTATTTTCCTTCCTCCTCCTCTCCTTTCCTCATTTCCACTCATTTTCACATTTTCCCATTACGTCTCCTCCTTCTCGTTCACTATCCTTCGGGATCCTTTTCCTCCATTCTCCCATTCCTCCTCCTCCTTCTCCTCGTCTCACCCTTTCTTCTTCCTTTTCCTGTCCTCCATATTCCCGCCCATTTCCCTTCTTCCCCATTTCCGTCTCCTTTTCCTCCCACGTTCTTTTTTTACTTCGCCTTATTTTTATTATGAAATGACCATCTCTTTTATGTCAAATAATATGAGCTACTAGACTACTGCAGATACCCTTCTTTATGTTCTTATTATTTTATGTCCTTATCCCTCTTTACTAACATCCCTATTCGTCCTCCTTTCTTTCTCTTTTCCTCTTCTCTACTCCCCCCACATCCCCTGGAGTTTGGCAGTTTATTGATGAAGATGCAGGAAAAGTCAAGACAATAAGATGATGTGTGCTAGAAGAAGATGAGAATGTTTTGAGCAGAGAAAAAAAAAAAAAAAAAAAAGGAGGGGGGATGGGAGCGAAGGAACGAAAGGGAAGAAAAGAGTTAATAAAAAAAAACGAAGAGGAGGAAGAGCGGAAGGATGAGGAGTTCCTTGAGGAAAAGAAGAGACAGTGGAAGATGAGAAGAAGGTGACAGTGTGCTGAAGGATTAGTTTTGCAATAGGTGGGGAAGGATGAAAAAAAAGACAATAGCAAAGAAAAGGAGTGGACGAGGACACATTTTATCTGTTCAAGAGAAACTTTTAGAACTAAGGAATTTGATATAAAAGTTTTAATGAAATTCTTCAATGCTAGAATGTTTTCCTTATTTGAACAGAATCGCTTGACTGCAGTAATACTGATTATCAATGACGCTTTCTGGCAGAAAGGGGTTAAGACGAACACGAAATTAAGAAAATAGAGAAGGATAAAGAGAGAGAGAGTGATTAGACGCTGTAAAGGAAGGTAGGAGATCTGTGTGACAAAGGCAAAGAGAACAAGCGTGAGAAGCGAAGATTAACTACACAGATCCAACAAAACAGTTCGAGTCTCTCTCTCTCTCTCTCTCTCTCTCTCTCTCTCTCTCTCTCTCTCTCTCAACATATACTAGGGAGTCCATTCTCAATACAGCTCTACAATAACTACGGACGTAGGCGGGAACTGTTAGCAGAGGGATAAGTAAGATCCAGATACAGGTAAAGGACATCATTAATGTATAAGAACCATCAAATCAAATAACCTTAAATTTTTCCCCTCACCATTGTTAGCTATTATCATTCCTTTGAATCATTAGTGTTTTCCCGTCTTACTGGGGAGATGTCTTTGTATTTTATTTTTGCCACCACCCTTTAAATCATTACATACCTATTTTTCAACCGCTACCGACGTATAATTACTGCCGACCTTATTGGTGAAAATGGTCTTCCTCTTAATTCACGACAGGGACATTAGCATTTGCACTTCCGTAACTGGTAAGAATAGGATCATTATTGTTACAGGATTTTCACTCAAGACTAGGCAAATTTTGACACATATCTGAGAGACCCTATTTCTATCTATCTAGACAGGTAAATAGATAGCTAGATGAATATACAGATATAGATATAGTCATTTATCAAGAGACAAAGGTGCACATGAATATGTATATACGTTTAATATTGCTAGGATCAGACGATTTATTCAGCTTTGACACAGAGAGTTAAATGTAGAGAAGAGAAGAGAGGTGAAAAGAGTAAGATTAAGGAGATAGTGAATGAGAAGTTTCCAAGGACTTTGAAAGTAAAATGGAGGGAGTGTAAGAAAATGTGCTGGAAGGAGGTTAAGGGAGCTAGAAAGGGTGATAAGCAAGGTAGTAGGGAACTGAAAGACAGAGAAGAAAGGAGAAGGAGGTAGATGAAAAAGGAGGAAGGGATCAGTAGGATGACAGTAGCGGATGTAATGAAGAAAGTCAAAATGTTGAAAGCCCCAGGAACTGAAGGAGTGTTTGGGAAATGCTGAAATAAGGGGGAGGGATAGTTGTAGAATGGATATGGAGGAGGTGCAGATTGGCCTGGGAGGAAGGTAGAGTCACGGGGGATTGGAAGTCAGGTATACTTATATCTCTATACGAAGGGAAAGAGGTAAGAGATGTGCATAACATTCATAGGAGCATTTGCTTTTTTATTGTGATAGGAAAAGTATATGCAGGGATATTACTGTCACAGTTAGGGAAATGACAGTGGAATTAGCTGAAGAAGAACAGGGAGAATTCAGGAAGGGAAGATGTTGTGTAGATCTGATCCTAAGGTGTTTATTGGAAAAGTTTCTAGAGAAGGGAAGGAAGTTGCACGCTGCTAAGAAGGACAGTGTATGTGAGTGAGGTGAAGGTGGGAGCGGGAGGGGGAGATTGAGGGGGAGATTAGGGGATGGAGCAGAGAGAGGTGTATAAATTCGGGGGAAGGTAGTGAAATGACAGGGGATAGAGAGACATAGAGGCGATTTGTTTTGGGCCACCCTCTACAGGATTATGATGTCTGGCTATAGAACGATAGATAGATAGGAAATATTATATTAATGAAAGGACACTAAACTCATTATCGCTTCACATTAGGAAGAATTAGTCAAAAGTCAGTATCGTAGGAAAGGGGTAGATCCAAAATAACAAGGCAAAGTGAACTCGAGAAATTTAGTGTGATGTAAACAGATCTTGATGGAAGTGTTAAGGGTTAGGCACAAATGACGGAAATCACTTTTGAGAATATTTAGTAAAAGATGAAGCTCACAGGGCTAGGTCGAAGTGTGTGTGTGTGTGTGTGTGTGTGTGTGTGTGTGTGTGTGTGAGAGAGAGAGAGAGAGAGAGAGAGAGAGAGAGAGAGAGAGAGAATGTGTTATGTATTTATGTGTGTGTGTTCTTACCTAATTGTTCTTACCTAATTGTATCTTTACAGGAATGAGTCAAGCTCGTACTGTCCCGTGTCTTAAACCATATTTATCGTACATATCCTTAAATTTGTGAATTGTTTTGGCACACACAATTTTATTCGGTAGTGCATTCCACTGATCAATTACTCTGTTTGGGAAACTGAATTTCTTCACGTCTTTATCACCTCTCTTTTTATGCAGTTTTTTGCAGTGTCCTCTTGCTGATGCTTCCCCGTATGTTAAGTAACCATTTATGTCTATTTTCTTCTTCCCTGATAAGCATTTATATAGCATTATCATGTCACCTCTTTTCCTTCTCTCCTGTAGTGTTGGTAGATTCAATTTATTTAGTCTTTCTTCGTAGCTTAGATCCCTTAAGCTTGGTATCCATCTTGTAGCGGCCGTTTGAACTTTTTCAATTTTGTCTATGTGTTTTTTGAGATGAGGACTCCAGACTACTGATCCATACTCCAGGGTTGGTCTGATGAATGTTGTTATTAACCTTCTTAGCATGTCTTCATTTATGTATGTAAACGCTATTCTCATATTTGCAAGCAGTGTATACATGTTCCGTACCTTCTCTCTGATGTGGTCACCCAGAGATAGTCTGTTATTGATAATCACACCTAGGTCCTTCTCTCTTTCTGCTGTGTGTAGGGTTTTATTTCCTAACGTATAATCCCAATCAGGCCTTTTTCCACTATTACCAAACTTGATTACATGACACTTGTCCACATTGAATTCCATTTGCCATGTATTACTACATTCATGAAGTTTATTTAATTCTTCTTGTAGCTCTTTACAAGAGTCTGTGTTAGTAATTCTCCTTTGTATTTTTGCATCATCTGCAACCATATTTAGATAGCTTTCATTTCCAGTGTTACTGTTTATATCATTCATATACACTAAAAACATGATTACTCCACTAGTCACTTCTTTCCATGATGAGTAGTTTCCCCTTAGTACTGTTCTCATTTCTCTTTTTATAAGAAAATCTTGCATCCAACAAAACAGTTTGCCTCGAATTCATCCTTGATGGTAAAGTTTCCATAAAAGTCTTTGGTGTGGTACCGTGTCAAATACTTTCTTGAAATCTGAATAGATACTGTCCATCCATCCTTCTCTTTCCTGTATTGTGTTTGTTACTCTGTCATAGTACCTCAACAGATTAGTAACACATGATATTCCTTTTCTGAAACCAAACTGTCTTTCTGTTATCATATTGTGTTCTTCTAAATGATTTACCCAAGCTTTTCTTATAAGCTTTTCTAATACCTTGCTTACAACACTGGTCAGTGATACTGGTCGGTACTTGAGTAGATTTTGTCTATTCCCTTTCTTGAATAAGGGGACAATATTTGCTTTCTTCCAAATATCAGGTAGTTTACCTTGACTCAAGGATTTCTTGAAAATTAAAAATAATGGTTTACTTAACTCCTTTGCACATTCTCGTAGCACCCAACATGAAATGATATTTGTATATCTGGTAGTATGTGTGGACATGCATGTTCCACATAGTCCCTCTCAAAATTTTTTTCTTCTGTAAAAACTGATTGGAAATTCTTATTTAGTGCTTCACAAATATCTTTCTCTTGTGTATAGGTCATTCCCTCGTCCGTAATGGATTGTATTATATGTTTTACTTTGGTTTTGCTTCTGATGTAGCTGTAAAATAGCTTCGGTTGATTACTACTTTTATTTATTATATCCTCCTCAAACTGTTTTGGGGCTTCCCTCCTTATTCTTGTATAATCGTTTCTTGCCTGTTTGTAATTATTATATGCCCTTTCACTATTGTGTCTTCTGTATCTATTCCACAACAAATCTCTTCTTTCTTTTGATTTTTTACATTCTGTATTGAACCATTTCTTTATTTTCTTTTCTGCTTCTTTGTGCTGAGGGATATACTTCTGGAATCCTATTTCATAAAATTCGCAGAATTTTTTATATACAGCATTTAAATCTTATCCTCTTAGCTCTTTTTCCCAATCAACTTCTAAGAAATACTTCCTTAGGTCCTGATAATTTCCCTTTTTATAGTTTAGGCTCTTTTTGTAACTTTCATTGCTGTTAACTATGTCATATGCTATCCTGAAGGTGCAATTTAGTACTGCATGATCGCTTTTGCCGAGTGGAGGGTGATATATTAAACTGCCAATATCATTTTCTTGCCTAGTAAATATGAGATCTAGCATTGAAGGTACATCGAGTCCTCTTTTTCTGGTGGTTTCCCTTACATGTTGCTTAGGAAAAACTTTTGCACGAGATCCAGGCTTTGGTCCCAACAGCTTTCTTGGCTAATTATATTTAGAATATTCCAATTTATATTTGTATTAAAATCTCCAGTTAGTATAATTCTTTCCGATTTCTCTTCCATTTTATGTAGTAATGCTCTTAAACTCTGAATTGTACTCTCTGCCAGGTCCTCATATTCGTCTCTTTCCCATGTGTTTGATCTGGGTGGCATGTACATATTGGCTATAAATACTTTCCCTTCAGATGTGTTGATCTCTACTGCAATCATTTCTACTTGTGAGGGTATATCTAGTTTTATTTCATTGACTTTTAGATTTTTCTTAGTTAATATTATAATTCCTCCTCCTTTTTTTAAGTTTCTATCTCTTCTCCATATATTGTATTCCTCTAAGTTTAGTATGTCATTGGATATCCTTGGTGTTAATTTTGTTTCAGTTAGGCGTATTATATGTGGTTCATTTTCTCTGACACAATCATTCATCTGTAATAATTTAGATACCATTCCAACCACATTTGAGTACATCAACTTTATCATCTTGTTTATATACTTGTCATGACAACGTTCTACTACCTACCTCCTTTTTATTCCATCCTGTTTATGTACCACTTTCGTACCTGCAATCCTATTACTTTGTAAAAAAAAAATGTGTTCTTCTCCTCTTCTGATCTTCCTTCATTTTTTGTTTTTGCTTCCTCCCTCTTCTCTTTCAGTAATTCCAGTTCCTCTTGTGTTAGGCATCTTTTATCCATACATTTTTGAACTCCTCTTTTTCCATAAGATTCTTTGCGTTTTTTAGTATCTCCTCCACGGTGTTTACACTGGAAAGTTACCTTTAGAGGTCTTGATTTGTTTTTCTCATATTTCCCTAACCTTTTGTGTTCCTCTATGTCTTTACTAAAGATTTCCTCTGACACGTCTTTCAATAAGCTCATTACATTTGCCATCTCCTTTTTGTCTCTTGAGATCTTGTTTTTTACTTCTTCCTCTTCTCTACCAGTGATTACTATAGATTTGTTGATATCTACTGAATGTCTGACTAACTTTGGATTGTTTTGGATTATTCTTTTCACTTCCTTTTTAATGCTTTTTTCTTCCACCCTTGTTTCTAAGTTTTTCTTTACTTTCACCATTTCAGCATACGTGGTTTCCACATCATTTTTGTAGCTTTGCACAGCTTCATTCACCTGTGTTATCTTCTCCTTAATATCACTGCTCTGGTCTATCAGACTGCTTACTTGCCTAATTGTCTCTGTATCATTTTTGAACTCTTCCATAATACTCTCGTGGTTGACTATGGTACTTGCCATTTCACTCATTTTCCTCCTACGTGTACTCAATTCCACTGTTAGTTCACATATGGTTGTGTCTTTCTTGTTGACCTCCCTTCCTAGTTTTTCTATTTCTTCCTTTTGCAGGTGCATCTGCTTCTTTATTTCATCAGTTTCATTCTGGAAAGCCATCTCCAGTTTGTGTACACGTTCAACCAGTCTATTGTGAGTCTCCATTTCAACCAGTTCTTGGTAGAAATCATCATCTCGCTTTCTACCTTTATCCCTTTTCTTTTCAAAATTTGCTTTACTAAAGTATGTGGCCATTTTGCAATACTAAAAGCACAGAATACTTACATTCCCTGGGGCAGTTGTAGTCTAAACAAACATCAGCTGACTGAGCACATTCTTTCGCCACTTGGTTCTCTTTTATGTTTGAACAAGTCTTGTTTAAACTTCTTATTTTTTTTTAAATAATAAAAATCCATTTAGTCTAACCTGGTACAGAGCTTGACTCATATAAAGATACTAATTAAGGTAATGCCACTGGCCATGCTGGCTCGGAATGGAGTGCTGTCGCCCACGACTGTTTTCCTTTGTAGCTGCTGTGTGTGTGTGTGTGTGTGTGTGTGTGTGTGAGAGAGAGAGAGAGAGAGAGAGAGAGAGAGAGAGAGACAGACAGACAGACAGAGACAGAGACAGATACAGAGAGAGAGAACAAACTAAACTAAAACTAATCAGCCTTGATTTGACTAGGATGAAACTTGGTGGATGGGTTATGTTTGAGAACAAGAGGTCAAAGTTCAAAGGCAGTAGATCAAGTAATAAACCTTGTGCAGTGATTCACAATGTAACAACAGTAAAATTATTCGACTTTGAGGAATATCAATAAAAAAGGAGGGTCGTTGAGCAAAGTCAACTGAGACGGTTTTAACCTTATTTTAACCAATTTTGGTGGCAAAAGTTAAGGGTTTAGCATAAATGAAATATTTCGATTTTAAGGGCATTATGTCGAAGGTCAAGATCACAGGACATTTTTAAATATTCGGCCTTTAATCTACTTAGTGGGTGCTGGTGCCATACTCTCTGAGTGCCCCATCGTGTTGCGCTAGTGTTTGTGGCTTATAACGTCCACCCAACCATGCTCAACAGCAGGTTCAGTAACAGCGTCAGTCATAAAAAGACATATGCACATGTTCTTGCATTAAGTGTATACACTGGCACACCCTAACAAACGTACACACATACACATCTACCACCTCAGACACACACACACACACAAGGCACGGAGGAGACCAGACGCACGCCGACATCGCTCTATACAGTACATGGCCAACCTGGCCAGAGGCATTACCTAAATTTGTATCTTTATATGAGTCAAGTTCTGTACCAGGTTAGACCAAATGGTGTTCTAATATAAAAAAAAAAAAATTTTAAAGCAGGACTTGTTCAAACAGAAAAGAAAACAAATTAGAGTAAGAATGCGCACAGTCAGCTGATCTTTGTTTTGTCTACAATCTGCCCCAGGGAATGTAAGTACCATATGTGTTTTTAGTACTGCAACATGGCCACATACTTTAGTAAAGCAAATTTGGAAAAGAAAAGGGATAAAGGTAGAAAGCAGGACGATGATTTCTACCAAGAACTGGTTGAAATGGAGACTCATAACAAACTGGTTGAGCGAGTACACAGGCTTGAGACTGCTTTTCAAAATGAAATTGATGAAATTAAGAAACAGATGCACTTGCAAAAGGAAGAAATAGAAAAATTAGGAAAGGAAGTCAACAAGAAAGACATAACTATAGGAGAACTATCAGTTGAAGTGGGTACACTTAGGAGAAAAATTAGTGAAATGGCAAGTACAGTAGTCAACCACGAGAGTATTATGGAAGAGTTCAAAAGTGATACAGAGACAATTAGGCAAGTAAGCAGTCTGATAGATCAGAGCAGTGATATTGAGGAGAAGATAACACAGGTGAATGAAGCTGTGCAAAGCTACAAAAATGATGTGGAAACCACATATGCTGAAATGGTGAAAGTAAAGAAAAACTTAGAAACAAGGGTGGAAGAAAAAAGCATTAAACAGGAAGTGAAAAGAATAATCCAAAACAATCCTAAGTTAGTCAGAGATTCAGTAGATATTAACAAATCTATAGTAATCACTGGTATAGAAGAGGGAGAAGTAAAGAACAAGATCTCAAGAGACAAAAAGGAGTTGGCAAATGTAATGGGCATATTGAAAGAAGTATCAGAAGAAATCTGTAGTAAAGACATAGAGGAACACAAAAGGTTAGGGAAATACAAGGGAAGTAAATCAAGACCCCTAAAGGTAACCTTCCAGAGTGTAAACGCCGCGGAGGAGATACTAAAAAATGCAAAGAAACATATGGAAAAAGAGGAGTTCAAAAATGTATGGATAAAAAGATGCCTAACACAAGAGGAACTGGAATTACTGAAAGAGAAGAGGGAGGAAGCAAAAACAAAAAATGAGTGAAGATCAGAAGAGGAGAAGAACACTTTTTTTTTTACAAAGTAATTGGATTGCAGGTACGAAAGTGGTACATAAACAGGAGGGAATAAAAAGGAGGAAGGTAGTAGAACCATGTCATGACAAGTATATAAACAAGATGATTAAGTTGATGTACTCAAATGTGGATGGACTGGTATCAAAATTATTAGAGATGAATGATTATGTCAGAGAAAATGAACCACATATAATATGCTTAACTCAAACAAAATTATTACCAAGGATATAGATTGACATCCTAAACTTAGAGGAATATAATATGTGGAGAAGAGATAGGGACTTAAAAAACGGAGGAGGAATTATAATGTTAACTAAAAAAATCTAAAAGTCAAAGAAATAGAATTAGACATACCCTCACAAGTAGAACTCATTGCAGTAGAGATAAATACATCTGAAGGGAAAGTAATTGTAGCCAATTTGTACATGCCACCAAGATCAAACACATGGGAAAGACACGAATATGAGGACCTGACAGAGAGTACAATTCAGAATTTAAGAGCTTACTACATAAAATGGAAGAGAAATCTTAAAGAATTATACTAACTGGAGATTTTAATACAAACATAAATTGGAATACTCTAGATATAATAAGCCAAGAAAGCTGTTGGGACCAAAAGCTTCTGGATCTTGTGGAAGAGTTTTTCCTGACGCAACATGTGAGGGAAAGCACCAGAAAAAGAGAACTCGATGTACCGTCAATGTTAGATCTCATATTTACTAGGCAAGAAAATGATATTGACAATTTAATATACCGCCACCCATTCGGCAAAAGCGACCATGCAGTACTAAATTGCAAATTCAGGATTGCATATGACATAGATAACAGCAATGAAAGTTACAAAAAGAGTCTAAACTATTAAAAGGGAAAGTATCATGTCCTAAAGAAGTACTTCTTAGTAACTGATTGGGGAAAGGAGCTTAGAGGACAAGATGTAAATGCTATATATGAAAAATTCTGTGAACTTTGTGAAATAGGAGTCCAGAAGTACATCCCACAGCACAAAGAAGCAGAAAAGAAAATAAAGAAATGGTTCAATACAGAATGTAAAAAATCAAAAGAAAAAAAAGATTTGTTGTGGAATAGATACAGAAGACACAATAGTGAAAGGGCATATAATAATTACAAACAGGCAAGAAACGATTATACAAGAATAAGGAGGGAAGCCCAAAAACAGTTTGAAGAGGATATCATAAATAAAAGCAGTGATCAACCAAAGCTATTTTACAGCTACATCAGAAGCAAAACCAAAGTAAAAGATAAAATACAATCCATTACGGACGATGGAATCACCTATACACAAGAGAAGGATATTTGTGAAGCACTAAACAAGAATTTCAAATCAGTTTTTACAGAGGAAAAAATTTTTGAGAGGGATTATGTGGAACATGCATGCCTACACATATTACCAGATATACAAACATCAGAAAAAGATTTACAGGAGGAGCTAAGTAAATTAGACAAAGGAAAAGCAAATGGTCCTGATGAAATTTCATGTTGGGTGCTATGTGAATGTGCAAAGGAGTTAAGTAAACCATTATTTTTAATTTTAAGAAATCCTTGAGTCAAGGTAAACTACCTGATATCTGGAAGAAAGCAAACATTGTTCCCTTATTCAAGAAAGGAAATAGACAAAATCCACTTACCTACCGACCAGTATCACTAACCAGTTTTGTAAGTAAGGTATTAGGAAAGCTTGTAAGAAAAGCTTGGGTAAATCATCTAGAAGAACACAATATGAAAAGAGAAAGACAGTGTGGTTTCAGAAAAGGAAAATCATGTGTTACTAATCTGTTGAGCTACAATGACAGAGTAACAGACACATTACAGGAAAGAGAAGGATGGGTGGACAGTATCTATTTAGATTTCAAGAAAGTATTTGACACAGTACCACACCAAAGACTTTTATGGAAACTGTACCATCACGGAGGAATTCGAGGCGAACTGTATTGTTGGATGCAAGATTTTCTCATGAAAAGGAAAATGATAACAGTACTAAGGGGAAATTACTCATCATGGAAAGAAGTGACTAGTGGAGTACCACAGGGCTCAGTGCTGGCCCCAATCATGTTTTTAGTATATATAAATGATATAGACGGTAACAATGGAAATGAAACCTATCTAAATATGTTTGCAGATGATTCAAAAATACAAAGGAGAATTACTAACACAGACTCTTGTAAAGAGCTACAAGAAGAATTAAATAAACTTCATGAATGGAGTAATACATGGCAAATGGAATTCAGTGTGGACAAGTGTCATGTAATTAAGTTTGTAAAAGTGGAAAAAGACCTGATTGGGATTATATGTTAGGAAATAAAACCCTACACACATCAGAAAGAGAGAAGGACCTAGGTGTGATTATCAATAACAGACTATCCCCAGCTGACCACATCAATGAGAAGGTATGGAACATGTATACACTGCTTGCCAATATGAGAATAGCGTTTACATAAATAAATGAAGACATGCTAAGAAGGATAATAACAACATTCATTAGACCAACCCTGGAGTATGTATCAGTAGTCTGGAGTCCTCATCTCAAGAAATACATAGACAAGATTGAAAAAGTTCAAAGGGCCGCTACAAGATGGGTACCGAGCTTAAGGGATCTAAGCTATGAAGAAAGACTAAATAAACTGAATCTACCAACACTACAGGAGAGAAGGAGAAGAGGTGACATGATTATGCTATATAAATGCATATCGGGGAAGGAGAAAATAAACATAAATGATTACTTAACGTATGGGGAAGCATCAGCAAGAGGACACTGCAAAAAATTGCATAAAACGAGAGGTGATAAAGACGTAAGGAAATTTAGTTTCCCAAATAGAGCAATTTATCAGTGGAATGCACTGCCGAATGAAATAGTGTGTGCCAAAACAATTCACAAATTTAAGGATATGTACGATAAATATGGTTTAAGACACGGGTTAGTACGAGCTTGACTCATTCCTGTAAAGATACAATTAGGTAAGAACAATTAGGTAAGAACACACACACACACACACACACACACACACACACACACACACACACACACACACACACACACACACACACACAAGCACATGAAAATACATACACAAACACACACACATACGCAGACAAACACGGATATAAACACTCAAACACACTCACAACCACATACGCGTTAGCAAACCCACATGAAAATACATACGCACACACACATAAACATACACACGCACGCACACACGCACGGGCACACGCAAACACACACACGCACACACACACAGACACACACACACACGTATGAAAGTATACTTAATCGCCCAGTTTCATACTAGATATTCATACTCGAAATTCACCTTATATTTTCGTAAATCCTGTGAAAAACTACACCTTAAACTACGAAACAGAAAAGTGTAACACTATATTAGACAGAGTCTCGGTAGAAATTCCTGAGGCACCTAACTTACAAAATTAGTTTTGTTAGGGTCTAAGCTAATTAAGTTTAATGGAATATAATCAAGCTTGGAAACATGGTAAAGGCCTGGGGAAGGACTGTGAAGAAGTGGGGGAAAAATGAGGAGGCGAGAAGAGGAAGGAAGATAAAAGGAGGGGAGGAGACGAAGCATGGAGAATAAATGAAGAAAGAGAAAAGAAACTGAAAAAAAGGAGCTATGAGAAATATGAGGAAGACAGGGAAGGAAGATGGAGAAGTAGAAAACGTGAGGAAAGATGAAATACCTCAAAGAAGGAAGGGAGGAAGGGGAACAAAGGGAACTGTGGGAAAGTAAGAAGAGGATATAAGGGATGATAAAAAGATGAGGGAGAGAGGAAATGGAGAAAGGAGGGAGATGAAGAAAAACTGATAAGAGAGAAGCTGGGAGGTTGGGGAAGGAGAAACGTGAGGTAGAGAAAAGAATTAGTATAAACAGGATAGGAGAAGCTGATGAAGAGGAACGTGGAGAGGAAGAAAGAAAGACAGAACGGTTAAAAAAAAATGTTCAGGTGGGAATGGATGAAGCAAGAAGAGGAGGAATTTGTTGAGATCAGACGAAAGAAGAGGGAGGAAAGTAATATGCCAATAGATAGATATATACACATTGATTGATGAACTAGTATATAGAAAAACAAAGAGATAGCTATAGAAATAGATATGCAGGTAGATACATACATACATTCATACACAGATAGATGGATAGAAGGGTTGATTTGTCAACAGGTAGGAAGGGAACCTAGTATATAGATATAGTATATATGTATATAGATTGACTGATAGATAAATAGATATACAGATATTGTAGATGATAAAAATAGTCAGACAAATAAATATATATGGAATGCGCAAAAAAAAAGGTATCTAATAAGACAGATCTCGCAAAAGTTAAAAATTTTACCTTCTCTCAGAAGTCAGAAACTTGCGAAGCAATGATATATATAAAGAAAGGAAGAAAAAAAAGCAATGTTTCTCAGTTCTAACAAACGAGTTCTTTGCTGTCTCAGAATATACTCGTAAATGAAATTAATATTATATAAAAAAAATACACACACACACACACGGGGAGACTGAAGAGTCTCTGAGCATGAAATGTTGAATGTAGTACAGATAATCGCGTTAAGAAATGAAATCAGGATTAGGAAAGAAATTTGGAAGGTAAAACGACGTAATTATATTTGATATTTTCATCTCTAGAGAATTATGTTATTTCATTCCCTATAAAATAATAGGAGTCCATTCACTTCAGGAGAGACTTTCGAAATGGAAGGAATAGAGATTGGCTTCATTAACCACAGATAATTTTATTTTGAAGTCTACTCTAGCAGTGATGGGATTAACAGAGGCAATATCTAAACCATCCACTTAGAAAAGTCTCTCATGACCTAATTAACGGTACCTGAAGATAGCGGAAATAAAAAATACTCATCGTAATGAGATGACTTTAAGTCCGACCGACGCGAATTAAAATGAGGTGATAATAAAGAAGTCCAACTGATTCGAATTACAATGCGCTGAGTAAAGGGAAGTTCCTCTGACCCGAGTTAAAGTGAGATGAGTAACCTGAAGTTCTGCTGATGCGAAATAACATGTAAATTACACTTTTTAGGCAGACGGAAACATTGTGTATATTAAGCACTACAATGGAACTGCAACTTTTTTTCCTTATAAAATATGGACGAATCAGGTCCTCAATCTGGTCGTTCTGTACCGGTGATTTTGATATTGCTGGGCACACTGCACAGGACATGAACAGTGGGAAAGAGAGATTGAAAAAGACAGTGTCAGAGCTGACCAGTTACACACACACACACACACACACACACACACACACTGGAGGGGAGCCTCCAGCTGCTCCCACACACTTGTTTTCCACCAAATTTTGCACAAGCCTCTGGATGGGCCAAAAAAGGTCACATGCAAAACTCGTTAAACACTGCTCATTATGATTTTTGTTTTAGGGAGTTAAAGTTTTTCACCCAAGCCGGCGTCGACATGAATGACCAAGGTAAAGAGAATATGAGGCAGTTTCACATCGGGGGAGTCGAGAGCAAAAATATGTCTCGTTCTGCGCATGACGTCACAGAAAATCCAGACTGAGGGGCTCAACCTGGTAGTGTTACCAGTCACTCACCTACCTGCCCTGTGATATGAGATCCCTGTCCTTTATGGATTACTTTTATTTGCATCCTAAACTACATGCAGAGCAATGACGAGGTTAATCCTATCTTTCTGAGATATAAAAAAATATGTCTTCAAGAAGAACTATCTGTTTTTGGAGAATATAGGAATGTCGTAGACAGGGTCATATAGATACTGATCCGACATCACAGGTGCCTGTAAGCCAGCTGATAATGAGGGAAAAAAATGAAAATATGGACAGATCACTGGTTCAGAGCACAGCAACACCAAACACATACCAAATGATCCAGAAATTGCCAGTTTCCATTTGTAAACCATTAGATTCGTTTACTTTCATGCTCCCATTCTCTCTCTCTCTCTCTCTCTCTCTCTTGTTATCCTTGACGTCACACCCCCTGCACGAGCCGGGGGCAGTGAACCTAACTCTCATATTCTCCTTACCTTGGGTGTGACATCACCGCGCCGGCCAATGGCCATGCCACTAAGGTTGTTCTTCCACTTGCTAACAGTGCCCACAGCGCCATAAATTTGCTGGCCTGCTGCTGGCTCAACATCTCCAACTTCCGAGCCTTATAGGTATACTACATCCATTAACCGAATTTTATTTTAAAATTTTTGACAATTTACTTACTGCTTCGACTAAAGATTGAAACAATGGAAGCTTGACTTTGCCAGTATAAAGTAAGCACAGTAGATATGCATTTCAAGATTAAATGTGAGTGTAACGGAGTGTATGAAGAATCAGTGGCAATAGCAGTGAGCGAAATTCTAAGACACAGCATATATATATATATACATAAGTTAATAAGTTTTGTGGGACATGAAGCGCCGGCTTTTCTCCCCTCCCCCCCTGCCTGCCATGCGCTCCAAAAATGTGCATTCTCGGCTTATTTTCACCATCCAAACATATTTATTTTGCCACAAAACCCACATATTCCTATTCATCGATGTTTGTTTTACACGATTAACAAAAACAAACAAAAAAAAAACTATATGTACATTAGGGCTATGTGAATAAATATTCAGGAGCATACATTTCATTTCCAAACATTATAAGTCGAATGTTTACTTATCAATCTCTACATGTTATACATCATTGGGAAGAGAATTTTATTAGCTTTCGAATGCCGGAGGTCTCAGTTTGATACGAGGTATGGTGTTTGAGTAATAAGCGAAAAAGTAAAACCCATTTCCGACAGATGAGATTTTTTATTCGGGGAACTGTAGTGAAGAACTTTTCTCACCACTGTTATGTTTTCAATTTATCATCCTATGTAGAATTTCACTGACTTTCATTTGAGCCCACAATGGAGATCCTAGGCCTCAAAATTTATGAGTAAAATGCAAAAAACTATGGTGTACCCACACCATGTCATGACTTTAGGGCGGTTTCCTGCCTTCCTCTAAGCTACTGCACGTATTTCACCAATTCTTTGTACACTTGATATGCACACTATATTCACATGATTCACTGTCACTATTTTTATAGGTGAATACTCACATTTGATGCAGGGTAGAGGCATATTGTAGTTGATTAGAAACAGTAGTACAATCTTTGTTGGGCCACTGGTTGATAAAGACCAGGATTGCTTCACAAACACCAAATTTCCTATTGCAAACACCAAATCTAATCACAACAATGCCCAAACACTATACACAAGCATTACTGGTATAGTGAAATATGTTGCACAGCCGGGACGGGGGTAAGAATGGAAATTTAAAGGGACAGAACCGCACAGTACCTTCCCCACTCACAGCTCGTTTGGTACTGAATAACCTGTCTGCTCTCTTGCTTGTATTGGGACCCACAGTTGCCAACTCATTTCTTTTGACAAGGAGCAGGGAAGTTATGACGCCTCCAAAAATGACGCCGATTTGCTGAAAACTTTTCCTCTGACGAAAGTTTTTATGTTTTAATGAAGCCGAAAGTGTCAATGAGTATAGCTCCAGCCACACCCATATGACAACAAATGCGTCATCATGTGCAGAGGGGTTAACAGAAATCAGTCCATACATCAGACTACAGGTGTCCTCCATTCATAAAAAAAAACTGCTACAGTTGGACTTGAACAGTTTGGGGGGAGACCACATTCAGGAAGTGAGTTCCAAAGAGATGTATTTAGGGGAATAAAAGGATTTTGACAGACAGAAATTTTGCAGTATGGAAGTGTGTGACAGTCCTGTCATGACCGCTACCATGCATGATGCCCGTGTAGTGTGGGGGAAGGCATGGAGAGGTGGCACAATGGATGCATCTTCTTCTGATCATTTGCCATAAAATTATCAATAAATGAATGCAAGGGAGGCAACATTCCATCTTACTTGAAGGGGAGGTAGTTCGTGTGTAATAGTAGAGTTAATAATAATTCCAACAGCCTTGTTCTGAACTTGTCTAGTTGTTTTTGTGCTACCTCTCCACATCCATTCCACAAGGGTGAGCAATATTCCAGGTGAAAACACACATGACTTATAAATTATAGGTAGCTGCTCATCAGTGAAGGAATTATGGACTGTACAATAATCCAGGTTTCTCTGAAGACATTTCAGCAAGTGATCTAACATGAGAGATCCAGCTAAGGGTACTGTTAAGTGAAACACCAAGAATTTCCATGCCTTTAGAGAAAGGAATATATAGGAACCAGGCTATACATGTCTGTTAGTAAACTGTATGTATTTGGTTTTATGAGCATTAAATTATACAATGTTTTTTTTTTTTTCTTCGTTCTCATTCTGTGATCCTAGATAAGTTTTGATTCATGGAGATTGCTGTGCTGAATTGTGAGTTAGAGATAATGAACTTTGTGAGTGGGTGTTTAGGTGTGAATGAACTGTGAAGTGTTGTCATCTGCATATGAATGGATGGGATTATGGGTGACCGATAAGAGATCATCAATAGGAATTAGGAATAGGGTTATAGCCAGAACTGATCCCTGTTGCACGCCAGCATTAAACGAGTAGAAATTGGAATATACATCCCCTACTTTAACTTCTGTCTCTCTGTATATATATAGCTACCGCAAACTGACTTAGGACCTCCCGCCAGAAGGTATTAAAAAACAAAGAAATAATACTATATCACAATGTTTGTTCATGATATGCCATTCATTAATATGAAATCATGTTTCCCTTGTTTATCAGGACCAGTTGGATGCATTTTGGCATGGAATCACTTAGATCTCTAAAGTAATCTAAGGACATTTATTTGCACCAAACATTTATCAGTTCAGTCTTGAGGTTGTCCAGATTGGGTGTCTTCTTCTCTGCCATGATTTTCTTCATGTTTGCCCAGCAGTTTTCTATCGGATTTAATCCGGACAGTTGCCAGGCCAGTCGAGGACCTTAATCCGATTATACTGAAGCCATTTTGTCACTTTTCTTGACTTGTGACATGGAGCTGAATCGTGAATGAAAAAGTCGCATCCATGAATAGCAAAAGTGTTTAACAAATGATCTTTCAGAACTTGAATGTACCGGCCACCATTCATCATCAAGTTCTTAGGAAGAAAGTAGAGGTGGTATGGTCATGGTATGGTCATGTGGAGAAAACAGATAACAAGAGAATGGTGAAATTATATATATGAGCGAATTTGGAGGAGGGAGAAGGCAAGGTAGGTTAAGGAGAAGGTGGAGGGATATGGAAGTTTGTAATGCTAGGGGACTGACAGGAGATCGAGATGGCTGGATGAATGTTGTTTGAAAAAGACCATGATCAGGGATTTGACATCCCTTTTAACGTGACAGAGTTCGGATAGCTTATATACAGTATATATATATATATATATATATATATATATATATATATATATATATATATATATATTGTTACATAGCCTATGATTTCATCATCCTTTGTGTAATTCTAACGTACGGTATGCTGCATGTTTGATCACGAGCGTGTTCTACCTCACTCCCCCCTTCTACCCTTATAGTAGAGTAAGTCGTTCTTTCTGTTGTTCAGAGCAGGATTGTCAACTCTTTGTTCCCTATGGCTTCATTTGTGCGTCCTTCTTACAAGTTGTATCAAGCTCTGCCGGCCCCTATATAATGAGCTCAGTCTCTACATTAATTGCCACTTTGATCTACTCCTCATTTTGCTCACATCTCTGTCCTCCCCTGTACAGTTGTTATTATTGTGAGTGCTCAGGAAGTCTCCAACCATCTAGCAGCTGTGTAATTTGAGTATAAGTGTTATTACATTTTGTTCTTGTACTGTATAGCATAAGGTGTTGATTCGTAGGCCTAGTAAAGTTTTTGTAATTCATATTGTCACCCAGTGGCAATAATATTTTGTATCTGTAATAATATATCTTGCATTCACTGAGTATTATCTGGTTTTCTTCTTATTATCAGGGCTGACTTAGATAAATTTACTCTTGCTAATTTCGTGTTAATAGAGGCTATTGCAGTTAACCATATATTTAACCTGTTTTTTGCCATTACATTATCCTTATGAGTCCTGAATGTTTTGTTGTTAGTTTGAGCATTAAACTTTAACTTGTAATTTTACCTAACTCTTTTGTTTTGAACCTGGAACTTTACGGGCCATTAGTGATTTTTAGTATTCTCACTTAAAGTGTACATTATCTTTCTCTGTTCCGTAACATAAATTTAGCGACCTCTTATCAGGATATTCAGGATATTATCATAAGGATATTGCTTGATATTTTGTGACTGTGATTTATTCATGATGTCTACTATTACTACGCTTGATGAAGCCAAAGATTTTTTGTCAAATGTGCAAACAGTGTGTGATGTAGAAAACAGAAAAAAGAATGAACTTAAGATTGTTGCTCAATAATTGGGAATTGCTGTTCGCTCTCATCATTCTAAAGATCAAATTGTTGACATGATTAATGAAAGCTTGTTTAATGTAACTCCTCCAAATGAGCAAACGCAGATTGAATTAGCTAAGTTACAGCTAGCCCTGCAAGAGGCTCGTACTAAGGAGGCTGAATTTCAGGCAAATGCTCGTATTCAGGAGGCACAGGTACAGGCTCAGGCACAAATTGAACTTGCTAGGATTCAGGCAGACCATGAGTATCGCATGAAACAAGGTGGAACTGGATCATCTAGCTCTGATGATTTTGATGTGGCTAAAAATGTTAAACTTGTCCCTCCTTTTAATGAATCTGATTTAACAAAGTATTTTCAGTTGTTTGAGAGGGTAGCTACAGGTTTTAATTGGCCCAAAGAGTATTGGCCAATACTCCTTCAAACTGTTCTCACCGGTAAAGCTCAAGTAACTTATGCATCTTTGCCTCAGGATCACTCTGATAATTATGATGTAGTTAAGAGCTTGATTCTTAAGGCCTATGAGCTTGTTCCTGAAGCCTATAGAGTAAAATTTAGGACAACTTATAAGCAAGATAAGCAATCCCATGTTGAGTATGCAAAAATCAAAGAAGATCTGTTAGAGCAGTGGTTAAATTCTAAGAATGTAAATTCTGATTTTGATAAATTTAAGCAGATGATTTTGCTGGAGGACTTCAAAAGGTGTATTAATAAAGATGTAAGACTATATCTTGATGAGAGAAGAATAGATAATTTGTCTGATGCTGCAGTTTTAGCTGATGAATATGTTCTGACTCACAAGAGATATTATAAAGAAAGAAGGAAAGCTGAGAATAAGTACGTTGCCTCTACTCAGAGTATATATAACGGGAAAGAGAATAAAGATGATGTTTCTCAGGAAGTAAATACCAGCTTCACCTCTAGGTTTCAGAAAAGTAAATGTACTTATTGTAGTAAGCTTGGTCATACTTCGGAGAAATGTTTCAGGAGACAGCGTGATGTGAACAAAAAGGAGTCTTTAAATATTCAGTCAATTGGTCTAGTGTCCACTCTTGAGAGTTCCCAGAATTCTTTAACTGAGTTAACTGAACCTGCTTTGAGGGGTAAATTAAATTCTCATGATGAAGCTCCTCTTTTGAGCAGTAACGTGGGTGACACTCTCAAGAGTTCATGTGCTAATTTCCTGTCTGATGGTTTTGTCAGTCCTCTGGACAGTAATGACAAGAAATCAGTTAAAATATATCGTGATACAGGTGCTTGCCAATCCCTTATGCTGACCAGTGTTCTAGGCTCTAATGTTAATTCCTCTGATGAAACTGTAATCTTACAAGGTGTAGGGAATAATTACTTCTCTGTCCCTCTGTGCAGAGTGAATTTAGAGTCCGGTTTTGTTAATGATTCCGTTATGCTTGGGTTGGTTGAGACACTCCCAATGTCAGGTGTAACTTTCTTGGAAATGATATTGGTGGAAGTCAAGTGTGTCCAGCTCCTCAGTTGTCTAGTGAGCCAGTGGCCGTGGCCCAGGATTGTGATGTCCCTGATGTGTTTCATGCATGTGCTGTCACTAGGGCTAAGTCTAAAGTTACTGGTGACTTAGAGGATAATGATGATGATGATGTTATCCTAGCTGACACTTTTCTTGCTAATTTGGACCACTCACCAGATGAGGCAGTACCCCGTAGTGTTGATAATTTGTCTCGTCAAGAGTTGGTTGAGTTGCAGGTTGCTGACCCTGAGTTGAAAGGTCTAGCTAACTCTGCTTGCAGTGAGGAAGAGTCAGCCGGTGCTTCTACTTGTTATTATATAAAGTCAGGAGTACTTATGAGGAAGTGGAGACCTCCAACAGCATCAGCCGACTGTGAATGGGAGGTTGTACATCAAGTTGTCATCCCTCGTGTTTGTAGGCAGGATATCATTAGAGTGGCTCATGATTCCAGTTTGGCAGGACACCTTGGAGTGAGGAAGACTGTGGCATGCATTTTGAAACACTTCTACTGGCCAGGTATCTTCAGGGATGTTTCCTGGTATTGTAAGTCTTGTCACACCTGTCAAGTTGTGGGGAAATGTAATCAGACCGAAAAGTTTGCACCTCTAGTTCCCATTCTTCCTTTTGAGGCGCCATTCACCCATGTGTTGGTGGATATTGTGGGCCCTCTTCCTAAGACTTCTTCAGGATTTTCTTATGTGTTGACCCTGATTGATATGGCTACTCATTATCCTGAAGCCATGCCACTTAGAAATATCTCAGCAAAGAACGTGGTTAAGGAAATGCTAGGGTTCTTCACAAAGTTTGGTCTGCCCAAGGAGGTACAGTCGGGCCGGGGAAGTAATTTCATGTCAAATGTTTTCAAGCAGTCTCTGAAAGAGTTGGGCATCACCCAGATCACGTCTTCAGCTTACCATCCCCAGACCCAAGGAGCATTGGAGAGATATCATCAAACACTCAAATCGATGCTCAAGAAATACTGTTTGGAACATCAGAAAGACTGGGATAAAGGTCTTCCATTCGTTGTATTTGCTACAAGAGAATCTCCAAATGAATCACGGGGCTTCTCACTCTTTGAACTACTGTTTGGCCATGAAGTAAGAGGACCCCTTAAGTTACTCAAGGAATGCTGGCTGTCGGAGGAAGATGACGTCAACTTGCTGGAGTATGTGATGAAGTTCAAAGAACGGCTGTCCACTGCTTTACAGCTGGCGAGAAAGAATTTAGGAGCTGCTCAGGAGAAGATGAAGACTTGGTATGATAAGAAGTCCCGGTTACGCCACTTTCAGCCAGGAGATCAGGTTCTGATTCTGCTACCAGTGCATGGGCAACCTCTTCAAGCCAAGTTTAGTGGTCCTTATTTCGTGAAGAAACTCAGTGATGTCAACTATGTCATTGCCACACCAGATCGTAGAAAGAACAAGCAACTTTGTCATATCAACATGCTAAAGTTATATCACAGACGGGACGAAAATAACCCAGTCTGCACTGTAGCTGTTCCACCCGAGTCTGCAAGTGAAGTTCTCCCATGCAGCATGAGCCAGAGTGATAGTTTGGGGAAGAATCCTGATATCATGAATGATCTCCAGACTAAGCTTTCTCATCTACCTCCCGAGGAAAGGCAGGAGTTTTCGGCATTACTGCAGGAGTACCCGCAAGTGTTCCGTGCCACTCCAGGAAGAACCACTCTCTTGATGCATGATGTCGATGTTGGAGACGCAAAGCCAATTAAACTGCCTCCTTACCGTGTGAACCCAGTGAAAGTTCCTCTCATCCAGAAGGAGCTTGGCTAACTGTTGGACCACAAGATGATTGAGCCTTGTCAGAGCGAGTGGAGTTCTCCTGTCACTCTAGTTCCTAAGCCAGGTGGATCACAGCGGCTTTGCATCGACTACAGACGTGTTAATCAGATAACCAAAACAGACACTTACCCTCTCCCTCGCGTGGAAGATTGCATAGACAAGATCGGAAAGGCTAGGTACATAAGTAAGTTTTATTTGTTAAAGGGATACTGGCAAGTACCTATGACTGAACGTGCTAGGGAGATCTCATGTTTTGTAACACTAGGAAAGACTTTTGCATGTTCTGTAATGCCATATGGTATGAAGAATGCACCAGCCACATTTCAGAGGCTCATGAATGTTGTAACAGAGGGTTTGGCAGGGTGTGTTGTTTATATTGATGATGTATTAATCTTCAGTGACAAATGGAAAGATCACCTATGCCATGTCAGTAAATTTCTTGAGCGTTTGGTTCAGGCTAATCTTGTAGCTAATTTATCAAAGTGTGAGTTTGGTCAAGCTAAAGTTCAGTACCTTGGGTACGTAATTGGTGATGGGCATGTTGCACCACCAGCAGCTAAGGTTCAGGTTATAAGTGATCTTCCCAGACCTGAAAGTAGGAAAGAGCTACAAAGATTTTTGGGAATGGTAGGTTATTACAGGATATTTGTTCTTAACTTTTCAATTCTTTTATCACCACTTACAGACCTACCGAAAAAGGGAGTTAAATTTGTCTGGACCGATAACTGTGAATCCTCTTTCACCAAACTTAAAGCTATCCTATTAAGTCAGCCAGTGCTCGCTACTCCAAATTTTGCTAAGCCTTTTAAGATGGCTGTTGACGCAAGTGATACAGGAGCTGGGGCTGTTTTGCTGCAAGAGGATGATCAGGGTATTGAACACCCTGTATCTTATTACAGTAAGAAGTTCACTCCACCTCAAAAGAACTACTCAACTATTGAGAAAGAGCTTTTGGCCTTGATTTTGGGTTTACAGCATTTTTCATTTTATTTGTGTTCTGGTTTTGACCCCATAGTCATTTATACCGATCATAACCCACTGAAATTCCTTAGTAAGTTTAAAGATAAAATTCAGAGATTGAAAGATGGAGTCTACTTCTTCAGGAGTATTCATTAGACATACAGCATGTCAAGGGGAAAGAAAATGTTATTGTAGATTGCTTATCTAGACTTTAGACAGATTGTTTTAGAGTAATAAGAAATTTCCTTTGTAAATTTCTTTTTCTTTGTGGGGAGGTGTTACATAGCCTATGATTTCATCATCCTTTGTGTAATTCTAACGTACAGTATGCTGCATGTTTGATCACGAGCGTGTTCTACCTCACTCCCCCCTTCTACCCTTATAGTAGAGTAAGTCATTCTTTCTGTTGTTCAGAGCAGGATTGTCAACTCTTTGTCCCCTATGGCTTCATTTGTGCGTCCTTCTTACAAGTTGTATCAAGCTTTTCCGGCCCCTATATAACGAGCTCAGTCTCTACATTAATTGCCACTTAGATCTACTCCTCATTTTGCTCACATCTCTGTCCTCCCCTGTACAGTTGGTATTATTGTGAGTGCTCAGGAAGTCTCCAACCATCTAGCGGCTGTGTAATTTGAGTATAAGTGTTATTACATTTTGTTCTTGTACTGTATAGCATAAGGTGTTGATTCGTAGGCCTAGTAAAATTTTTGTAATTCATATTGTCAGCCAGTGGTAATAATATTTTGTATCTGTAATAATATATCTTGCATTCACTGAGTATTATCTGGTTTTCTCATTTTATCAGGGCTGACTTAGATAAATTTACACTTGCTAATTTCGTGTTAATAGAGGCTATTGCAGTTAACCATATATTTAACCTTTTTTTTGTCATTACATTATCCTTATGAGTCCTGAATGTTTAGTTGTTAGTTTGAGCATTAAACTTTAACTTGTAATTTTACCTAACTCCTTTGTTTTGAACCTGGAACTTTACGGGCCAGTAGTGATTTTTAGTATTCTCACTTAAAGTGTACATTATCTTTCTCTGTTCCGTAACAATACACACACACACACATACACACACACACACACACACACACACACACACACACACACACACACACACACACACGCATGCATGCTTGCATTCTGAATATCCAATGTTCCCCACCTAAATCTCCTAGAATGGAGATTTAAGAGAAAAGAAACATTGATAGACTATGTTCCATCTCAGATGTATGATAGCCCAAGAATTTTCCATTGTCGGATATATTTAGTCTGACAATGACAGGAAAGCCAAAGCCAGTGAGTAGAGAATTCAGAGGGTTCAAGTTCGGGAACACGAGAGCAAGAAATGTTGTGGCGTCCACATGCACAACAGCCACCTTTGGCTCAGTGTGGCTAACCCCCTAAAACCTCTGCACCCTACAAAGACACTGAAATTACTCTTCATTTCCCCTCATTACCCTATGGCTCAGGATGAAACTCTTTCTATGCTAGTTGGTACTGCTTTTATTTATGTCCTGGTATAAAGCAACGACAATAAATGTGGTTTATTTTGTTTCGTGCAAGATTAGACCTACATCTTATCTTCCTGCAAAGCCAATAACTTGAAAATAGTTGTAATTATAATTTCTTCCAACAAAAGTAATAATCTGAATATAGAATGTAGATGTTGAGACTGTCTAATCAAAATCAAGCTTTTTTTTTAATAGAAATAAATATTCTTAAAGTTTAATTAGAAGTAATTATATATCCGTTTTCAGCCCAAAACAAAAACATTGGAGCCAACCATTATTTATATAGAAATAATTTCATTGATTTGTTAATATTTTGAGCATACACCATACTCATATGCTATAAGTATCACTCATACCCATACTCATATTCTATAAGTATCACTCATACCAAAAATTCGCAATTACCCTACGTTTTGCTCAGATTTGTAAAAATACCTTACTTTTTTATGCAAGGAAGAAGGAACCAAAGGCCAGAAGCTCGCAAATCGTTCTTTCAAAGAAAAAAACAAAAACAATACAAAAGAGAGCCAAATTCAAGATCCGTTCATTTCAAGATACCTGGACATACTGCATTTGAAAGACTGGAGATCATATGAAGTAGGAAATACAGACAGAGGGAGACAGTTTGAGTTGACCTATTGCATAAATGAAGGACTGAGAGTAACGGTTAACTTTTGCATTAGAGAGCTATACTGGTGCAATGTGCCCGCCGTAGAGGTGGAGGGATGCAAGCAGACAGTTCAGAGGAGCAGTGACCATTTAAGTAGTGATAGAAATGAGATAAAGATGCAACAGTGTGACAAAGAGACAGAGGTTGAAGGGGGCCAGTAAGAGGAGAGGTAATGAGATGAAATGCCTTTGACTCCACCCTATTGAGATGAGCTGTATGTGGGGAGCCGCCCCATACATGAGAGCTGTATTCTACCCAGGGGCGAATAAAACTCTTGTATAAAGTAAACAACTGTTCAGGGATAAAGAAGGTACGGAGTCGGCTTAGCGCATCTAATCTCTTGAAAGCAGATTTTACAAGCGATGTAGTACGATCTTTCCAAGATAAGTCCCGAGAGAATGAAACCCCAAGTATGTTTAAGGATGTTGCAGGATTAAGCCGGATATTATTAAACATTAGTGGGTACTCCTCTGGAAGATTTTAACGAGTTGATAGGTGTAAGAACTGAGTCTTTGATGTATTAAAAACAGCAAGATTATTTTTACCCCAGTCAGAGATGACAGCCAAGCCAGAAATTAGGTGTGCCATAGCCTCATCCCTTGTTTGTTGAAGTAACTGCTGAGATGGACGTTGCGAGAACCGAATGGAAAGGTGAAGGATGGATTCATCGGCATATGAGTGGATAGGGTTAGATGTACAGCTTAGAAAGTCATTGATGAATACATGTTAGAGAGTTGGTGATAGGACAGAGCACTGAGGAACACCGCTGTTGATAGATCTAGGAGAAGAATGATGTCCGTCTACAACAGCAGCTACAGAACGACCAGAAAGGAAGCTATAGATAAAGGCACAGATAGAACGATAGAAACCGTAACAGGGCAGTTTGGAAGTTAAAGATTTATGCCATACTCTGTCGAAAGCCTTTGAGATGTCAAGTGTCCTGCAGAATAGGAAAAGAGGCTGAATTACTCTACGTATACGATAATTACCCTACGGTTGGAAACACTGGGCTTTGAAATGAGTATGGAAAAAGTAGGGGGATACAGAGAAGAGTTTGCTATCAGACGTTTCAGACAGATGAATCTCAGCTGGGAAGAGAATGTGAGGTTTAGAGGAGGAGAGGTGGTGTTCAACACAGAGAGTTAGAGGAAAGGCCGCAAGTGTCACAGAAATAAAGAAGTTGTGAGTCAGACAGCGGTCCCAGGCATCTCGCTTGGTCGTCACCGGAAGGGGGTCCGATGGTGTGGGCTTTGATGGTTCCCCCCTCCCCTTCCACCCCAGGGACACCAAGGCTTGGTGATGGGATGCCATTTTTTGTTTAAATTTTGAATAAGAAGTGTACTGTGTAATGTGCATATAGTTTGCTGCTGACAGTTAGAGAAACTTGTACTGGAGAGCATGTTGGCTTTAGTACCTGTGTTACTGAAACACAAAAATTTCAGCAAAGGGGGACGGTCACAAGCTATTCCCATGGGCTGATGAAATGTGAGCTCCAGCTCTCCCAGTCATCAGCTTTCCATCCACCTTGAGAATATATATATATATAGGCTGCTTCCCCCAAGGAAAGGGAGGTAGCCGAGACAGGACGACACAGTCCCCATTTACTCATCCATTCAAACACATTCATTCGCATCTTAGCCCCAATGGGGAGAATGGACAGATCCTCACCGCACCACACCGCACCAGGGTCAACTGCGCAGTGCAGTCAGTGACATCCACAGCAGAGCCCGACAGCAGAGCTGGTTTACCCCTGCCACATCATAACAGACCCATCCCCTTACCTGCACCTGACCTGACTAGCTGATGAGACCAAATGCGGGAGGATATCCCCTCAGGGCTGCGTCATCATTTATTCATTCACAGTTTCTCTCCATTTATGGCTGTCACGCACAGCCACTCTTCCTTGCTCAACAGACATCCCTCTCGCATCCAACGCTCTCTTCACACTGTCCATCCATCCTATTCGTGGTCTCCCTCTCAGCCTTACGTCTCTCACATCAGATCTAGTTATCTTTTTCACCAATCACTCATTATCCATTCTCTCCAATGCCCAAACCATCGCAACACCCTCTGCTCAAATCTACCAGCCATCTCACGAACAACTCCAGTTCTCCTTCGCACTTCATCATTTCTCACTCAATCCATACGCGTCACTCCACACATACTCCTCAGACACCTCATCTCCATTACATTCAAACTTTTCCTCTCTGCTACACCCATATTCCATGTTTCAGCCCCATATAATGCAGTCGGTACCACAACACCCTCATACAGCCTTCTCTTTACATCCATTCTAAGTGAACGACATCTAAACACTTTTTTCATTCCTCCCAGCATCATACCTACTTCATTCATTCTAAACTTCACTTCTGCATCTATTCTTCCGTCCACAGCAACATGTGACCCTAAATATTTAAAACACTCTACCTCCTCAAGCAACTCATCATTCAGAACTCTATTCATCCCCCCACCATCTACCAACCTCATACACTTCATGACTTTACTCTTATTCTCATTTACTTTCAATTTCCTCCTATGACACACCCTTCCAAACTCCTCTACCAACTGTCTCAAACTCTCAATCTCTCTTCTGAATCAGCCACCAGTGCAGTATCATCTGCAAACAGCAGCTGCTTCAGATTCTACTCTCCACCATCAACATTCACCAGACTCAGACCTCCACCTAAAACTCTTGCATTCACCTCCCTTACAACACCATCCATGTAAATATTAAACAATCAAGGCGACATCACACATCCCCGCAGCTCCACTCTCACGGGAAACCAATCACTCACAGCATTTCCCACTCTGACACAAGCTCTACTATTTACATTAAAAATTTTCACCCGTTCTAGTAACCTACCATCAGGTCCATACAATCTTAAAACAGTCCACAAAGCCTCCCTATGAGTTCTATCATACACTTTCTCTAAATCTATGAATGACCAAAACACATCCTTGCCTTTTGCTATATACTTTTCATACACTTGTCTCACAGCGAACACCTGATCCACGCATCCCCTCCCTCTCCTAAAGCCACACTGCTCATCTCCAATCACTCCCTCTGTACCCTCTTTAACTCTCATAATTAACACTCTACCATACACCTTACCTACAACACTCAACAGACTTATACCCCTAAAGCTAGTACATTCATACTTATAACCCTTGCCTTTATACAACGGGACCGCACAAGCACTTGCCCAGTCAATTGGCACCATACCTTTCACAAAGCACACATTCAACAGTCTTACTAACCAGTCATCAATAGTTACTCCACCACCCTTCACCATGAAGACATGTATGCAAAATAACAACAGGAGAAATCAAAGGTGCGGCAATGAGTACAGTATATATATTAGGCTGTACTCACTGTCGCTCCTTTCATTTCCCCAGTGGTTATTTTGCGTAAACGGGGTGGTACCCAAAAGTTCCAGTAATTTGAATATTGTAGGAAAATAAGTTACCTTACCTCCTAGTTCTCTCTGTCGTCTTAGAACTAGTCCCATTGGGCATGTATACAGTGGTCCCAGCGTTTTTTCCACGAGTCCATGCATCCCTGGAAGGCTTCAGGCATGATGGTCTTGAGCACCACCTGTGATTCTGTGTGGATCTCCTCAGTCTAGTCAAATCGGCTCCCTTTCAGTCGTAATTTCAGCTTGGGAAACAGGAAAAAATCGCAGGGGGCAAGGTCAGGCAAATAGGATGGATGTTGAATGACTACCCTGTTAGTGGACGCCAGGAACTGCCGGACAACAATTGATGCGTGGGCGGGGGCATTGTCATGATGCAGGACCCAGTCCTTGTCCTTCCACTGTTCTGGACGTTTGTGGCGGATGTTCTCCCTCAGAAGCTGCAAAATTTCACAGTAAAACTTTCCGCTGACAGACTGACCAGGTGGGAGGAATTCCTTGTGAAGAATCCCTTGGATATCAAAGAAAACGATCAACATTGACTTGACGCTGCTGCGCCATTGGTCTGCCATTGCAAAACCTCCAAACCACTTATACACCATGTTATAATAGTAAGCGTAGCTCAACAATACGGCCACTCACAGACACGGTCGGGACCACACTGATGCATAAGGGGTGCCGCTGACTCCTCCTAGAGGCAAAAGGCAAAACTGCAAACTGTTGGCTCCCTCTGTTGAAATTACTGGAACTCTTGGGTAGCACCTCATGTGTGTGTATATATATATATATAGGGTGGCCAACCAGTATATGGGGATTTTACTTTTTTTTTTCTTTGACAGCTTTGCTCTCACCCTTAATTCGAAGAGATATTGGATTAAAAAAATATCTCCTGAAAGTTTCAGTATCATCTCATTATTGAGAGTGTGCTCAAAGCTCTCCTTTTCTGAAATGTTATAAAATACATATTTTTTTCCTTTGGAGATGAAGACTGCAACGCTGGCAAAGAGTGAATTATATCCACTAAATAGTAGTGCCCCATATGTTCCAGAGCTGAAGCTCCCCTCCAGAGGTGATGCCTTCCTCCACTACTTGTTCGACATGAAATACTTCACGATAACAAAACATGAAGCAGCCCAGGACGTCATCTCTGTGTTGAAAATCACACTGGACAATGCTGGGATACCAATAATTCGTCCACTTCAGCATGCTGTTATCCAGCCTGAGAGATACACATGGAAGTGTGGGAGGGCCTGATGAAGAACAGGCGTCGTCGAAGCAATACTCACCTGAAATTATGAGCAAAAGTTTGGCATAACTGGAAGACCTTTTCGATACTCCTCATCAGGACGTTGAGGGACGATCATAAGTTCCTTCAACTTCAAATGGAACCTCGTTGTCCTGGCTGTATGTCTCGGTTGTACCGCGTGATGATGCAGAAAGACAATGACAAAGGGGAGAGAGAAGCAACAGCTGTAAACAGGAGAACAAAAAGCGAGAAAGAAAAATCCAGGTACCTCCAGGATGTAGTTCTCAAGACATCATCTCTGGATCCCGAAGATACCGACAGTGACGTCCAGCCACCCGGTGCTGTTGGAGGGGCATGTTCTCGAATCAAAAAGAAGAAGAATGTCGTCACCCCTCATGTTTTGGCGGAAATGAATAGAACGAAGTTGAGTAATCGAAAAGGAGTTCATACAGTCTCAGGTGATCTCCATGCACCTGGGCAGGATGTTGCTGAGTACAATGTGAGCCGCTTCTCCATTCAGAAACATCGAGATATGTTTGGGGAACAACACGTTCTAGATCCGAAACAACAGTTCCATTTAGAGAAACCCCTAACAAGAAGCTGATGGAAGAACTCATGGAATTATGCAAGCAGATCGACTTCCAGTCATGGTGTCCAGATTAGGAATTGAGCAGCTGCTAGCTGCGCTACCATTTCCTAGTAGTCAAGGAAAGATCACTGCCGACAAGTTGCTGGAAAGTGTGAAAGACTGGAATATCGAGGACCACGTGAAAGTACTCAGCTTCGACCTAACAGCCAGCAACACTGGCCTCCTTAGTGGAGCCTGCAACCTGTTCTCAGGAGTCTTGAGCTGGGACCTTCTCTTCTTTGCTTGCTGGCACCACATCTTGGAGATCTTGCTGCAAGATGCCTTCAGTACCATGATAGGCTCGTCAAAATGTTCTGACATTCAGAGCTTCAAGAGGTTCTGGAATATTGGCCCCATATCATCTTCACAGACTTCAAGGCTGGTGTGGAGGACGAAGATGTTTTTCCAGCCTTCCAGGAACGAAAGGAAGAACTCATCACATTCCTATCACGACAGCTGGACATTCTGCAACTTCGCGATGATTATAATCACCTGAAGAGAGAGCTCCAACAAATTCTGATAATTATCAGAAATTGTTGGAGCTCTCTCTTCAGAGTCTCGGGGTGAAGTTTCCATTTGGACCCCACTTCCGGAAGCCTGGAGGCTTGCACCGTGCGTGATTCATGGCTCGCCTCCTCTACAGCTTCAGAATCATAAATTTTTGAGATATAGGATTCAAGATTGCTGGAAGCCAGCTTCGAAGCCTGAAACAATTCTGCATAATAATTGGAATCCTTTTCTATGTGAAGCCTAGGTTCGAATCACTTCTAGCTACTAAGGCTTCTTTGATGGACTTGAACCTGCTACAGATTCTCCATAAGTTTCCCATCCCCACAGCCAAAGGGGCATTGAAAAAACTGCTCAGACACTTGTGGTGTTTGAGTGAGCAACTAGTTGCCCTTGCATTCCTTGACCCAAGTGTGAAAGAAGAGGAAAAAAAAAACATGCTTCAAGCAATGGAACGTGAGGAAGAAGAGGAGGAAGTGCCGAAAAGAATCTCTATGCTCCCATTAGAGATCCCCAGGAAGACCCTCTAGGGATTCGTCTCCTGCAGAACGAAGAGCTTCTTCAAGATTCTGCAAATTCCTGATTCATACCTTAACAATGATCCATAGACCTGGCAGGACAGCAACCACTTCTTGGAGGCCCTAGAAGGTGTTCAGGAGCTACGTGTGGTCAACGATACCGCGGAGAGGACAGTAGCTTTGGTCCAAGAGTACAATGGACTCTTGACAAAGGACCCAGAGCAACACCAGCTCCTACTTTAAGTGGTCTATGACCACAGGAAACGATTCTCGGTCACCAAAATGTCCATTACTGCAGGGAAACTTGTGTAAAGGGTAGTAATATCAGTATTTTTTTCATTTTCTTTCCCATGGGCTGTGCCAAGAATGTTCAAACTTGGGAGGCAGAAAAGTTTTAAATTTTAGCATAAAAATAGCAAAAGACGAGCCAAAGTAATTCAGTCTTATACATATATCTCAAAAATATGAAGGTGGCTGGTGAAAAATGGGGGTCAAGCCCCTACTCTACCACCCCTGGTGCCGCTCATGCTCTCTTCAAATTCTTATGTTCCTCAAGTCAAAATTAAGAATTTTTCAGTTACTGTTGTGTTGTTATTATTGTCCAGCATCGAAGTTCATGAGCTTAGCTTTATATTTGCTGTCAAAGCCAAATTTTGTTTGGTTACTTTTCTTCTAAAATGGAACAAATTGAGGGAGTGAGATGAGGAAGAATAAAACACTGTTTTGGGGCTTTCTTAATAAATAGTCAAGCTGTGTACGTCTTCTGTGCTTCTCGTTGTTTCTTTCACGAGAACGATAATAAATATCGACAGAATTCTTTTGGGGGGGTAAGTCCAAGTAATGTCAGAAAAATACAAACACACACACACACACACACACACACACACACACACACACACACACACACACACACACACACACACACATTTTGACGATCGAGCGCGACTGCACGGCGCGAATTGTTGAATTCTGTGTTGGAAAGGTTTTTAGTTTGTTAATTATTACAGCAAATTATTGCGGGCAATAACTAATTTCTATCTATCTATCTCTATATCAATCAATCTACACACACACACACACACACACATATATATATATATAGAGAGAGAGAGAGAGAGAGAGAGAGAGAGAGAGAGAGAGAGAGAGAGAGAGAGAGAGAGAGAGATAGATAAAGATAGATAGATAGATAGATAGATGGATAGATATGTAATGCTCTGCATTGGGTAACTCCTCTATGGGTGTTGGACAGAAAATATGTGGGCGTATGTAGCGGGCTTACGTGCAAGTGTTGGTAATTAAGTAGTAAAACTCGCATACTTTCTGGGTTAAGAGTTTCCTAGAACCTGTTCAGGAGACTACGGTACTTGTGCAAACTATGTATTCTATTAATCCTTTGATTGTGAAAGTTATATAGCTTACACATAACTAGAAAGAACACATAATATTATACCCTTCATTGTCATTGCGACCTAAGGAAAATCCTGTGCGCTCCTTAGACATTTTATTTAGCAAAGGGAGATTTTCCGAACCACAGGGGTTAGATGTGTTCCTTAGCAAGCTCACTACAAGAGATCCTTACTTAAGTTTACTAAAAAATATTTAGTGGTGGCCTGATTGAAAATGTAAATTCCTCACAGAAGTAAAGGGATAAAGATAATCGCAAACTACAGTTCCTTAATAAGTCAGAGCAGCTTAAAAAGAAAAAAAATAAAGCCAGAGTAGAGAAGACATAAAGAGTGTAGCAAGAGGAAGGAGGGACACTAAATCACAAGTAAAGTAGGAGTCTTGGCAGGAAAATCGAGAATAATACTACAATGGGGTTTGATGATGGAATTCAGAGAGACCGGCAGGCAGTGAGGATATGGCGTAAAGACGAAGAGGAAATGAAGGGAAAAGAGGAAGAAAGGGATAAAATAAGGAGGAGGAGGAGGAGGAAGAGGAAGAGGAGCACTCGCAAAAGGAGCAGTACGAGGATGAGAAACAGGAAGAGGAAAAGGAAAGGAGGGGGAAAATGAGAGGAGGAGGAGGACGACGACGAGGACGAGGAAAAGAGGAAGAGTTGTTGAAAGAGAAAAATAGAATGGAAAGGAAGGAAAAGGAGAAGGGGAAGGAAGAGGACGAGGAGAAGAATGGTGGATGGTGATGGTGTTAGGAAGATGTGAAAACCTGAGAGCCTATCCTACCGGCACTTTGCAGCAATTATACTCCTTGTCTCCGTCATCAAGAGATGGAACTATTCACTTACATGACGTATTCTTAACTTTATTTTTCCTTTCTCCATTTATATTATTCTCGTTAAGATAGATTTCTCGTATCAGAAGTGTTTGGTACAGGCTTCATTATCCATATCGCTACAAGAGTGACCACCGAAGTTCAATAAAATAGTCAGTTGGCAGCAAAGTATATAGGTGACTTACTTTGTGTGAGGATGATTAATTCCTCATCTTCGCTTTCGTCACTAACACCTTTCTATAATATGATAATTGCTAATATCATAAATTTAGGAGCAATAGTTATAAAAATTTCCTTAAGAATAACCACAACCATCTTGCAGTTCGTTATCATCACCTTTGGTACCACCGTCAAAACAATACAACTTTGTCATTCATCATCTTCACCCTCAAGTCTGCCACCACCTCCATCCTAACAATACATCTCTCATTCATCACCTTCGCTCTCAACTCCGCCGCCACCATCACCACATAACATAATTGTCATTCATCACCATCACCCTCAGCCCTGCCACCATCACCATCACCACCACTACAGTGCATTGCAATAGTTCATCATCTTCACCGTTAACAATGTCTTTGCCAACAACCCGTCACCAAGCAACCGCTGCCCCTAACGAGCAAAATTAAAGTCGTTTGCGCCATTACTAAGGAATGTCGATGGCGAAATTGTAAAACACAGAGTTCCATACTTTCCTGCAACAAGTGTCCCAATGTAAATACTTTTCTTACATTTTGTAATCGTTTTTTTTTTTTTTTTTTTTTCTGAGCTCAACTTAAATCTCGCTCTCCCTCTCTCTCTCTCTCTCTCTCTCTCTCTCTCTCTCTCTCTCTCTCTCTCTCTCTCTCTCTCTGGCAGTACATGTCGTAGACTCATTATAGTATCGACTAAAACTGCTTGAGTCAAAATATTATGCCTACCGGTATGTTATCGTTCAACTGGATATCATATACCCAAGCTTTCACAGTGTATCAGTGAACGTGAATTATTATAATCTCATACTTGATATTAATGTTATTGTTATAGAGGTTTTACTCTAACCTGTCTCAAGATAGCCATCTCTTTTTTTTGCATGATGAGCTGTAATAACGGATGAACATTAGTATACGACGCTAGTCAAGAAGATGGGCTACGGAAAGGATGTAGAGTCGCAGTATTGTCTGATTCTGATACTGACCTTTGTGAAATAGGCTGCAAAAGGAAGAAATCTGAAACAAGTTAAGGTGAAAGAAGTATAGCAACACTCCGCTGCTCTGACTCATATCCAGTGGAAAAATATCTTTTATCATTATCTGAAACAGAGTACTAGAGTCGTTTCAACTAGATTGGATTAAAGGTGTGAGTATTTACATCCGCGGGCTCCTATTTTCGCCGTACGGACATGTCGACGTAGGAGGTGAACGGATATCGGTTAGTGAGGATGAGGACGTGCTGGCACAACTAACTGATGTTACTTTTTTTTTTTTTTTTTTTACCCGCGCTCGCAAAGCGAAAACGGGTATTGTGTGTGTGTGTGTGTGTGTGTGTGTGTGTGTATGTGTGTGTGTGTGTGTGTGTGTGTGCTGGAACAAAGTAACTCAACGTTTTCATCCGTTTTTAAATAAACTTGGTGGAAGGGTTCAGGGTCAGCCACCGAGTTAACCTTTTGTTTTTGAAAATAGGACAAGAACACAGGACAAGGTCAAAGTTTCACCTGCCATAATCAACCCATTCATTTTTTTTTTTCTTTTAATCATACCCAACTCTTTGGAAGGATCAAAAGTAAGGTAAGGACGAAGGAATAAGATTTTAGAGCAATCAGTCAAATGTAAAGATCATCGGTATCACAATGCAAGGAAAATTTTGTCGTGTTGCAGATATGAATGAGTTTACTAAAACAATTCTGACCTAAATCAAATCAAATCATGGCGAGTGATGAGAAGGGTGGGTGGTGAATTGAGTGAAAGGAAGGCAATGATTGATTATGTGTGTGTGGATGAAAGGATGCGAAGATGTATATTGGATGCAAGAGTTTATAGAGGTTGGGGGAGTGGACTTTCTGACCACTACTTGGTGGTGGCCAGAGTTAAAGATCAAGTAAGATGGAGGAATAGAAGAAGGGAAAGACGAGAGGAAGGAGTAGTTGCAAGGAGAGTGGAAAGGTTACAAGAGGATGAGAAAAAGGCAGAGTATAAGAGAGAAGTGGAGGAACGATTGGGCAAATATGAGTTGGAGCAGATGGGGGACGTGGAAGGTGTGTGTAGAATATTTACAGAAGAAACATGTGCAGCATGTGATGTGGTGTGTGGAAGGAAGAGAAGACGGAGGGGGTGCAAGGAACAGCGTGGTGGACTGAAGAGGTGAAACGGGCTGTGGCACAAAAGAAGAAAGCATACAATGAATGGATGAGAAATAGGGACGTGGAAGAAGTTGAGAGGCGGAAGAGAGAGTTATATGTAGAAAGGAAGAGAGAGGTGAAAAGATTAGTAAGAGAGAGTAAGAAGAGAGTGGATGAAGAATTTGGAAGGAATTTGAGTGTAAAGTGGAGGGACTGTAAGAAAATGTTCTGGAAAGAGGTGAAAAGAGTAAGACAGGGTGGAAGTGAAGTTAGCAGGGGAGTGAAAGATAAAAATGGTAGATTACTAGTGGAGAAGGGAGAAAAAGTGAGCAGATGGAGAGAACACTTTAAGGAATTGTTGAACGTGGAGGATGGAAGTAATGCAAGTATAAGTGGCTTGGGAATGGCTGGGAGAAGGAGGGAGGTGAGAAGACAGGAAGAAATCAGTAGGACAGACGTTGTGGAAGCAATGAAGAAAGTTAAATCAGGGAAAGCCCCAGGAATTGATGGAGTGTGTGGTGAAATGTTGAAGCATGGGGGAGAGATAGTAGTAGAATGGATGTGGAAGATGTGCAGATTGGCCTGGGAGGAAGGTAGAGTCCCGGAGGATTGGAAGTCAGGTATAATTATTCCCTTGTACAAAGGAAAAGGGGAAAAAGAAGTGTGTGGTAATCATAGGGGCATTTGTCTTCTTAGTATAATAGGAAAAGTGTATGGTAGGATACTTATTGACAGAGTTAGAGAAAGAACAGAGAAATTTGTTGGAGAAGAACAGGGAGGCTTTAGGAAGGGAAGAGGTTGTGTAGATCAGATATTCATTCTCAGATCTTTAGTGGAAAAGTTTCTAGAGAAGGGAAAGAAGTTGTATGCGGCTTTCATGGATTTGGAGAAAGCATATGACGGGGTGGATAGACTAGGATTGTGGAAAGTGTTAAGAATATATGGAATAGATGGGAAGTTGTTGAATGCTGTGAAGAGTATGTACGATGGTGCGAAGGCTGCAGTGCGTGTGGATGGTGAACTAAGTGAATTTTTCTCTTTGAAAGTTGGGTTGAAACAGGGATGTGTCATGTTTCCATGGTTGTTCAATCTGTACATGGATGGGGTAATAAAAGAGGTACAAGGTAGGGTAGTGGATGTTGGAGTGGCCCTGGTGAGAGAGGATAGTGTTTGGAAACTCCCTGTACTGTTGTTTGCAGATGATACCGTGTTGTTGAGTGAAGACGAAGGAGAGCTGCAAGGCTTGGTGGATGAGTTTGAGAGAGTGTGTAGGAAACGGAATCTAAAGGTGAATGTAGGGAAGAGTAAAGTGATGGTCTTTGAGAGAGGTGAAGTCAGTTAATGTACAGCGAGGTTGGATGGTGAGGAATTGGAAAATGTGAGTACGTTTAAGTATTTGGGTAGTGTGATGAGTAAGGATGGAGGTTTGGAGGGTGAAGTGCTTGAAAGGGTACAGCAGGGAAGAAAGGTTGCTGGTTCTTTGAAAGCAGTGATAAGAAACAGGGAAGTGAGCATGGAAGTGAAAAAGTTACTACATGACAGTATTGTGATACCAACTCTAACGTACGGAAGTGAAGCGTGGACGTTGTTGGAAGGACACAAGTCAAGAGTGAGAGCCGTGGAAATGAGTTATTTAAGAGGAGCCTGTGGAGTCACATGGAGAGACAGGCTGACGAATGAGGATATAAAGGAGCGTTGTGGTGTTAATGTGGATGTGATAGGAAGCGTTATGAGGAACACACTGAGGTGGTTTGGCCATGTGGAGAGGATGGAGGGTGAAAGACTGACGAAGAGAGTGTATGTGAGTGAGGTGGAGGGGGAAAGAGGGAGGGGGAGGCCGAGGATGAGATGGAGAGATGGGGTGGAGAGGTATATGAGAGAGGGGGTGTGAGTTGGGAGCAGGGGAGTGAAATGGCGGGGGACAGGGCGACTTGGAGGCGATTTGTTTGTGGCCACCCCAAACGGGATTGAGGCGTCTGGCAATAGATAGATAGATAGATTATTATTATTATTATTATTATTATTATTATTATTATTATTATTTTTAACAATAGGACTAAAGTCAGGGTCACCTTGCAAGATCGAATTTTGCAGAGTTTTGGGATAAAACATGGATATAATATTTTGGGTATGCAAACTATCACTTAACTGGCAAGATCAAAGAGAAAGTCCAAAGCCAAGGTCACAGCAAGGTCACCTTAAACAGCTTAGATCCTATTTGGTCTGCCATGATGAAAAGTTTACTGGTCAGGTCAGAATGAATTGATTTAGTTTTGAGAGCAATCGATGGAAGGTAAAAGTTACTGAGAAAAAATTAATTTTCAGTCCTTAGACTAGCTGGTGGGTGTAGGTATTGCACTCTATCAGATGTCCTTGTTATCTCCAGGCCACTTACAGGACAGTGTATTGAATGTTCTCTCCCTTTATTTGATATTTGGTTCATTGCAAATAAGTGTTTGAGTGTAACACCAGCTGTGGTCTGCACTGTATCCATAATGCTGTTGTCTGTATATCTGGAAGCAAGAAAAGTTAACTTAGGTCTTCTTGTCCGCGTCCGCGTTGGCTCACATTTTCGCACGTATCCTCCCACTACCAGGGTGTCCACCTATTTTGGCTCTAGTGCTGTAAAGCTTCCTGCCCGTACCCTAGTTACCCTGATCTTTTCCTCACGACCTTCATACTCCCACTTGGTATTCAGTATATGTGGTCAAGATAATGTTATGAGAACAGACTTATCAACACTTAGAGCCAGAACAGAGACATACAGACAGGCACATAGACAGACGAGGAGTAAACCACGACTCGGACATTACTTAGTCGCTGCACCGGCAGTAGTGAGTTAAGTAAGCGATAATGAATTAATTTATTATAGGAACACCGAAGAAACAGAAACAATCTTGCTTGTTGACCATGTATAGCCCTGAACAAAATTTCATCTACACTTCCCTGCATTTGTGGAGATGGAAGGTGTTAAATTAATTATTAATTTTCTATGGCTAAATAATTTGAAGCACACAACAAAACAACAAATGGAAGAAAAATACCTGCCGTTTAGGAAGGGATAAAAATGTGGTTGGCCGGGCACAGCGGTGATAGAGGACTGCCAGCGAACTTTTGCTCATGGTTGTGCTGGCGTCGTTAAGGCATTTTCATCTCCGGTATAACTTTTAAAGAGCAGATAATCGTCAGATGAACATCAGCTCACCCATTCAGGCAATTCAAGCCCATTCCCACTGTCCACCTTCATTCCAGCTCATTCAGATAAGTTTTTATGGTCTTATTCAACAACAACAACAACAACAACAATAACAACAGAGTAAGTACGCAGCGCTCTAATGTCTTGCATTTCATCACCCAAAGGAAAAAATATGACCATCTTTTGTCGGTCATTTATGGAAGATCCAATTCCATTACCGCTTGCTATGTATGGTACTTTAGGGATGAAGTCCAACAGGGAGTCAGCCAGAAATGTTATATATCGTAAATTTCGGGCGCATTATGGTTTATACAGATGGCAGTCAAAAGCTAAGGGCTTATCTTCCACTTTCGTGATTTGAATTTTAAAAGACGGAACACTCAGACTGTGACAAACCCGCACTCCCACAAGTTAGTATAGGAACCGAACACTTGACTTTGTTTTGTGACCTTCACCTTTGACTACATGCTCTCAAAACCGACTCCCTTCATTCGAGTTTTACAGTGAACCTTCCCACAAAGCTTTGTCTTAGTCAGAACGAAAAATTTAAAATTTCAGAACGAAAAATTTAAAATTTACCTTGCCATGAGACTTTGAATAGTGACCACTTGTTCTACAAAACCATTGGTCAATCCGTTGGTGACCCTGAACCCTTCAAGAAAGTTCAGTCCAAAACATATTTATATTGATCACACAGAGGCACACGTGCCAAAATATGACCTTACCCTCTTACCTTGTCCTTTGATTGTTTTCAAAATTTACTCAGTTCGTTCCTGTATTAATCTCAATCTGTCCACTCGTTTAACTCAGGTAAAAACTGCCTAAACTGACCTTGCTAGGTGAAAGTTTGACCTAGTCCTGTGACATTCACATCTGACCTATTGTGCTCAAACAATCGATAGATCATGTGGCTTTTCCTGGTCATTTCCACTAAGTTCCTTTAAAATCGAATGAAAATAAGGTTTTCAGGTAGTTTGTTCCAACACACACACATGCAGAGAGAGAGAGAGAGAGAGAGAGAGAGAGGTATGTGAGGCAAAACAGAACACCTAATATATGTAATGTATGACTTCCATTAATGTCCATCAGAAATTAGCAGGGAACCTTCCGTTTCGCTAAATGTAAAGTATGTGGTCGTCATTCAATCCCTATTGATGCCAACAGAAGTTTTAGGCCAAAGAATTCCTCAGTGTTACAACCATTGCTCATTCCACACTTGGTCGGGCTTTGCAGATAATGTCAAATTTTTCCGGGTATAGGGAATAATTCACGGCTGCTTCAGACCACATATTCAGTAACAAGAATACAGCCTTCAAAGAGCGCATACCTCCGCCAACGCAGCACCAGTCAAGAGAGATCACCACCAAAATTTAATGAACTTTTTATTGGCCCATGGCCTGTCTCTACAGAATTTGATTAAAATCCATCAATAATTTCCTTGGATACTTTGTGGACAAACAAACGGACAGACAGACAGTGGCCAATAAATAACCTCCTGCAACTCCTTTGCGGGGACAGTAACATTGCTAGCAGCCCTCTTTGGCTCCAACTTTCCCTCTTCCCCGCTCACCCCACCACTTCTCTCACTTCCTTCGTTTCTTCAATGATCTCCTGCTTCATACCTCTCCCGCTCCCGCTCTCCCACCACTCCTTTATTTCCCCCTCCTCCAGTGACACACACACACACACACACACACACACACACACACACACACACACACACACACACACACACACACACACACACAGCACGCACACTTCACCCATTCACTACGACTGTTATTGTTTTACAATTCTGGGAAGCAGGATGGTATTATTTTCGGCAACGCTCCCTGTACCAGTGCACAAAATTCACCCGGTGTGTGTGTGTGTGTGTGTGTGTGTGTGTGTGTGTGTGTGTGTGTGTGTGTGTGTGTGTGTGCTTTAACTCTTCCTAAGCTATTTGATACATTTGAAACTTCCCAGGTGAGTTCATCGGGTTTCGAACATTTTTCATTATGTGTATGTATGTATGTATCACTCTCTCTCTCTCTCTCTCTCTCTCTCTCTCTCTCTCTGTATATATATATATATATATATATATATATATATATATATATATATATATATATATATATATATTGAACCATGATTTTAGGGAGGTCAGCTCCCTCACCAAATTAAAAATTCTCAAAAATGATGAAAGGAGACCAGATATGTCTCTGATAACTTAGTACATGTTGTACTGTGGAATCTCATCCATAATGCGATAATTGTGCAGCCTGATCCCTCGATGATTTTTGGCAGCCAACCCTTCGTAAGAAAAAAACAATTAAATTGGGGAAAGTTTTCGAACTAAGCTTCCCAGGTTAGTTACTCGGGTGGTCTTCCACTGTATGCAATTTTGCTATCATGATTTTTATGAGGTTCAGCGCCACTCACCTAATTAAAAATTCCGAGAAGTGGTGACAGAAGGGCAGATATGGCTTTGATATCTTGGTACATGTTGTACAATGGATTATCATCTGCAATGCAGTATTTGTGGGAGTGTATCTTCCCCACTATTTCTTGGGGGGATCACATCTCATCCCTAAAATTTAAACGATCAGAAATAGGAGAAAGTGAGTTAATGAATTTCAACGAAATCAGCTTACGGTTCGTAGGAATGAGAATGCAGTTTCCATGTTTTTTTTTTTTTCCTGAATTTACAGGAAGAAACTGCACATATACTTTATTATTATCTCCGCACGATTTCGTTCGCCTTTAGAATCAAGGTTAGCAATGAAGGCTAACTATAACGCGTAAAGTATGAAAAGTCCTCTCTAAGGTGAATGAAAAAAATCTCAGGTATTAGCAAGAACATATCTGAGAGAGAGAGAGAGAGAGAGAGAGAGAGAGAGAGAGAGAGAGAGAGTCCTGTGCTTCAAAGGGTTAATCCTTTCTCCGCGGTGGACATCCTTCCGCCTGAGGACACGGTTGTAGCTTTTTTTTTAATTTCTACGCATGTTTGTTCAACTTACGATACACTTTCGAACTGAAAGTGATAGGTACTGTACCTGCATTTACCGTATATTCAGATACATCTTCACTCTCCCCTTCACAAAGATGATATATTTTTGTCATCTTTTCCTGTTACCTCCAGACGATTTTACGTACATACTATTAAGTCATATGTCTTTCCAGTGAATAGATTAATCCATGGACTAAGGAATACAATACAACTTTTCTTCTGTGAACGTCTAACGATTTTACTAATGTCAGAGAAACATTCATCTGTAAAAAGTTTATGAACAATCTAACAAACGATTTGATCATGTAATATGGGATCTGTTTTATATTTTCAACCCGCACCAAATAATATTATTCCACTCAGACAAACATGCCACAAAGTACAGCCTCCGACAAGTGGTATTATCTCTAGGACCCAGGATGTCAGTCAGTCACATCATTATTCATTTTTTTTTTTTTTTTCGGAAACAAGATGATCAAGTCTCATAGAACTTAGTGAACATCCATATTTGGCCCTGATTCCCCCGAATGTTTTACGTTCGTATTTATTTCATTCTTGTTATCTTCAGGTGATTTGGCTTAGCGTTTTTCCCCAAATGGGTAAAAACAAAATTAGATATGGTTCACTTCGCGCGTATAGGCCTGTACAAAATTCATATACTGCCACCAAAATATTATTCAGGTCTCAACCGCCGGCTTTAACCATTTAACATTCCCCGCCAAATCAGATCATCGGGTTACCGGAGACCTTGAAGAATCCTGTTGACGTCGTCTGGCTGATCAAGTACGGGGGATGACATGATGCTGTGAAACGAAGGGGAACGGGGAGGAATGGGGGACTGAACGTTTACACTGTGGGAGGAAATTTACCTTTATGTGTATGAGAGAGAGAGAGAGAGAGAGAGAGAGAGAGAGAGAAAGTACGACGGTTACAGATGCTCGCATCAACTTACGTCACGTTCAACCATTAGCCCTGAGAAAGGATGGGGGTACTGTCCCTTCACAGTGCTTTGCCACAGCTGATGCACATATTTGTTGCTCCACTGCCTCCTGATATTTTTGTATACCTAACCGAGGTATGTTCATAACATTTTTAGTTGTGTGTTGGTGTTTCTGATAATTCTTCATATGTGTGGTAGTGTTATTTTTTTAACAATGTGGAAAGGATTATCGTTAGGGTATTTAGTGAATTTAACACATTCTGGGTATCGTGTTTATGACTGAGGTCGTATATGTGGCTACTCACCAGCAAATCTTAGATTATGTTCGCGTTGGCAGAGGTATGTACCCTCTGAGTGCTTTTTAGTTACTGTTTGTTCTTTAATAAGACTACATGAATGTTGTTTCTAATGTGTAAGCTTACGACGGCGGTGATGATATGATTGCCTGATGGTGTTGTTATTGTTTGATCTTTTGTTATTAGGACTGCCTGAAAGGGTTTATACGGTGTGATGAATGCCTGAAGTTGTCTGTGCTGTGTGATGTTACAACGGTGTTGTTTTGCTGATGATGTTTCGGCTGATCATTTGTATTATAGGCTAACCGCCGGAAGTTGTGTCTACTGTGTTATCTTATGACGATGATGATAAAATGTGTTTCTGATGCTTTTCTTTTTGTGTGAGAAACCTTATGAGGGTGACTATATTATAAATGCGTGTCAATGCCAGTGACTACTTGTAGCTTTAGTTATATAAGCAAAATACAGTTCCAGATACCGTTATGGCCTCAGCAGTGAAGAAACGTCAGTATGATGCAGGCTACATTCAGTGTGGATTAATTACCATCGTCAAATCTGGGTGTGAATTTCTACAGTATGTTTTATGACACAAAGTTTAAACACTGGAATGCGTGAAACCAAGTTTTCTTAGGTGACATTATAGTAGTTGTCATTAGAACCTGAAATTTAAGAATGCTGCCTTCCTCAGGCAAAAGGAAGAGGGATTGATGACAGCACGCTCTGGCAGTTCACGGCAGTTAGTTAACATAATAAATGTGGGTTGCGTTCGTCACATATGCTAACATTAACAAATGCACAAGAAGAAAAAAAAAACTTGCGGTGAAGTTAACCGTCCACTGCTGTGAAGATGTAGACCGCGTTGTTGTTGGATGGGATGCTAAGCAAGCCACACCAGTACCCCTCTCAAATACTACTGTTTATCGACGAATATTAGATATGTCTGAAGATATAAAACAAAAACTGACTACTGAAATAAAAGGGGCATCGTTAACAAATTTGCAATCCAGTTTAATGAGTCGACTGATGTGGCAGCTTGTGGCCAACTCCTGGTGTTTTTACATCAGTAGCGGAGATTACCAGGAGGATTTCTTGCTCTGTGATGCTTTGGAGTTCACTACAAGAAGTAGAGACATATTCCATGAAGTGTTCAATTTTTTGACTGAAGAACTTTCTTGTAATAATGTACAGTTGCGGGCAGATGACTGGAGGCCACCTAGTCCACGAACATGTTGGTGTTTTATCTGGTAACAGTGGTAGCTGTGAACTTGACCGAGATTCAGTCAGCTGTTCGGGCGAAACAAACCCAGTGATAATTTGTCAATGTGCAGCTCTAACTCGTCGCCAATCAGTATCATACAAGTAAACGGTTTATGGATCATATATTTACCCATCCAAACAGTGGTAATTGTTTGACTTTACCAGTCGGATATTAAATAAACGTTGGTTTCAAATGTCAAAACAAACTTATCACAACCTCTTATATACGTTCAATACCTCAGTCAACCACCTACTCCCTTGCCCCCCCCCCCTCCCAACAGACGTCCTACTTCGTCCCGCCTTTCCTCACCCACCACCCTCCTTATAACTCTCATACATCCCTCCACCTGTTCGCCTATTGTGGTGTGAACCTTTAATCCCCCCACCTGCTTCGGATGCAGAGGTCGACGAAAATGAGGTTCACGGTGAGGGATGACTGGCATCACGGTAGTTTTGTGATAACAATGCTAGGTTGCAGGGACGCTGATAACCCTACGGCAAGACCTGGAGCGGTGACGTCTTCGTCGTGGGTCTACCCCCCAGAGGCTGTCGAAGAGAAGAGGAAGACAGCATGGGGGCCAAACCCAGTCACAACATGGCTTTAGGCCACTACACTCCACAAACACCCTTCTTACAGACCTTACACAAAGAGTTTTCGAAGGCATGAATTCAGCTAGGCCACCACACAGAACATTCCTGATCACATTAGACATTAGCAAAGCTTTTGATGCCATCCCCCACCACAACCTCACAAACAAAATACTCAACACAAACATGCTCAATAACACAAAAAGTTGGCTGGCAAACTACTAAGCAGGCAGATGTGCACACGTAACATTTGTCGGTCAGTCTTCTAACATCAGAAACTTCACAAACAGCATCCCCCAAGGCTCTGTCCCCTACACTCTTTAACCTATACATGCACGACATACCCACACCCCACACACCACAGATACACATAGCTTCCTATGCAGATGATATAACTCTTACATGTACACACCAAAACGCAAACACAGCTGCACACATCATGCAACCTTACCTCAACACCCTACATGAATGGTTCACCACAAACAGGCTCAAAATAGCCCCAGCCAAATCTACAGTGACCCTTCTCACAAACTGGACAGCAGAAAACAGTCACATCCCACACCTCACCATAAACAACACTTCCCTACCACACACACACACACACACACACACACACACACACACACACACACACACACACACACACACACACACACACACACACACAAAATCCTTGGTGTAACATACAATACATCAATGTCATTTAAACAACACATCACAAACATTAAAAATAAAATAACACCAAGACTCAATGCTTTGAGGTCACTTGCCCATACAACATTCGGACACAACAAAGTAACCACCACCACAGAATACAAACAATACATACGTTCAGTGATGAATTATGCAAGCCGTGCCTGGGCTTCTAACCTCACCAAAACACACTACAACACTCTACAGACCAAACAGAACAAGGCCCTAAAAATAATCACAGGGTGCACAGCTACTACACCCACAGCCCACCTACATCAAGAAACCAAAGTCCTCAAAGTCAAGGATCACCTAAACATGAGAGGCACCCAGTTTCTTGCTGCAGCCTCCACAAACCCCCAACATCCACTATATTACATGGCAGCACATCCACCCACACCAAGGAACATCAAAACAACACCCAGCACACGATACCATACACAAATACTGTCATCTCTCCCCCCTCGCCCACCTCAATCCAGCTTCCAGAAGCATATCCACACTCAGATCATTCGCTGCTCCATTCAGTCACTTAAAGACAACACACAGCTGCATGCATTGCCTCCTGACATCCACCCTTCTGAATCCTATCTCCCTCGTGAGGACAGGGTCCACCTGGCCAGGCTGAGATGTGGGCACCATCCAGCCCTCTTAAGCTACCAGAAGAGACTGGATGACTCCGTCCCTGATGCCTGTCCAGAATGCAACACAGCACCCCATACTATTAAGCACATTATGGCAGACTGCATTGCACACAATCACCTACGCCAACAACACAACATACACTCTTTGAGAGCTCTGTGGGAAAGCCCGGTCTCGGCCATGGCCTTCCTAAGGGTCTCGGGGCTGTTCGGCCAGACTGCCCAGGGAACAACTACTGCTTCTACTACCCTACGGCATATCTCTTGAAAATGGTAAAAGTTGTTTGGTTCACAACGATAGTCGAACAAAATAAATCACGACTGATACCCGTGTGTCTCACATGAATGAACGCGCCACTATTTGGATGCCTATGTTGTAATACTATGGTTATAATTATATCTACCACGTGTATGACACGTTAATCATTATCAATATAATACGTTTACTTGCATGATATTGATTGGAGAGGAGTTAAAACTGCACAATGACAAATTATCACTGGGTTTGTTTCACACGAACAGCCAACTAAATCTCGGTCAAGTTCATAGTTACCACTGCTACCAGATTAAACACCAACATGGTGGACTAGGTGGCCTCGGGTCATCTGCTCGCAACTGTACGTGTGTGTACAATTGACGGAGCACCAGCAAAGCTTGGCCGTTGATCAGGGTTTTGATGAAGACGAATGAGAAATCCTGGAACCAGGCATCTTTACTGTATGCTTCAAAGATAATGCATCTAAAACACTTCCACCAGAATTAGGAATAGTACTTAATTATTTTGTGCACGTGTTAAACACCATCAAGTTAAGTTCCCTAATTACACGACTGTCATTTACTGTGCCAAGAGTTCGGAGCAAAGGAAAAAGTGTTACTTGTTCACAGTGTGGTTCTCTGGTTGTCACAAGGGAATGTGGTACCAAGAGTAGGGTCACTGAAAGAGGAACTTTCCGGATTCTTCATGCATGACAACAAGACAATGTCACCTGAGTTCACCAAGAAATTGGCAAAAAACAGTGGCTCCAGGGACTGTCCACTTGAAGGACATAAACTCCTAAAACTTATCACTGCAAGGCCGTTTTGGCACGCTGATTGGTTTCATGGACAAACTAAGACCATTCATTATGTTTCTGGAGCTGTAGGAAAGGAAGGTTAAAGACGAAAATCTTAGCATAAGGAAGAGAAAGAAAGACCGAAGAGGAAGGACGGAAAGAAGAAAGAGAATATAGGGCAGGCAGCCAAGAGCAGCACTACATCGAGTAAGTGGATGATTAGCATCCCCACCAACCACTATTATATGTAATAACTCCCAAAATGGCACAATGTTGCTAACTCATTAACATCATATTATAATCAGATAGATCACTGCCATGCAAAATCAATTTCCAAAATAAAGAAAAGACGAAAAATGTAAAGAATAGTGCATGCACTGCAGTGACTGGAATATGTGCAACACCAAAAACAACACTTGTAATCAACTGTGATAGTCAATATAGGTTAGATTAAGGAACATTATATGCAGATTGGCCTGGGAGGAAGGTAAAGTCCCGGATGATTGGAAGTCAGGCATAATTATTCCCTTCTACAAAGGGAAAGGGGAAAAAGAAGTGTGTGGTAATCACAGGGGCATCTGTTTATGGTAGGATACTTATTGACAGAGTTAGGGAAATAACAGAGGAATTAGATGGAGAAGAACAGGGAAGCTTTAGAAAGGGAAGAGGTTGTGTAGATCAGATATTCATTCTTAGATCTTTAGTGGAAAAGCGTCTAGAGAAGAGAAAGAAGTTGTATGCGGCCTTCATGGATTTGGAGAAAGCATATGACACGGCGGTTAGACAAGGATTGTGGAAAGTATTACTCTGTTAACACACGAGTATCATAAATCTTCACATTCTCCACTCACCCAGTTACACCTCACACATCGTCTCAGTTACTATTTTAATAATCTCACTGTAGTCAGGCTCGCATGCCGGTACAACAAACAGACCCTTCATGTGATCAAGTTATCTTTCCTCATTTCGTTTGAATCGACGTCTTCTGTAACAAAAAAATCATCACCAACGCCATGGGTGATGGAAGGCATGAAACACGTAGGAGGCCTTAAGGAATGCAGTGACTATGTTATGGCCATAAATCAAATAGATATCAAAAGTAAGAGTAAATATAAAAATCTAGCTCGATTTCCAAGAGAAGGAGCAACAGAATAGCATAAAACAGGGAAACGATCCACCGTTAAGTGATATTGGGTTGCTCTCAAGCTGGGTGTAATCGTCCGCCAGTGGAAAAAATATATATAATTTATAATATTACAGGTTGAGTATTAAACGTTTGGTGAAAACATGAATAAGGCCGTGCAATATGTAACTATACCGAAAAGGTAAGTGGTAATATACAAAGTAAATGGCTAAGGAAGACATAGTAATGAGCCTCCTAAGACTCTTATGATAACGCAGCCATCGGTCCTGCAGCAGTATTTTGCCAACATATGTGTTTTTCGTTAATATGGCTGCCAAGAGGATTGAAGTTCCCAGTACAAACTTCTTGTCAGGTTGGGGGGGATAGTTTATCTCTTCTTTCCAAAGCCGAGTGCAAACTACTGGAGCCTGAGAGTGCCAGGTTGGGTTTCCATGCTGTACCTGCAGCATCAGACGAGGTGTGTGTGTGTGTGTGTGTGTGTGTGTGTGTGTGTGTGTGTGTGTGTGTGTGTGTGTGTGTGTGTGTGTGTGTGTGTGTGTGTGTGTGTGTGTGTGTGTGTGTGTGTGTGTGTGTGTGTGTGTGTGTGTGTGTGTGTGTGTTTTGGCGGTGGTTGTCAATATTTCAATCATCTGATGATACTTCACTCCACTGGAGTATTTTATATTGGATCATTCCTTCCACCAGATGACTTAACACGGCTGTGGAGAGATATTCCCAACTGAAGGACCTTGATATCTTTCATTAATCCTTTCATGACTGACAATGTGTCTCAAGTTGAAAACAGTTTAAGGTTTCTATTAAAAATAGAATATCAACGTCATATCTTTGAAAGTTTTATTTTTTCCCCTTGCTATGGCTGGACGATTATATTCAGGTAATGAGTGGGCCAACGTCCTACTCGCGGTAAAAGCACTTTCCATTAAACCTTTGACCACGTTAGAGACCTTGCCCAGCTTACAAAGAATCTCTTGCATTGAAGGTATTAATGAAGGTAATAGCAAACTTTCCCAGTTCGTAAAGGTCTTTCAGTATACATATACTTGTCTGGAGGCAACGAGAATGAAACATAAAAGACTTTTGGGTAAGTGGCGAGGTAACTATTCTTAACTTATTTCTGTTCTTACTTAACAGCATGCAGTAGAATTCTTCTGCCTTATTGATAAATAAACCTTTATATAAGTTGTTTGAGGGACCCTTCTAAGTCCAGTAGAGCATTGCCTTGAATGATAATCTACAATATGAAAAGAAATGTCTGTCTATCAATCTGTCTATTGCCAGACGCCTTCATCCCTTATACGGGGTGGCCACAAATAAATTGCCTCCATGTCACCCTGTCCCCCGCCATTTCACTGCCCTGCTTCCAGTTCACACACCCCACTCTCATATATCTCTCCACTCCATCCCTCCATCTCATCCTTTACCTTCCCCTCCCTCTCTCCCCCTCCACCTCACTCAAGAACACTCTCCTCGTCAGTTTCTCACTCTCCATCCTCTCCACATGGCCAAACCACCTCAATGAGTTTCTCCTAACACTTCCTATCACATCCACATCCACACCACAACGCTTCTTCACATCCTCATTTGTCAGTCTGTCTCTCCATGTAACTCCACAGGCTCCTCTCAGATAACTAATTTACACTGATCACCCTCTTGACTTGTGTCCCTCCAACAAGGTCCAAGCTTCACTTCCATACGTCAGAGTCGGTATCACAATACTGTCATGTAATAACTTTTTCACTTTCATGCTTATTTCCCTGTTTCTTATCACTGCTTTCAGGGAACCAGCAACCTTTCTTCCTTGTTGTACCCTTTCAAGCACTCCACCCTCCAAACTTCCATCCTTACTCCTCACACTACCCAAGTACTTAAACGTACTCACATTTTCCATTTCCTCATCATCCAACCTCACTATACATTCACTGACTTCACCTCTCTCGAAGTCCATAACTTTACTCATCCCTACATTCATCTTTAAATTCCGTTTCTTACACACTCTCCCAAACTCATCCAGCAAGCCTTGCAGCTCCCCTTCGTCTTCACTTAACAACACAGTATCATCTGCAAACAACAGTACATGAAGTTTCCAAACACTGCCCTCTCTCATTAGGGCCACTCCAACATCCACTGCCCTACCTTGTATCTCTCTTAAATCTCCATCCATTTACAGATTGAACAACAATGGAGACATAACACATCCCTGTTTCAACCCAACCTTCAAATAGATAAACTCACTTAGTTCACTATCCTCACGCACTGCAACCTTAGCACCCTCATACATACTCTTCACGGCATTCAACAACTTCCCATATACTCCATATATTCTTAATACTTTCCACAATCCTTGTCTATCAGCCGTGTTATATGCTTTCTCCAAATCCATGAAGGCCGCATACAACTTCCTTCTCTTCTCTAGATGCTTTTCCTCTAAAGATCTAAGAATGAATATCTGATCTACACAACCTCTTCCCTTCCTAAGGCTTCCCTGTTCTTCTCCAACTAATTCCTCTGTTATTTCCCTAACTCTGTCAATAAGTATCCTACCATAGACAAATGCCCCTGTGATTACCACACACTTCTATTTCCCCTTTCCCTTTGTAGAAGGGAATAATTATGCCTGCCTTCCAATCATTCGGGACTTGACCTTCCTCCCAGGCCAGTCTGCACATAATGTTCCTTAACCTAATCTATATTGATTACAAGTGTTGATTTTTGGTGTTGCCCATATTCCAATCACTGCAGTGCATGCACTATTCTTTACATTTTTTGTCTTTTTTTTATTTGGAAATTGTTTTTGCATGGCCGTGATCTCTTTGATTATAATATAATGTTAATGTGTTAGCAACACTGTGGCATTTTGGGAGTTATTACATTTAATAGTGGTTGGTGGGGATCCTCACCATCCACTTACTCGATGCAGTGCTGCTCTTGGCTGCCTGCCCTATATTCTCTTCTTTCTTTCCATCCTTCTTCTTCGGTCTTTCTTTCCTTCTTTCATTCTCTTCCTTCTGTCTATGGGTGACTCTACACTGAGCGATAAGCTAAATAGTTTCCCGTACACCATGGAACCATTTATTATGCTGGGTGGTAACCATATAACCAAATTATGGCGCCCGGTGGTTTAGTGGGCAATTTAGGCGCTCCAGTCAGATTGAGCCAGTGCAGTTTTATGTCCAAGGGGTGGTTGGGGTTTATTGCTCACGTAATGCCACTCAGAGATGAGTGAGGCTGGCCATTCTCATCTTAAATCTCAGGATCAACTTGCCAAGCCCCGGGATCCTACGCTCCTCATGGGTCAGCAGTGGATAGATGACGATTGAATGAATGAATTATATGTAATGAAAATAAAGCTCCACTAAGTTTTTCCTTTTTATTTATGCGAGGAAGAAGGAACCAAAGGCCACGAGCTCGCAATAACTGTTCCTTCCAAGAGAAAAACAAAATACAAGAGAGAGCCAAGTTCAAGATCCGATCATTTCGAGATGCCTGGACACACTGCGTTTGGAAGACTGGATATCATAGGAGCAGGAAATATAGATAGAGGGAGACAGTACCAGAGTTGACCTGTTGCATAAATGAAGGACTGAGAGTAACGGTTAACTGTTGCATTAGAGAGCTGGACAGAAAAGGGATGAGAGTTTGCTGCTAGACGAGTGCTACACGCCCGTCATAGAGGTGGATGAATGCATGCAGACAGTTCAGAGGAGCAGTGTCCATTGAAGTAGCGATAGAAAAGAGATAAAGATGCAACAGTGCGGTGAAGAGACAGGGGTAAGAGGAGGAGAGTTAATGAGACAAAAAGCCTTTGACTCCAACCTATTGAGAGGAGCTGTGTGTGGGGAACCTCCCCACACATGAGAGTTGTACTCCACATGGGGGCGGATAAAACCCGTGTATAGAGTCAACAATTGTGTAGGCATAAAGAAGAAACGGAGTCAGCTTAGCACACCTAATCTCTTGGATGCAGATTTTACAAGAGATGTAAAATGATCTTTCCAAGACAGGTCCCGAGTAAATGAAACCCCAAGTATGGTCAAGGATGATGCAGGATTAAGCTGAATATCATTAAACATTAGTGGGTACACCTGTGGAAGATTTTGTCGGTTGATAGTTGTAATAACATAGTCTTTAATGCATTAAAAACAACAAGATTATTTTTACCCCATTCAGAGATACGAGCCAAGGCACACATTAGGTGTGCCATGGCCTCATCCCTTGTTTGTTGAAGTAACTGCCGAGATGGGCATTGCGGGAACCGAATGGAAAGGTGAAGGGTGGAGTCATCAGCGTATGAGTGGATAGGGTTAGATGTACAGCTTAGAAGGTCATTGATGAATAATAGGAAGAGAGTTGATGATACAACAGAGCCCTGAGGAACACCGCTGTTGATAGATCTAGGAGAAGAACAATGGCTGTCTACAACAGCGGCTATAGAACGACCAGAAAGGAAGCTAGAGATAAATGAACAGATAGAAGGATAGAAACCATAAGAGGGCAGTTTGGAAATTTAAGATGTATGCCAGACTCGATTGAAACCTTTTGAGATGTCAAGTGTAATAGCAAAGCTTTCGCCAAAGTCCCGAAAGAAGGATGACCAGGAGTCTGAAAGGTAGGTGAGAAGATCGCCAGTGGAGCGTCCCTGATGGAACCCATACTGACGATCAGAAAGAAGATTGTGATAGGAAAGTTGCTTTAAAATTTTTCTATTAAGAATAGACTCAAAAACTTTTGAGATACAGGATGTTAAAGCAATTGGGCGATAGTTATAGGGTTGGGAATGGTCACCCTTCTTTGGGACTGGCTGAATGAGACCAAACTTCCAGCAAGAAGGAAAGGTACAAGTTGATAGACAAAGGCGGAAGAGTTTGCCTAAGCAGGGTGTAAGCATAGAAGCATGGTTCTTGAAAACAACAGGAAGGACTCCATCAGGCCCATATGCCTTGTTAGTATTGAGGCCTGTGATGGCAGAAAATACATCAGCTGAAGAAATTTTAATGTCAACCTTGAGGAAATCAGAGGAGGGGAGTGATGGAGGAACAGCACCGGAATCATCTATGGTGGAATTGGAGGAGAAAGTCTGAGCGAAGAGATCTGCTTTATCAGTAGAAGAAACAGCTACAGAGCCATCACAGTAGAAAAGAGGGGGGAAGGATGATGAGGTAAAGTTGTTAGAAAGGTTTTTGGCAATGTGCCAGAAGGAGCAGGAAGAATTCGAGTTGGAGAGTTGAGAGCATTTAGTACGGATGATATTATTTTTAGCAGAGCGAAGAACAGACTTAGCACAATTCCAGGCAGAAATGTATAAAGGATTTGATTCAGGGGTGGGTTGGCTCAGGTACCTTTTATAGGCCCTCTCGTTGTTGTGGACAACATTAGAACAAGCATGATTAATCCAAGGGTTTCTTGCATTAGTCAAGGGATATGAGAAAGGAATGTATGCTTCTATATCCGAGAGAATAACCTCTGTAATGCGCAAGGCACACTCAGATGGCTCCCGGCCATGGAAGCAATAATCATTCCAGGGAAAATCAAAGAAGTACTGCCTGAGGGCCTCGCAATCCGCAGCTCCAAAGTGCCACGGACGACATTACTTTGGAGGGTCCACAGGCCATACCAGAGCGACAGGACAGGTTAAGGTGATAAGGTTGTGATTGGAGGAGCCCAGCAGAGAGAAAGGATTAACAGTGTAGGCAGAAGGATTAGTTGCAAGGAAGGGGTTAAGTATGTTGTAGCTCTCTCTAAGGTGGTCAGGGATACGGGTAGGGTGCTGTACAAGCTGCTCTAGGTCATTCAGGATAGAAATGGTGTAGGCTTGTTCACCAGGTGTATCAGTGAAAGGAGAGGAGAGCCAAAGGTGGTGGTGAACATTGAAATCTCCTAGAATGGAGATTTCAGAGAAAGGAGAGATGGATAGAATGTGTTCCATCGTAGAGGTAAGATAATCGAAGAATTTTTGATAGTCAGCAGAATTAGGGGATAAGTAAACAGCGCAGATATATTTAGTCAGAGAATGACAGGAAAGCTGAAGGCAGAGTGTAGATAATTCAGAAGAATCGAGTTCAGGAACACGAGAACAAGATAAATTGTTGCATATATATACACAACAGCCACCTTTGGTTTCGAAATGAGTATAGAGAAAGTAGGAGGATACAGAAAAGGGTTTGCTGTCAGTTGCCTCAGACAGCTGACTCTCAGTTAGGAAATGAAGGTGAGGTTTAGAGGAGGAGAGGTGGTGCTCAACAGAGCGAACGTTGGAGGAAAGGCCAGGAATGTTGCAGAAATGAAGAAGAGGTGAGTCAGACAGGGGTTCCAGGCAGCTCGAGTCGTCATCGGGAGAGGGGCGGTAGGTGGGGCCATTTATGCCCCCCCCCCTAGGGATTCAGGGGCTATGTATTTCGAAGCCATGATTACCTTTTTTAAATTTTGGAAAAGGAAGTGTAGTGTGTACTGTGCATGTAGTTTGGTGTTGATAGTTAGAGAAACTTGTATTGGAAAGCATGCTGGCCTACTCTCTGTGTTACTGAGACACTGAAAATGTGCAGGAAAGGGAGATGGTCGGGAACTAGTCCCGAGGGCTGATGAAACGGGAGCTCCAGCTCTCCCTGTCATCAGCTTTCCATCCACCTTGGAGTACTGCCCTCCTCCTTACTGAGGAGCTATTGAAAATTAAATAAGCACAGGTCTTGAAGATTGCTTCTGCTTTTCAGTGGAGATCTGATACATGCGTGAGTGGATACACTTGAATTCCTTTCTTATAACTAATGTAGTCAGCAAAAGATAATACTATTAGCTAATTTTTTTTCTGTGTTGCATATAAGGCCCTTATATTAATTATTAACCTTACAAGAATTATTTTTCCACAACTAAGTCTTATCCCTATACACACATCCAGTATTAAAATGTCAGTCATATACTGTATACAGTATCTTAGACTAAATGCAGACAAAGGTCTCTCACTACCTGTCCATCTATCTACAGCCAGACACCATAATCTCGTGAAGGGTGGCCGTTTAACATTTAGTTATACTCAGTTTTTTTTTTTTATCGAGGCGAAGATGCACTGGGCAGGTTGGTGATGAGTGGCTGAATGCAACATTACTTCATAATCTTTTTGCTTGTTAGTATTATTATTTGACATAACATATATCTCAGGGAGAAATTTGGCTTAGTAAATAAGTTTTCAGACATGTTGCATTCAGCCAGTCTTCACCAGCCTGTCAAGTGCATCTTCGCCTCAGTAAAACAAATTGAGTATAGTTGTTTCACAGGCAGGGGCACTAACCTTCCACCAACCAAGTTGTTGACACACACAGAATACCTATGGGATAGTTATAACGGTTACCACCTAGCCTTATAAAGGGTTTCCTGGTTTATAGGAAACCAATAGGTTAGTTACTCAATGTAAAGCCACCTGAAAAGGAAGAAGAGTAATAAAAAGTGATAGGAAATTTGGGAGAAATAGGAATAGAGGAGGGTAGACACAGAAAAAGAATGATTAAGGTAAAGGAAGAAGTAGGCAGCATATATCAGGTACGTAGATGATGGTTGCCACCACCTACCACCATCTCATCAACCTAACCCTTCATTTTACGAGTATTGCCAGTAACGAGGAAAGCGTGAAAGTTAGAAGGGCTAAGCACAAGGTCCAGAGCATAACCTACCTTATTTCCATTTCGTTGATGAAAATACCTTGTATCCTCATGCGTTGCCTTTCAGTTTATATCATGATATATCAACTCTTTTCATAAATTGTCCAAAATCACATATAATAAAGAAACATGGCAAAGCCGAAGATGCTCACTTGCAGACCAGTCAACTCTCTTCTCCTTAATCTCCCATAATTTCATTCTCGCTGGACCACAAGCACTGGGAAAAGATGCGCAGTAGGTCCATGAGTGTTATTGCACCCAAATACAGCACAACCAACCATTAATAAGGGCAAAAAAAGCATCAGTAAGAGAAACACAGCACCCATAGTTTAGCAGCTACCAAAAATCTGGTTTGTCAACATTAAATTTCGGCGATATCTCGGTATTTACATGTACTCAGAAGTAAAATCTAGAATGTAGAGACGAATGCTAAATCGAAAACCTTCAGTAGCTCAAATTAACAAACTATTTTACAGTTAAAGCTACGCATTATTTATCACCTAATCAAGCACAACACTAGATGATGAGATGTATTTTTTGACAAATCTGTAGTCACCCAGCACCCGGGCTGAGGCTTTTGCACAAAAATGTTGCCATGTCGGCCGACCAATCAGCCAGCTATTAAGTCTTTCTTTCTACAGGGTCTCTATGTCAGCTAAGCGTGTGTCAAGATTCTGTCTAAGGTGCTCGAGATGTGCAAGTGGTCGACCGCTTACCATTGTCGTCCAGGAAAAAAAAAACAAATGTCACACAGGGGCAGGACACAGCAGTGGGCAGTTAGGTGTTCGAGGACAGCATTTCAGCCTGAAAGATATGATTTAAGTGCTTAACCAGTAAATAATTATTACTACTGTATCCCTTACTTACAATATTGCTGGGAAGGGGGCAGCTATGAAAGATGTCCTTTGTCTTATCCCAGCATACTCTTGTATATTCTGATATACTACAGTTTTGTGTGTGTGTGTGTGTGTGTGTGTGTGTGTGTGTGTGTGTGTGTGTGTGTGTGTGTGTGTGTGTGTGTGTGTGTGAGTGTGTGTGTGTGTTGCAGCCAAAACTAGAAAAATGATTTTGATGAAACTTGGCAGGATGTGTGTAACTGTGCCTCAGATGATCTTGCTTCAATTTCATGTTAATATATTCTGAAGAGGTGTTTTGACCCAAAATAGTTGCCCCTTTCGTTGTTATAATAAGTGCACGTGGAAGAGGCAGCGTGGCATTTCCCTGGAAATTCTAGTGTCTTTGGGGGGAAAGAGAGAGAGAGAGAGAGAGAGAGAGAGTTGTACATCTACACTCCGATGTCTATTAATTCAATGACGTTGCAAACAGACGATCAGACGATTTTATTCAGCAAAAAATGTTGGTGGCTATTGTGGTGATGGTGGTGGTGATGGTAATAGGTGTGATGATGATGGTGGCTTTGGTGGTGGTGGTGGTGGTGGTAGCTGTGTTTATGAAGAGAAAGGCCTGTACATTAAAGAGGAAAACTCATCCAATATATTACCAATATGCCGGGAATCTAACCCAGGACCCTCAGGTGAGAGCCAGGCAGCATGCCACTAGACCACGACCAGGTAAAAGTTATCTCACATTGTCACAATCTTGCAACCAATATCCCTCTGCCCTCAATGTGGGCATGAAGAGGCTGAGATAACCCCCTGGCACTGGGAAAAGTAGATGTGTTTAATCTATCCCAAGCACTTACGGCAAGTCCTGTATAATGTATAGGTTTCTCTCTTCATTTTGACTTGCTGGAAGTGCTTGGGATTAATTAAAAGCATCTACTTGCCCGAGTGCCAGGGGGTTATCCCAGTCTTTTCATGCCCACAGTGGGGGCGGAGGGACATTGGTTACAAGATTATGACAATGTGAGAGTACTTTTACCTGGTCGTGGCTTAGTGGTATGCTGCCTCGTTCTCACCTGAGAGTCCCGGGTTTGATTCCCGGCATAGTGGTAATATGTTGGATGGAAGCTGTGATTATGATGATGGTAGTAGCTGTGATGGATTTGATGGAGGTAGTGGTAGCAGTTGTGATGGTTATGGTGGTGGTGGTGGTTATGGTGGTGGTGATGGTGGTTATGGGGTAGAGATGGTGGTTATGGTGGTAGCTGTGATGATGATGGTGGTGGTAGCTGTGGTTGTGTTGGTACTAGCTATGATGGTTATGGTGGTGGTTGTAGCTGTGATTATTATGGTGGTGATGGTAGCTGTGGTGGTTATGGTGGTGGTGGTTGTCTTGATAGCTGTGATGATGGTGGTAGTTCTGGTGGTGGTGACGGTATCTGTTCACAAACGGTTTTCACTTGTGCAAGTGCTTTACTACCCGATAATTGTAAGCACACACACACACACACACACACACACACACACACACACACACACACACACACACACACACACACACATACTGGACACGCACGCACGAACTCTTATATAATCAATTTTCATGAATAAATAAGTGGTAGCGTCTGGTGTGCATTAAACCAAGGCAGGAGTACACGACATTACTTTCCGACATAACAAAGGCGAGTGTTACACTTATTACCAGACTCCAGGTCATAATTCAAAACTGCTTCCGAGATACTGTAATACTGTACATTCGAAGCTATTAAATCTGTTCATTGCAGTTCTTAGCTTCCTCTGTGTTACTGATACGATGTATGCCGATGATCAGAGCGATATAAATGGTAGTGAAGCGAATATTTTGGTGTAATGTATAAAATAAACCACCGAGGAAAAGCACTGAGCCTCCTACGTCAACCAGAATGGATTCCTCTGTGGTACAAGATTCTTGGGAGCTCCTCCAATTTGTATTCAGTGTCAAGTACATCATCTTACCTGTTAGGTGTAGCATAATCCATGACTGAGTATATATTTGCAAGTTTGGAAGACTGTGTAGCATATTCCTCTTTTTGATCAATAAGTATCACACAATATTATTTTTTTTTTTCTTTTTATGAAGCTGATACGCAGTAGGTTAAGACATTAGCAGTTAGATGAAAAGAATGATTATAAAGATGATGATGATGGCAAGGAAGAGAATATTGATGACAATGACAAAGATCTATATATCTATCTATTGCCAGACGCCGTAAACCCGTAAGGGGTGGCCACAAACAAATCGCCTCCACGTCACCTTCTCCCCAGCCATTTCACTGCCCTGCTCCCAGCTCACACACCCCTCCCTCATATACCTCTCCACTCCATTCCTTCATCTCATCCTTGGCCTCCCCCTCCCTCTCTCCCCCTGCACCTCACTCACATACACTCTCCTCGTCAGTCTCTCACTTTCCATCCTCTCCACATGGCCAAACCACCTCAACGTGTTTCTCCTAACGCTTTCTATCACATTCACTTCCACACCACAACGCTCCTTCACATCCTCATTTGTCAGTCTGTCTCTCCATGTGACTCCACAGGCTCCTCTCAAATAACTCATTTCCACTGCTCTCACTCTTGATTTGTGTCCCACCAACAAGGTCCAAGCTTCACTTCCATACGTTAGAGTTGGTATCACAATACTGTCATGTAATAACTTTTTCACTTCCACGCTCACTTCCCTGTTTCTTATCACTGCTTTCAAGGAACCGGCAACCGTTCTTCCTTGTTGTACCCTTTCAAGCACTTCACCCTCCAAACTTCCATCCTTCCTCATCACACTACGCAAGTACTTAAACGTACTCACATTTTCCATTTCCTCCTCATCCAGCCTCACTGTACATTCACTGACTTCACTTCTCTCGAAGATCATAACTTTAATCTTCCCTACATTCGCCTTTAGATTCCGTTTCTTACACACTCTCCCAAACTCATCCAGGAAGTCTTGCAGCTCCCCTTCATTTTCACTTAATAGCACAGTATTATCTGCAAACAACAGTACAGGGAGTTTCCAAACACTGCCCTCTCTCATTGGCCACTTCAACATCCACTGCCCTACCCTGTATCTCTTGTATAACCTCATCCATATACAGATTGAAAACCATGGAGACATGACACATCCCTGTTTCAACCCAACCTTCAAAGAGAAACGTTCACTCAGTTCACTATCAACACGCAGTGCAGCCTTGGCCCCCTCGTACTTACTCTTTACTGCATTGAACAACTTTCCATCTACTCCATATATTCTTAATACTTTCCACAATCCTTGTCTCTCCACCCTGTCATATGCTTTCTCCAGATCCATGAAGGCTGCATACAACTACCTTCCCTTCTCTAGAAACTTTTCCACTAAAGATCTAAGAATGAATATCTGATCTACACAACCTCTTCCCTTTCTAAATCCTCCCTGCTCATCGCCAACTAAAACCTCTGTTATTTCCCTAACTCTGTCAGTAAGTATCCTACAATATACTTTTCCTACTACACTAAGAAGACAAATGCCCCTATGATTACCACACACTTCGTTTTCCCCTTTTCCTTTGCCTATCTATATACCTAGGCTGCTTCCCTCAAGGAAAGGGAGGTAGCCGAGACAGGACGACACACTCCCCATTTACTTATCCATTCAACACATTCATTCGCATCTTAGCCCCAAAGGGGAGAAGAAACAGATCTTCGTCGCACCACACCGCACATGGGTCAACTGTGCAGAGCAATCAGTGACATCCGCAGCAGGGCCCGACAGCAGAGCTGGTTTACCCCAGCCACATCATATTAGACCCATCCCCTTACCCGCACCTGACCTGACTAGCTGATCAGACCAAATGCGGGAGAATATCCCCTCAGGGCTGCATCATCATTTATTCATTTACAATTTCTCTCCATTTATAACTGTCACGCACAGCCACTCTTCCTTGCTCAACAGACATCCCTCTCGCATCCAGCCCTCTCTTCACACTGTCAATCCATCCTATTCATGGTCTCCCTCTCAGCCTTACACCTCTCACATTAGTTCTAGTTATCTTTTTCGCCAATTGCTCATTATTCATTCTCTCCAAATGCCCAAACCATTGCAACACCCTCTGCTCAACTCTACCAGCCATCTCCCAAACAACTCCAGTTCTGCTTCACACTTCATTATTTCGCACTCGATCCATACACGTCACTCCACACATACTCCTCAAACACCTCATCTCCATTACATTCAAACTTTTCCTCTCTGCTACACCCATATTCCATGTTTCAGCCCCATATAATGCAGTCGGTACCACAACACCCTCATACAGCCTTCTCTTTACATCCATTCTAAGCAAACGACATCTAAACACTATTTTCATTCCTCCACATTACCTACTTCATTCATTCTAAACTTCACTTCTGCATCTATTCTTCCATCCACAGCAACATGTGACCCTAGATATTTAAAACACTCTACTTCCTCAAGCAACTCGCCATTCAAAACTATATTCATCCCCCTACCATCTACCAACCTCGTACACTTCATTACTTTACTCTTATTCTCATTTACTTTCAATTTCCTCCTTTCACTCACCCTTCCAAACTCCTCTACCAACTGTCTCAATCTCTCCTCTGAATCAACCACCGGTGCAGTATCATCTGCAAACAGCAGCTGCTTCAGATTCCATTCTTCATCATCAACATTCACTAGACTCAGACCTCCACCTAAAACGCTTGCATTCACGTCCCTTACAACACCATCCATATAAATATTAAACAACAAAGGCGACATCACACATCCCTGTCTCAGCCCCACTCTCACGGAAAACCAGTCACTCACAGCATTTCTCACTCTTACACACGCTCAACTATTTACATAAAAACTTTTCACCCATTTTAGTAACCGACCACCAAGTCCATACAATCTTAAAACAGTCCACAAAACCTCCCTATCAATTCTATCATACGCTTTCTCTAAATCCATGAATGCCCAAAACACATCCTTGCTTTTCTCAAAATACTTTTCACACACTTGTCCCACAGTGAACACCTGATCCACACATCCCCTCCCTCTCCTAAAACCACACTGTTCATCACCAATCACTCCCTCTGTACCCTCTCTAACTCTCATAATAATATTAACACACTACCATACACCTTACCTACAACACTCAACAGACTATACCCCTAAAGCTAGTACATTCATACTTATCACCCTTGACTTTGTACAGTGGGACCACACAAACACTTGCCCAGTCAATTGGCACCATACCTTTCACAAAGCACACATTCAACAATCTTACTAACCAGTCAACAATAGTCACTCCACCACCCTTCAGGCATTCCACAGCACACCCATCCATACCTGAAGCTTTCCCTGTTTTCATCTCCTTTACTGCCTTCTCCACTTCCTCCTTCGTGATCAAAGAATCATTCAACTCTCCCAACACATTTATTCCTTGCACCCTTCCATCTGCCACAATCTCAGCCATCCTTTCCTCCTCTACATTTAACAATTTTTCAAAATACTCTGCTCATCTCTTCCTTACTGCATCCATCTCAATTAATATCCTTTCATCCTCTGCTTTTACTGGCTTTTCCTTCCCAGACTCTCCCTTTCGCACCTTTTTCACCTCCTTCCAGAACATTTTCTTTTTCTGTTGAAAATTCTCAGTCGCCTACCCCACCATTCATCTGCTGCCAATTTAGCATCATGCACAACCCTCCTCGCCCTATTCCTCTTTTCCTTATACCTCTCATATGACACCTCATCCTTCCTCTGCAGCCACACTTCATATGCACATCACTTCTCATCCACAGCCATACTTACTTCCTCGCACCACCATTCACTTCCTTTTCTTACACCACCACCCACACGTCTTACACCACACACCTCTTCTGCATGCCCCACCACAGCACTCTTAAACAACTGCCATTCCTCCTCCACACTGCCATTTTCCTGATCTTTCACTGGGTTCCACTCATCTTTCAATTTCTCCTGCTACTCTATCATTTTCTCTCTTTTATCCAAGTCACTCACTTTAAAAACCTCCCTGCCATACCTAACCCTCCTTGTTCTCACCGATCTCTCACCTACTCTATCCTTTCCCTCCGCCAGGTAGTGGTCAGACATTCCTCCACCCTCCCCTCTCAGAACTCTCACATCCAACAATCTTCCTATTACATTCCTAGACAACCACATAGCCCATCAATGCTGTATCCACAACCATTCCACCCTCCTGTCTCACCCATGTATACTTATAAATGTCTTTTTTCTCAAACAGCGTATTTCCAATCACCATCTCTCGCTCAACACACATCCCTATCATTCGTTCCCCATTTTCATTTCTTCCAGGGACACCATGCATACCAACTACACCTTCAAATGCTACATTTCCCACTCTAGCATTCAGATCTCCCATCATTACCACATTCACATTCGCTCAAAAACTCTGCAGACACTCATCACCATCATTCCTTTGTACAGGGGAATAATTATACTTGACTTCCAATCCTCCAGGACTCTACCTTCCTCCCAGACCAACTGCACATCTTCCGCATCCATTCTACTACTATCTATCCCCATGCCTCAGCATTTCACCACACACTCCATCAATTCCTGGGTCTTTCCCCATTTTGACTTTCTTCATTGCTTCTACAACTTCTATCCTACTGATTCCTTCCTCTCTTCTTACATCCCTTCTTCTCCCTGCCATTCCCCTGCCACTTACACTCGCATTACTTTCATTCTCTATGTTCAACAATTCATTAAAGTGTTCTCTCCATCTGCTCACTTTTTCTCCCTTCTCCACCAGTAATCTGCCGTTTTTATCTTTCACTCCCCGACTAACAACACTGCCACCCTGTCTAACTCTCTTTACCTCTTTCCAGAACATTTTCTTACAGTCCCTCCACTTTTTTCTCAAATTCTTTCCAAATTCCTCATCCACCCTCCTCTTACTCTCTCTCACTGATCTTGTCACCTCTCTCTTCTTCTCACAACTCTCTTCCGTCTCACAACTTCTTCCACACCCCTATTTCTCATCCACTCACTATATGCTTTCTTCTTTTGTGCCAGAGCCTGTCTCACCTCTTCATTCAACCATGCTGTTCCTTGCACCATCATTCGTCTTCTTTTCACCCCACACACCACCTCACATGCTGCACAGATTTCTTTTGTAAATATCCTGCACACACCTTCCCCGTCCTCCATCTGCTCCAATCCATATTTACCCAATTGCCTCTCCACTTGTCTCTTGTATTCTGCCTTTTTCTCATATTCTTGTAACCTTTGCAAACTCCTTACGATTACTCCTTCCTCCTGTCCTTGACAAAGATGATGAATATTATCATGATGTAGATTAGGGGAAGAAGAGAGTAAAAAAAAAAAAAAAAATCCCTACCTGCTAAACCATATCACACACACACACACACACACACACACACACACACACACACACACACACACATGCATGCACATATACACAAGAGCATATACTGTATTGAAACGAAGCAACCACCGCCCGTAGTATTTCGTCAGTTTCGTTAAACTGTGGTGATGACGGGTTTAGCTAACGTAATATCAAACCCGTTCAGTTAGAAGTCTCACTGAATTATATTAAATCCTTTATTATCAGTAATAGTACAGTGGAAAAAATAACTTCAATTGAACTTCAAACTGTTTCCCCCACTCATACATTCGACCTTCAAAATCGCGATGCACTACAGCAGTATATTGTTGGGAAGGAGGCGAAGGACTGAGTTGTATGGCAAATATTGGTCAAGTACATCAAACCTTTACAGAACTGGGAAAAGATGAGAAATGAAGATGAAGATACAGGTACATCCACGAATACACTGGGGACTAAATGGAGAGGCAGTGCGAGATGTGCCTTTTTTTTTTTTTTTTTACTGTGTATATAATAAAACTGACAAATCCCCCCTCCCCTTTCTCTCTCTCTCTCTCTCTCTCTCTCTGTATATATATATATATATATATATATATATATATATATATATCTGTAGATATAAATATATATATATATAAATATATATAAATATAATTAAACACACACACATACATGGAGCCTCTGTGGTACATTGGTAAAGTGTGCGTTTCGCACGCTGGTGAGCGGGGGTTTGCCTCCCGCCAGAGTTGTAAAATCTTTGGGAAGTGTTCACCAAGTCACTTGCTACTTTGGCAGACACAAGGGGTGCTGTGGTTGAGCCAGTGTCGCATACTAGTATGCTTGCACCCAATCGGCTTAAGGCGGGCCGATTACACTTGGTTCACAGACTACACACACATCCAAAGCCACTACAACAGTACAGTCACACTCACAATTGTTTCTCATCCTACATACAGTCTCTACGAGACAGCCTAAGCCACTGGGTAGAGATACATTGGCTGTGTCGTCCCTGCTTCGATAGGGATAGGCCAGTCCTGCAGTGGACCTCAACGGGTGATGATGATGATGATGATGATATATACATACAGTATGTATGTATATATATATATATATATATATATATATATATATATATATATATATATATATATATATAACATATGTATTTATATATAGTATATCTATCTATCTATATTCTAATATATATATATATATATATATATATATATATATATAGAGGATGACCTAGAAAATCCTCCCACATTTGAAAGGTAAACGAAAAAAGAATGGTTAAAGATAATCAAAATGTTTTTTGCACACATGAAACATCATTCAATATAGTTTTTATTCATCATATTTTAAAGATGACATCCTCCAAATGGTGGCCGCAATTGTCCATGCACGCTTGGAGGCGATTTCTGAAGGTTGCCATGGCTCAACAGTCACTCGATCGGAGTGCAACGGTCTTTCATGTAGCATGCAAGGGTTGACCTGAGACCAGTAGCGATAAATATTGTTTGTTTACAGAGCCACTGAAATGAAAATGAGCTTTATCACTGCACAAGAGAACAGCTTTTTCCATAACACATTACAGAATGTTCCCGCATAACTCCCTGTGGCTTATCCAGTCTCTCGCATTGACTTCATGCACAACCATCATTTTGTATGAATGGAAGTGAAAGTCTTTGTGTAAGATTCTCCTTGTAGTTTCCCGGGATATCCCTACAGCTGAAGCATGCTTCCACGCAGAGCGTCTCGTAGACTGCACAACAAATCACCTCAATGCTTCAATATTCTCAGGCATACGAGCGCTCCTAGGACAATCAGGTGATTTTCTTTTTAAAGCTGAGCCTGTTGCCCTGAAATACACAATTCACTGCAAGATGGCTTTCCGATCAGGAACGTTTTTGGTTCCGTGGCATATTGAAATGTCTTCAAAAGACCCTCTGCACGGCGATCACAGAATGGTTGTGAAGAACACTTCGACAGCGAACGTACTGTGTGCTCCCGACCACGCCATCTTGGCGACTTAGGACGGTTGGAGTTGGGCTACCAACGATCCTAGACCCGCCCCGCCTGCCTCATTACTGCCAGTGCTACAGCCTTTTGAAATGTGGGAGTTTTTGGGGGGTCACCCTGTATATAAATATATATAAATAAATAAATATATCTATATATATATATATTTTTAATCTTGTCAGGAAAAGTAGTACCAACGTTGTGATGTACAGCATCTTTATTATTAATCCAAACGTTTCGGAGACACAATCTCCATCATCAGTGGATCTAAAAGTTTAAAAGACAACAATCATCGATCAATGTCAGGAAATAAAAAACCTGTATACAAAAAAAAAAAGAAAAGAGGGAAACAATATAAAATGTGTTAAGTATAAAAGTAGCATGTTTAATCCTTGCAAAATCTGAAGATCAGGACAAAGGCTAACTATGCTAAACATATATAATAAAAAATGAAATAAAAAGAGTAGGAGTTGACCTGTTAAAAGTAGTTACTGCGTGAATAGTTGGGTAGCGCTAGTCGAGTTATTGAGACTGGGTCGCATTCTGTGAATCAGGATGGATTCGGCAGTAATGAGGTCAGAGTAGGTCTGACATGAGGTTAGTATCCGAAAATATGCAGAAGAGAAAGGGTGATCGGGAAGGTGAGAGTGCTCTCTGATAGAAGAATAAGAGGGTTTAGAGAGGAACCTTCCAGTCCTAGTGGATTTACCTTGGTGCTCAAGAATTCGGTGGAGCAACGTGAGGTCGACCCCACGTATCTAGCAGGACAGCTAGAACATGAAACTAAATAAACCACAATGGACCGGAGGTTAGTATGAAGACAAGATGAATGCTTAAGAAAGCTACCTATAGTGTTCTTGTTTGTTAAGATTATCTTAAAATTAATTTGTGGATAACACTCACGGAGAAGTTTGTTTAGTGTTTTCCTAATTTCGTAACTTAATGAACCTAAATATGGGATCTTGATATACAAACACTCCTTATCTACAGTGTGAACAGGCCTGATTGAGGAAAACTTTGAATTTAAAAACCTATTTAATAGTTTCTCGAAAACACTGATGGGGTACTTTTTATTGGCAAAATTGGTTCTTAAGAAACAAATTTCGGAGTGGAAAGTAAGCCATGAGGAGCAACAATTGTACGCTCTGTTGAACAACGTTGTAATACTATTGATCTTAAAACCGTACGGGATGTAAATGAGGCAGTTTGTGCCTAGGCCAGTGAAAGTAGGTTTCCGGTAAACACTCGTGGATAAATGAGAGGGGTGATTGTTAACTAGAATGTCCAGGAACGGAAGGCGTTTATCTTTTTCAGCTTCATGAATGAATTTTATGTTAGGATGTTGGGAGTTTATATAATCCATAAACTTATGAACATCAGCAGAGTTTTCAAATATAACGAAAGTATCGTCCATGTACCTTCGGTAAAAAATGGCTTTAAAATCAATGGGACAATTATTAAGCCAAGTTTGTTCATGGTGGCAAAGAAAAGCATTAGCATATGAAGGACCAAGTGGTGACCCCATCGCCACTCCATCTTTTTGAGTAAAAAGTTTTTCATTAAATGTAAACAGGGATTGGTGGGTTGCTATCTCCAACAGGTTGTAAAATGATTCTCTGTCCATGCCAACTGAAGTTAGAGTAGAAATACTGGTGTTATCTGTGATAAGCAGAGTGGTTTCATGCAAGGGAACATTCGTGAAAAGGGATTCTACATCAAAGTTAGCCAGGGTGACAGGGTGATCAAATCTCAGAGAAGTGACTTCCTTGACAAACTCTGCAGAATTTTGAACCGTATATTTATTTGTACATAGGGAACTGATCAGGAGAACCAAAAATTTTGCTGTTATAAATGAATGTACCAATAGATGAAATGATGGGTCTTAAAGGTGTGTTAGGTTTATGAACTTTGGGGAGACCATAGAGATAACCAGGAACTGAGCCAGAAGCATACAGATTATTAGTCGTACTATCACCTACTTTATCTTTAATACTTCGCAATAATCTATTTAGTTTGTCTTCATGTTTTAGGATGGTAGATGGAATATCAGAACTGATGACCTTAAATTTAGAGGTGTCACTAAGAATATGATTAAGCTTTAATACATAATCATCCTTGTTCATGATAACTACGCCCTTTCCTTTGTCAGGACGATTAATAATTATGCCGTCATCATTTTTGAGAGATTTCAAAATCTTACGATATCCACAGTCCTCTTTTTGTTCTTTGAGATGTGCAGAGTGCTGTCTAAAAGAATTTTTAGCTAAAGCAGATACATTATGCCACACGTAAGTCCAATCTTGTTTGTAAAGGTTGCATGTCTTTAAAACTGAACAGACTCTCTCAAAAGGTAAAAAGAACTTAACATAGTTTAAACGAACAGGGGGGAGAGCAAAATCCAAGCCTAACGACAAAACATCCTTCTCTTCCTTACTCAAAGACCTTGAAGAGAGGTTAAAAATGACTTTATCTACATCAACTGAACTATTGATGTCAATTCCTAACCCCCTAAGCTTACCTGAATGTGTAGCTACAATCTTATTCATATTTTTCTCTACAAAACATTCAATGATTACACTGAGACATTTGAAATCAAAATATGAAACAAGGTTTTTTAGCTTATATTTCGATGCATCAGTTTCTCTATTAAGTTTCAGCAGTTTGTTCTTCTGCTTCCTTATTTCAACATCCAAAAGGTGAAAGAGCCAAGATCTATATGTTGATGTGGCATAAAACCTTGAATCATGTAATTTAAATCTAATGAAATTAGGCACTTGGCCATAATCCCTACATGTCCTTAAAAAAATGAGGTCCATTTCCACCTTCTTGACCTTGAATGCTGTCTTCTCAGTGCTCCTATAGCATCGCAGTGTGGGTTGGCCATATCATGTTAATAAAATATTCGCAATAGATCTTCCTCTTGGGAATCTTAATCTTGTCAGGAAAAGTAGTACCAACGTTGTGATGTACAGCATCTTTATTATTAATCCAAACGTTTCGGAGACACAATCTCCATCATCAGTGGATCTAAAAGTTTAAAAGACAAAATCATCGATCAATGTCAGGAGAAATAAAAAACCTGTGTACACAACATAAACTTACATAAAAAAGAAAAAAAGAGAGAAGCAATATAAAAAGTGTTAAGTATAAAAGTAGCATGTTTAATCCTAGCAAAATCTGAAGATTAGGACAAAGGCTAACTATGCTAAACATACATATTCTATCTATCTATTGCCAGACGCCTCAATCCCGTTTGGGGTGGCCACAAACAAATCGCCTCTAAGTCGCCCTGTCCCCCGCCATTTCACTGCTATGCTCCCAACTCACACCCCCCTCTCTCATATACCTCTCCACCCCATCCCTTCATCTCATCCTCGGCCTCCCCCTTCCTCTTCCCCCCTCCACCTCACTCACATACACTCTCTTCGTCAGTCTTTCACCCTCCATCCTCTCCACATGGTCAAACCACCTCAGTGTGTTCCTCATAACGCTTCCTATCACATCAACATCCACACCACAACGCTCCTTTATATCCTCATTCGTCAGGCTGTCTCTCCATGTGACTCCACAGGCTCCTCTTCAATAACTCATTTCCACTGCTCTCACTCTTGCCTTGTGTCCTTCCAACAACGTCCAAGCTTCACTTCCATACCTTAGAGTTGGTATCACAATACTGTCATGTAGTAACTTTTTCACTTCGATGCTCACTTCCCTGTTTCTTATCACTGCTTTCAAAGAACCAGCAACCTTTTTACCCTGCTGTACCCTTTCAAGCACTTCACCCTCCAAACCTCCATCCTTACTCATCACACTACCTAAGTACTTAAACGTACTCACATTTTCCAATTCCTTACCATCCAACCTCGCTGTACATTCACTGACTTCACCTTTCTCAAAGACCATCACTTTACTCTTCCCTACATTCACCTTTAGATTCCGTTTCTTACACACTCTCCCAAACTCATGCACCAAGCCTTGCAGCTCCCCTTCGTCTTCACTCAACAACACAGTATCATCTGCAAACAACAGTACAGGGAGTTTCCAAACACTATCCTCTCTCACCAGGGCCACTCCAACATCCACTACCCTACCTTGTACTTCTTTTATTACCCCATCCATGTACAGATTGAACAACCATGGAGACATGACACATCCCTGTTTCAACCCAACTTTCAAAGAGAAAAATTCACTTAGTTCACCATCCACACGCACTGCAGCCTTCACACCATCGTACATACTCTTCACAGCATTCAACAACTTCCCATGTACTCCATATATTCTTATCACTTTCCACAATCCTTGTCTATCCACCCTGTCATATGCTTTCTCCAAATCCATGAAAGCCGCATACAACTTCTTTCCCTTCTCTAGAAACTTTTCCACTAAAGATCTAAGAATGAATATCTGATCTACACAACCTCTTCCCTTCCTAAAGCCTCCCTGTTCTTCTCCAACTAATTCCTCTCTTCTTTCTCTAACTCTGTCAATAAGTATCCTACCATACACTTTTCCTATTATACTAAGAAGACAAATGCCCCTATGAATACCACACACTTCTTTTTCCCCTTTTCCTTTGTACAAGGGAATAATTATACCTGACTTCCAATCCTCCGGGACTTTACCTTCCTCCCAGGCCAATCTGCACATCTTCCACATCCACTCTACTACTATCTCTCCCCCATGCTTCAGCATTTCACCACACACTCCATCAATTCCTGGGGCTTTCCCCGATTTAACTTTCTTCATTGCTTCCACAACTTCCATCCTACTGATTTCTTCCTGTCTTCTCACCTCTCTTCTTCTCCCAGCCATTCCCCAGCCACTTATACTCGCATTACTTCCATACTCTATGTTCAACAATTCCTTAAAGTGTTCTCTCCATCTGCTCACTTTTTCTCCCTTCTCCACTAGTAATCTACCATTTTTATCTTTCACTCCCCTGCTACCTTCATTTCCACCCTGTTTTACTCTTTTCACCTCTTTCCAGAACATTTTCTTACAGTCCCTCCACTTTACACTCAAATTCCTTCCAAATTCCTCATCCACTCTCTTCTTACTCTCTCTTACTAATCTATTCACCTCTCTCTTTCTTTCTACATATAACTCTCTCTTCCGCCTCTCATCTTCTTCCACGCCCCTATTTCTCATCCATTCATTGTATGCTTTATTCTTTTGTACCACAGCCTGTCTCACCTCTTCAGTCCACCACGCTGTTCCTTGCACCCCCCTCTGTCTTCTCTTCCTTCCACACACCACATCACATGCTGCACATATTTCTTCTGTAAATATCCTACACACATCTTCCAGGTCTCCCCTCTGCTCCAATTCATATTTGCCCAATCGTTCCTCCACTTCTCTCTTATACTTTGCCTTTTTATCATCCTCTTGTAACCTTTCCACTCTCCTTGCAACTACTCCTTCCTCTCGTCTTTCCCTTCTTCTATTCCTCCATCTTACTTGAATTCTAATTCTGGCCACCACCAAGTAGTGGTCAGAAAGTCCACTCCAGATAGTGGGCGTCCGGATATTAGAGGAATCACATATATATATATATATATATATATATATATATATATATATATATATATATATATATATATATATATATATATATATATATATATATATATATGTAATCTCACCTTTACCATTGAAGTTACCATTTTGGGTGATTCGTGTCCAGAATGTTGAGTGGTTATTGCATTCTACCAGGACTGACTGTACTGGTTTTGAATGGAAGCTGTTTGCAGAATCATATAATCTCACAAACCTGGTAAATTAAACCAGAATAGCAGATAATCTTGACCATGGCAACTGATTTTGGACCCAGACCAACAGAGGATATAGGTAGTCACCCACAGTCTCATGAAAGTCTTTTTGGTCAGTTTCCATAAACTTCCCAGTTCTGGAGCAGTCAGGATGACCTTATGGCAGTTTGATATGGCAGACTGGGATGAATTTAGAATTTATCTTAGTGGTATTTTCCCCTTGGGGCTAAGATATGAACAAATGTGTGTGTGTGTGTGTGTGTGTGTGTGTGTGTGTGTGTGTGTGTGTGTGTGTGTGTGTGTGTGTGTGTGTGAATGAGTAAATTGGGAGTGTGTCATCTTGTCTTGGCTATCCCTCTTTCTTTGGAGGAAGCAGCCTTGGTATATTGATAGACAGATAGGTATTCTACTGACATCAATCTACCCAGTCTCATTTAATGACTTAATACAAGCTGGTATGGAATTGTTCATACCCAGACAACAATTTGCTAGAAGATCGGACTCCACAAAATGGTCTGACATCAATTGTGCCAAAGCAATAACACTAAAGTTCTTGGCATAGAACATTTACTTAAAATCAATCTCATGTAAATACCTTAATCAATTTAAAATTGTGAGAAAACATGCAAAAGCAGTAATTAATCTCGCTATACCAACTTTCTTAACATCCGAGCATCCGAACTATTAAATAATCTTAATGACAAAAAAATATTGTGGTCGGCTCTCAATTGTTTCAATACCAACAATATCAAGTCATTACCCATTCACCCCTAAAATTTTCAGATGTAAACATTATAAATAGCCCGCATGGAAAAGCAAACAACCTTGTTATTACGTTCGCCACAAAATCTACACTGGAGGAAGTTTATCAGACTGTGTCTCTACTAGAACTTGTCACTCCCGATATTCCTCCATTTAAGATGCAATTTAGTTACGTAAAAACCAACGCAGACTGTTTATCAACCAACAGAGCTCTAGGTGCTCATGGAATTCATCAAATCATTTTTGAAAAGTGTTCCCCTTGTTCCTGTTCTAGCTAGGTTTTTCAGGCTATGCAAACGTATTTTCCTTTCCCTAATTCTTGGAAAGAATCCAATAACCATCCCATTCCGAAGAAACGATTTCCCTCTGACCGTATATTTTTCAACATGGAAGGTGCACTGTTGACATACTCAGTCTTTTAACTCATATCATCCATCAGTTAATTGACCAACATGGAGAAACCCGTGCATGAGCCCTTGATAATTCTAAAGCTTTTGACAGAGTGTGGCACCATTCCTTGCTATCCAAACTCCCTTTCTATGTCCTGTCATCTTTTGTTCCATTGGTTTCCTTGTATCTCAGCAACAAAAAAATGAGAGTAAAAGTACATGATCTATATTCCATTTTCCAATCGATTATGGCTTATGTGCCACAAGGTACAGTCCTGGCTCCAGGCTTATTCCTAATTCATATTACTGATTTCTTATTTATCAACTATAATCACATTCACTCATACGCAGATAACTCTACACTTCACAGTTCCTCCACACTTAATCCTCCATTCACAAAACTGACATCTTCTTGCAACTCAGTACAGCAATCTCCATAAGTCAAGACTAATCTAAGATCTCTGAATGGGTACAAAATAGTATTGTCTCATTTAATGCTAGGAAAAACAAACATATACACTTTACTAATAGGCAGATATTGCCAGATTCATATATTACCTCCAGTGCTACAAATATCAGTGCTGGGCAAGTTCCAAATACTTTCCTTACCACGGCACGTCCGCACCGTGTGGAAGTGCGATATGATGTGTGGAGGTGTGGTGTGTGGTCTCCTTGGTAAAAAGGCACGGACGTGCAGGTGCTGAAGCAAATTGGTCTGCACACACGTTTGCACATTCGAAAAATAAAAAAAAAATGTAAATAAATGTAAAGAGACATTGGCCATGCAGCAGTTGCATGAGATATTGATCATAAATGATAAATAGTATTAGATTATATATACTTATCGCTGCGACCAGTGATCATGCAGGCATGAGGCATCCCAGCCACATGTTTTCCTTTTTCTTCAAATTGGACAGCAAATGCTCCTAGATCACTCAATCAACAAAGACAGCCGAATAGACGAAATATGTTGACCCACATGGCAATATATTATTGACTAGGAGTGAATATTGCCTGATAGGTGAAATGGGGGGTCAGAGGGGCGGATCCCTCTTGTTTGGTTAGGGTAAGATGTACTGATGGATGGAAGTAAGGTAAGGTCAGGCTTGGTTACTACAGTAACTCACAGTGCTTTAGAATTTTGTCAACTATTCACTAGTCAACACAGAATACTAAATAAAAGTTTACAAATGTATTAACCCAAGGCGTCCCGTTGATGTATGAGTACGTTGCAACATTCTGCATTTGCCAGTCCCATCGATGTACTGGTATGTCGCGCAAATGCAAGGTTCATAATTTGCACAATTTTTTATTTTCGCGCGTGATTTTTCGTACGTATACACGGGACACCTTCCTCTATTCCTCTACAAGATGCCAAGCATGGACAATGCCTTACACCACAAAACCTCCCCCCCCCCACACGCCATTGTCTCAGCAATTCACCCGTTACTAATGACCTGGCCAATAAAGACAGTCAGGGCCAGAGTGATTCCCCAATCGATGACAATGTGGAGGACAAAGTTTACATAGCATTAGAGGAAGAAACAGTCAGAAATGATGATCAGGTAATGTGGCAAAAGAAGGTCAGGTATGGTGATGAGTTAGTGAGTGAAACAGTGCTTAAAATGCCTATATTACTGTTTGAAAACCAATATACTCTCATACTACATATAAATTCGTACCAAGTAAATAAATAAATACTGTTTATGAGTAGTGTGAAATAGTTATCCTCCCATAGAACTCATTTTCTTTGGTGCCAGCCTGTTAGAAAACCCAGTCAGGTAAGGAGGTACTGCTACCTGGATCGAGTATTTTAAACCTCAGGTGAGCGTTTTCTCTATGAAATTTCGATGTTCCTCACAAAAAGCGGAGGTTTTAGCCCCCCCAAAAAAAAAATCGAAAATACCTCGGGATTGGGGGGTGTCGGATGTGCGAAATAGCTCGGGACATGATGGGTTAATATAATAATAAAAACTTGTATACAGGCATACCCCTGTTTAACAGTGCAATTGGTTAGGTAGAACCCCATCGTTAGGCGGGGTATTTTATATTGGGGTGCTTTTAACATGTAAAGTACTGGGGAATGCTTACCAGCCTTGGGTTTCCCCCCAAACTAAGTCCAAAACCCACCCAGGTTTAAAGCCAAGCTAAATGGCCTAACAGCTGTAAAAGAAGCTAACCTAAGCCTATCACTTGTAAATAACTCTCTAAAGCCAACAAATAAAATCTGAAAAAAGTCAAATATGTCTGGAAAAATCAAGCTTAGTAAACAGTACCCCAAAATGATAATGTTCACCCCATCTATGACTAAAACACATTAATCCAAATTAAAAAACAGTTTGTAAATCAACCTAAACACAATTTTAGTAAAAACTATCATCAAAATTGGTCAAAAAAAATCAAAACCCATTGTTAAACCAGGGTTTGGTCATCGTTAGGTGGGGTATGGTGGTATTTCTATCCCCACTATTAAGCCAAGGTATTGCATCTAGGTGTATCGTATATCAAGGTATTATTGTATTTCCTTCTGATAAAGTTTTATATATATATATATATATATATATATATATATATATATATATATATATATATATATATATATATATATATATATTTTCCCAGACGCCTCAATCCCGTTCGGGGTGGCCATAAACAAGTCGCCCCCACATCGCCCTGTCCCACGCCATTTCACTGCCCTGCTCCCAACTCACACCTCCCTCTCTCATATACCTCTCCACCCCATCCCTTCATCTCATCCTTGGCTTCCCCCGCCCCCTCCCCCCCCCCTCCACCTCACTCACATACACTCTCTTCGTCGGTCTTTCACCCTCCATCCTCTCCACATGGGCAAACCACATTAGTGTATTCCTCCTAATGCTTCCTATCACATCCACATCCACACCACTACGCTCCTTTATATCCTCATTTGTCAGCCTGTCTCTCTATGTGACTCCGAAGGATTCTCTTAAATAACTCATTTCCACTGCTCTCACTCTTGCCTTGTGTCCTTCCAACAACGTCCAAGCTTCACTTCCATACCTTAGAGTTGGTATCACAATACTGTCATGTAGTAACTTTTTTTCCATGCTCATTTCCCTGTTTCTTATCACTGCTTTCAAGGAACCAGCAACCGTTCTTCCTTGTTGTACCCTTTCAAGTACTTCACCCTCCAAACCTCCACCCTTACTCATCACACTACCGATGTACTTAAACGTACTCACATTTTTCAATTCCTCACCATCCAACCTCACTGTACATTCACTAACTTCACCTCTCTCAAAGACCATCACTTTACTCTTCCCTACATTCGCCTTTAGATTCCGTTTCTTACACACTCTCCCAAACTCATCCACCAAGTCTTGCAACTCCTCTTCATCTTCACTCAACAACACAGTATCATCTGCAGACAACAGTACATGGAGTTTCCAAACACTATCCTCTCTCACAAGGGTCACTCCAACATCCACTACCCTACCTTGTACCTCTCTTATTACCCCATCCATGTACAGACTGAACAACCATGGAGACATGACACATCCCTGTTTCAACCCAATCTTCAAAGAGAAAAATTCACCCAGTTCACCATCCACACGCACTGCAGCCTTAGCACCATCATACATACTCTTCACAGCATTCAGCAACTTCCCATCTACTTCATATATTCTTAATACTTTCCACAATCCTGTCTATCCACCCTGTCATATATATGCTTTCTCCAAATCCATGAAAGCTGCATACAACTTCCTTCCCTTCTCTAGAAACTTTTCCACTAAAGATCTAAGAATGAATATCTGATCTACACAACCTCTTCCCTTCCTAAAGCCTCCCTGTTCTTCTCCAACTAATTCCTCTCTTCTTTCTCTAACTATGTCAATAAGTAACCTACCATAAACTTTTCCTATTATAATAAGAAGACAAATGCCCCTATCATTACCACACACTTCTTTTTCCCCTTTTCCATTGTACAAGCGAATAATTATACCTGACTTCCAATCCTCCGGGACTCTACTTTCCTCCCAGGCCAATCTGCACATCTTTTACATCCATTCTACTACTATCTCTCCCCTATGCTTCAGCATTTCACCACACACTCCATCAATTCCTGGGGCTTTCCCCAATTTGACTTTCTTCATTTCTTCCACAACTTCTATCCTACTGATTTCTTCCTGTCTTCTCACCTCCCTCCTTCTCCCAGCCTTTCCCCAGCCAATTATACTCGCATTACTTCCATCCTCTATGTTCAACAATTCCTTAAAGTGTTCTCTCCATCTGCTCACTTTTTCTCCCTTCTCCACTAGAAATCTACCATTTTTATCTTTCACTCCCCTGCTAACTTCACTTCCACCCTGTCTTACTCTCTTCATCTCTTTCCAGAATAATTTTTTGCATTCCCTCCACTTTACACTCAAATTCCTTCCAAATTTCTCATCCACTCTCTTCTTACTCTCTCTTACTAATCTTTTCACCTCTCTCTTCCTTTCTACTTATAACTCTCTCTTTCTGTATCAGAAAAGTTTTCGAGTCAATTCTTAATAGAAAATTTTAAAGAATCTTTCCAATTACAACCTTCTTTTTCATCGTCAGTATGGGTTCCATCAGGGACGCTCCACTGGAGATCTTCCCACCTACCTTTCAGACACCTGGTCATCCTCCTTTCGGGACTTTGGCGAAAGCTTTCCCATTGTACTTGACATTCCAAAGGCTTTCGATCGAGTCTGGCATAAATCTTAAATTTCCAAACTGCCCTCTTACGGTTTTTATCCTTCTGTCTGTGCCTTCATCTCTAGCCTCCTTTCTGTTCGTTCTATAGCCGCTGTTGTAGACGGCCATCGTTCTTCTCCTAGATCTATTAACAGTGGTGTTCCTCAGTGCTCTGTCCTATCACCAACTCTCTTCCTTTTATTCATCAATGACCTTCCAAGCTGTACATCTAACCCTATCCACTCATATGCTGATGACTCCACCCTTCACCTTTCCATTAGGTTCCCGCAACATCCATCTCATCAGTTACTTCAGCAAACAAGGGATGAGCCTATGTCACACCTAATGTCTGACCTGGCTCGTATCTCTGACTGGGGTAAAAATAATCTTGTTGTTTTTAATGCATCAAAGACTCAGTTTTTACGTCTATCAACCCAACAAAATCTTCCACAGGTATACCCACCAATGTTTAATAATATTCAGCTTACTCCTGCATCATCCTTGAACATGCTTGGTGTTTCATTTACTCTGAACTTATCTTGGAAAGATCATATTACATCTCTTGTAAAATCTGCTTCCAAGAGATTAGGTGTGCTAAGCCGATTCCATTCCTTCTTTACCCCTGCACAGTTCTTGACTCTATACAGGGGTTTTATCCGCCCTTGTGTGGAGTACAACTCTCATGTGTGGGGAGGCTCCCCACATACAGCTCTTCTCAATATGGCAGAGTCAAAGGCTTTTCGTCTCATTAACTCTCCTCCTTTTATTGCCTCCCTTCAACCTCTGTCTCTTTGCCGCACTGTTGCATCTTTACCTCATTTCTATCGCTACTTCAATGGTCACTGATCCTCTGAGCTGTCTGCCTGCATTCCTCCTCCTCTACGACGGGCGCGTAGCACCCGCCTAGCAGCAGATTTGCATCCCTTTTCTGTCCAACTCTCTAATGCAAGAGTTAACCATTACTCCCAGTCCTTCATTTATGCAACAGGTCAACTCTGGAACTGTCTCCTACTATCTGTATTTCCTGCTTCCTATGATCTCCAGTCTTTGAAACGCAGTGTGTCCAGGCATCTCGAAATGAATGGATCTTGAATTTGGTTCTCTCTTGTATTTTGTTTTTCTCTTGGAAGGAACAATAATTGCGGGCTCGTGGCCTTTGGTTCCTTCTTCTTCGCATAAAAAAAAAATTGGTAGCAACGATTCTTCATTGATATTCATCTATCTACCTGGTTACTTAAATACCTCCCTATCGATCCTACTGAACAGTAGATCCCTTCCTCATTTATTACAGTACTCCATCTCTCCCATTTTATTCTATTATCGAATCCTCACTTTTACTTTTCACTGTGTTTGAGCCTATATTTGTGGTTGACAAATCATTTCCTTCATAGAGCTGGATCCCTTTATAATTTCTTATCTCAGCCATCCAATTCTTTCATAGGGCTAGTTCTATGAAGTATTGTAATGTTTGCAATCTGCCGACCTTGCCAGTTCCACAGTCACTTCCTCATACCGCTAATCTCGCAATTGCGGAAGTGTGATTTCGTTTGCGAATTTGCATTTGAGACAAATTTTATGCAAATATGCAGTTTTGCTTTTGTGGAAGTACTTCTGCAAATGCAAATCTGCCCACAAACCAGCCTGACCTCCGAGAAATTTGAGCAATATGTTTTTATGAAGGCAACATGGACCAATTCAAGATGGAGTTGTCTCAGTTGGACGAGTCAAACTGTGACTGAGGAGAGAGGACTGAGGAGGTTAGAGCTGAAGAATAGAGGTGGATTGGTGTGTCAACTTGTCAAGTGTGAGCTGTGAGGTGTAATAATTTAATTCATTTATCTACAATAGTGTATGATTTACCATTCGTTTGTAGTAAAAAGAGTCCAGTATACTAATATAATAATATCTGAAACATCTGTCTTGGTTTTACTCGATATATATTTTTAATTATCTCATCCAGTATTCCAGAAAATTTCCGAACTTCATAGTGTCACGTATGATTAGTTAGAATAGTGCATATAAAAATAAAATTGCAGTGGATGAGTAACTAGAGATGATTTTTAACCCTTTGATGACGAAAAATATCATCCTAAACTAAATAAAAGCCCTAATGGTATTCAGAATAAAATGAAACTGATGCTGTGGCACTGAAAGGGATACAAATGGTTTACATTTGCAGAACCACAAATTTCAAGAAGTCTGCAACTTTGCACTTGCGGAAGTAAATTTCTGTTTGTGGTGTCCAGCTCAGGCAATCTACGTATCATTTAATGTTGCAAGAGCCATCACCGTTTTGATAATGTAAGATAGTTGATTCACTCTTTCAAAGCAACTTAGAATTTGTGCTTTAATTAAAAACTTGAGATGCTTACTCAGGCTATTCAAATATCAGTACATGCAAGTCCTAAAACTTTTTTCATATTCTCCAGCATAATCGTGGTACTGAGAGCTGTAAATCATTCTTCTTTTTCATGTTCAAAATTTGAATGTTTGAAGAGAGACCAAGACGTTTACTTAACTAGTCTAGGTAATAGTCCATGGAAATCCTAAAACACCATCCAGAGCAGGCATCATAATATTCAAAGAATAATTCAGGTATCTATCTCTTCTGTTTAACCCGAGGCGTCCCATCAACATATGGATATGTTGGAACATTATGTCACAGTGACACCCGACGACGTATCCATACATTTTGCAATGGCAAGGTCCGTCATTTGCTCATTTTTCAAATCTTGTGCGTGATTTTTGGTACGTAGGCGCGGGACACCATCCCTAATCCGCCACCAGGTGGGGACACTCCCCGACCCCGCGTGACCCAAGCACTCCCTTGCCTCGGTCCCTCACCTGTTAGCAGTGACCCAGCAAATACATGGCGCACTGAGGTCTCTCTGACACTGAAATTCAAGCTGCCCTGGATACCTTCACAGGAGACAGCAATTCCCCACTTGATGACAATGTGGCAGACAAGGATTGCATGCTTCCCGAGGATGAAACAAGCAGCAGTGACTAGGAAGCACCATCTCCGAGGAAGCGGCGATACGTGACTTATCATGAGGCTAGAGAAGACCAGCCTGGAGCCCAACCATGTGCATGCACCTCTCTCCATCCCCTAGAGGAAAGGGAGGGCGAGGGTGAGGGCGAGGACGAGGGCGAGGACAAGGATGAGGACATGGACGAGGACGGCACCGTGGGACAGTGCTACCTCATGGCTCGGGAGAGAAAGGATCTCACCGTGGGGAACTGAAGGGGTGGCAAGGAGGAGAATCAGGTATGGATCTAGTGCTTTGTATGGGGAAGGCGAGAGTGGTGTGGTGAGAGTGTGCGGTGATAGTGAAAGTGGTGTGGCAGGAGTGAGTGGAGAAAGTGAATGTCGTTGTGCGAGGGAGGCAGCTCGAGCACGTGGTGTATGTGGGCAGCGGGGAGGCGAGGAGGAGCCGCTTCCTGGCATGCCTTTTGCCCTGCACTGTTCCCAAGTTTCCTCCCCACAGCTCGTGATGTGGGGAGAGGAAGGAAAGGGAAGGGAAAGGGGAAAGGAAAAGGGAGAGGGAAGAGGAGAGCGAGTGGGGAAGGGCCACTCTCCACCTCCCCAACCTCCCCCATCACCTTCTCCTCCCCACCCCGATTAAGGCGACGATGGGGACAAGGCTGGAGACAGTAGTGTGTCGTGGGACTGGGAAGATGGGAGTCATTTCACTCCCATCATTCACCCCTTCACTGAGGAGTGGCAGTCTGGCCGCATGGCTCCAGGAATCCATGCCAGCTCCACCAGGGTGGATTTCTTCCACCTGTTCTTTGGGAAGGAGTTTGTGGAGCCGATTGTGGAACAGACTAACGCATTCGCAACCAGCCAGCACTGTGAAAGTGAACATGAAGGTAGGAGAAGCAGGCACTCCCTCCAGTATGATTACTCACTTACCATAAGTGAGATATTTATCTTTCCAGCCCTGGTTCTTTTGATGGGTACTGTATGGAAAAGACCAGCATGCTGGTCTACGGACATTATGACCAGCACACCTTTCCTTGGGAAAGTAATGGTCCGGAATCGATTTCAGCAAATTCTGAGCCGCCTCCACGTCTATAATGCCGACGATCCTGCTAATGTTAATAACACGGATAGAATGAGGAGAATAATGCTGGTACTTGATCACCTGCGTGAAAAGTTCCACTCATCTTTCTTTCCACATCAAGACTTTGTCATAGATGAGAGTCTCATGTTGTGGAAAGGCAATACAGTAATCCTTCTACTATCTGATGTAATAGAGCCAAAGGCATGTCTGGAAATTGGTCCCGTCCGGAAAGTGGGCCTCTGACTACTGGACTGGTACTTTTGACCCTAACCTAGCCTAAGTTTGAAAGCCACCTAAATAACTCCCTACCGTACATGCATAGCACTTATTTAAACCTATTTAAGACCCTATTCACACTAGTAATGGACATAAAAGCATGAAATAAATGAAAAGGAACCAAAGAATGAGAAACTAGAAGTGACTGTACCTCAGCCAGGGTACTTACTGCACTTCTGTGGCCACCTTCTTAAGGCTTTGGCAGTGGTGAAAATGCTCTTGAAGCACATACAGTAATCCAGTGTTGTGCTGCACTTACAGTAATTCTTTGCACTGTGAGTTATAATTGTTTAACACTACATATTGTTAATAGCAACATGCCAGTTTCAACTGCCAGTTTGCACTCCACACTTAATCCTTTGCACTCTAAGTTCTAATTTCTTATCACTGCACAACACTGTAAATTCCCGTGTGGTCTTCTGGTGAGGTGTTGCAGTTTATTCACTGTTCATTCACACACACACAAAAAAAATGAGCACATGTAGCCTCCACTGTGATAAGCATCCACTTGCGATAGAAGTTAAGCAGTAACTGTTGATGATGGGGAAACAGAGTTGCCAGATTGCAATGGCCACATTACCAAACTCCTCAATTTTCATTACCAAATTTATGAAGCTAGCATTTATTCGTGAAGCTAGCATTTATTCTTCACTAATTATATATACAAGTGGAAATACATGTAATCACTCTTCTTATAATTAACAGCATGTTGATTATTTTCACGCTACATTGGATAGCAGATTACTCAAAGAGAGCAAACAATCCACCATCTCCATCCTGTGTATCCTCATACATATGAAAAATCCATTTGGTAATGCATTATTCTGATTCATTACCAAACGAATTTTTCTTTACCAAATTACCACACATTTGGTAACGAAAAATACCAAATTGCAACCCTGACAGGGGAGGGGGGAGGAGGGAAGAGGTGAAGGGTCCATGGTGTAACAGCTGGTCGGTGCTGTGCGGCAATTTCAAATTACGGGTGGGAAAAAATTCGGATTTGAGGAGGATTTTTGTATTTTTTTTGGCCATTTTAGGGTTCCGAAGGTCCAGGCCCACAATGTCCGGTAACTGGGGTGTCCGGAAAGTGGGCATCTGGAAAATATGGGGATTACTGTATTTCTTTTCACCAGTACATATCCAGCAAGAGACACCGTTTTGGGTTCAAGATCTTTGTTATGTGTGACTGTAAGACTGGTTATGTGCAAGACATAGTCTTCTACACTGGTGCACAGACAGACATAATAGAAGATCGAAGTATTGGACTCTCAGGGGCCGTGGTAAAGACAGTGATAGAGGAGTACCTTTATCGTGGTCACGTGCTGTACCTGGAAAACTGGTACACTAGCCCCCTTCTCGCATGGTACCTACACCTGCACGACACCTGAATCTATGGTACAGTAAAGAGAAACCGTCGGCATATGCTCAAGGTTGGAAGGAATCTTGACAAGAATGAGGTGTTTTTTTTTTTTTCAAGGCAAATGACATCCTTACCACCCTGTGGAGCCACAACAGGGAAGTTCCCCTCCTATCGACGGTACGCCGCCCCCTCATGCACCGCACAGGCTCCATGGATTACCGCAGCGAGGGGAGGCGCCACATCTAGAAACCTGAGTTGGTATTGGACTATAATATCAACATGAGGCAAATGGACCAGTCCGACTCCATGATTTCCAGTGTGGAGTATGCCAGGATCACGATGAAGTCGTCTAAAAAGCTCTTCTTCCACTCGTTCATATCACGGTCCTGAATGCACACTACCTCCACGCTATGACAACAGGAACCTCAGAGACCTTTGAGGGGTTTGTGAAGGAGCTATCCCACGAAATCATTGTGAAATATGCAGAGGATAGGCCCCACCACCACCACTGCCCTGCCATTGCTGCATAGACTTCCCTACGCCTCATTGCATGCCACTTCCCCAGCACCATACCTCTTCAGCCGAACCTCTCTAGACCACAGTGGCGGTGTCAAGTCTGTAGTAATTCCAAAGTGAGAAAAACCACTCAAAGAAAAGACACGAGGTACGAGTGTGTGGACTGCAACATTGGCTTGTGAGCTGAGCTTTGCTTCAAAGAATACCACACGTTAGTGTACTACTGATACTGTGTGTGCTTGCAATATGACACTGTAAGTGGTGTAAATATGTGATAATATGATGTTCACTATACTAGTAAGATCTGTAAGTAAGTGATAACAGTAATATAAGGTGAAAACTGGTATAATGTAAGTGGAAAACTGTAAGTGGAAAAACAGAATGTAAGTTGAAACAGTAGTCAGCAAGTTCGCTCACTATGTAAATATGCGATAATCTGATGCTCAGTATAATAGTAAGGCCTGTAAATATGTGATAACAGTTATATAAAGTGGAAATGGGTGTAATGTTAATGGAAAAGTATAATGTAAGTGAAAAAATAGAAATTAAGTTGAAACAACAGGCATAGCGGATGTGCTCACTATGTAAATATGCACTAACATTATGCTAAATATATTCGTAAGGCCTGTAAAGTGATAACAGTTATATATGGAAACGGGTATAATGTTAGTGGAAAAGTATTATGTAAGTTGAGAAAAAGAAATGTATGTTGAAACAACAGTCATAGCGAGTGCGTTCACTATGTAAATATACGCTAACATTATGCTAAATACAATTGAGTGCGTTCACTATGTAAATATACGCTAACATTATGCTAAACACAATTGTAAGGCCTGTAAATAAGTGATAACAGTTATATGAAGTGGAAACGGGTATAATGTTAGTGGAAAAGTATTATGCAAGTTGAAAAAATGAAATGTATGCCGAAACAACAATGTTAGCGAATCATCTGTGACCAATTTGGCCGATTTTGCTAGGTTCACCCAATGGAAAAATGCTTATTTCAGCTTTATTTTTGTATAAAAACCAATATACAGTTGTACTACATGTTTTTTTGCTTGTAATAAATAAATATTTACCAATTGTGAATGGTTTCCCATACTAAGCCCTGAAATGTGACAGCCGCAAAGCACCTCCATAGAACACAGTATGAGGTGTATGGAAGGTATAACTGTTTAGGTCACTTATAGACTCCAGTGACCACTTTCTTTGTGATTTTCCATTGTTTCTTACTAAAAGCAGAGGTTTGAGCCAAAACATTTTTTTTTCCCAAAATCTGCCGGGATTAAGGAGTGGGGTCAGTGGTGGAAAATCTGCTGGAACGTGGTGGGATAATATTTATAATGTCTTTGTTTTCAGGTAGACTGGCAAGCTTTGTTCAACTACAGTAATCTTCACATTATCCGATGTAATACAGCCAAAGGCATGTCCAGAAAGTGGGTTCATCTGGAGAGTGGGCCCATGCCTCTTGAACTGGTACTTATGAACCCTAACCCAGCCTACCTCAGAAAACCACCTACATAACTCCCTACCGGACATGCATACCACCTATCTAAGACCCCATTCACACAAATAAGGGACAGAAAGCATGAAATAAACGAAAAGGAACCAGAGAATTAAAAGTGAGTACGGAAAATATTTTAGCGGTGTACGGGGTACTTACAGCACGTCCGTGGCCATTTGTTACGAAGGTTAACCCGCCTCCTCTAAGGCTCTGGCAGTGGTGAAAATGCTCTTGAAGCACGTACAGTAATCCAGTATTGTGCGCACTTAATCTTTTGCACTGCGAGTTATAATTGTTTAACACTGCACGTTCTGTTCTATCCATTTCTCCTTTCTCTGAAATCTCCATTCTAGGAGATTTCAATGTTCACCACCACCTTTGGCTCTCGTCTCCTTTCACTGATCCACCTGATGAACAAGCCTACTCCTTTTCTATCCTTAATGACCTAGAGCAGCTTGTACAGCATCCAACCCGTATCCCTGACCGCCTTGGATATAGCTCCAACATACTTGACCTCTTCCTTATGACTAATCCTTCTGCTTAAACTGTTAATCTTTTCTCTCCATTGGGCTCCTCCGATCACAACCTTATCACCTTGACCTGTTCTATCACGCCGGTACGGCCTGCGGACCCTCCAAAGAAACGTCGTCTGTGGCACTTTGGAGCTGCGGATTGGGAGCCCCTCAGGCAGTACTTCTTTGATTTTCCCTGGATTGATTATTGCTTCCATGGCCGGGAGCCATCTGGGTGTGCCTTGCACATTACGGAGGTTATACTCTCAGGCACGGAAGCATACATTCCTTTCTCATATCCTTTGACTAATGCACGAAAGCCTTGGTTTAATTATGCTTGTTCTAATGCTGTCTGCAACAAGGAGAGAGCCTATAAAAGGTACCAGAGCCAGCCCACCCCTGAATCACATCTTTTATACGTTTCTGCCCAGAATCGTGCTAAGTCTGTTCTTCTCTCTGCTAAAAATAATTTCATCCATACAAAATGCTCCCAACTTTCTAACTCGAATTCTTCCCACTCCTTCTGGCACCTTGCCAAAAACCTTTCTAACAACTTTACCTCATCATCCTTCCATCCTCTTTTCTACTCTGATGGCTCTCTAGCTATTTCTTCTACTGATAAAGCAGATCTCTTCGCTCAGACTTTCTGCTCCAATTCCACCTTAGACGATTCCAGTGATGTTCCTCCATCACTTCCCCTCTCTGACTTCCTCATGGCTAACAATAAAATTTCTTCAGCTGATGTATTTTCTGCCATCACAGGCCTCAATACTAATAAGGCATATGGGCCTGATGGAGTCCCTCCAGTTGTTCTCAAGACCTATGCTGCTGTGCTTACACCCGGCCTAGGCAAACTCTTTCGTCTTTGTCTACCAACTTGTACCTTTCCTTCTTGATGGAAGTTTCCTCTTATTCAGCCAGTCCCAAAGAAGGGTGACCATTCCCAACCCTCTAACTATCGTCCAATTGCTTTAACACCCTGTATCTCAAAAGTTTTCGAGTCTATTCTAAAAAGAAAAATTTTAAAGCATCTTTCCTATCACAACCTTCTTTCTGATCGTCAATACAGGTTCCGTCAGGGACGCTCTACAGGTGATCTTCTCATCTACCTTTCAGACTCCTGGTCATCCTCCTTTCGGGATTTTGGCGAAAGCTTTGCCATTGCACTTGACATTTCAAAGGCTTTTGATCGAGTCTGGCATAAATCTTTAATTTCCAAACTGCCCTCTTATGATTACTATCCTTCTATCTGTGCCTTCATCTCTAGCTTCCTTTCTGGTTGTTCTATAGCCACTGTTGTTGACGGCCATCGTTCCTCTCCTAGATCTATTAACAGTGGTATTCCTCAGGGCTCTGTCCTATCACCAACTCTCTTCCTTTTATTCATCAATGACCTTCTAAGCTGTACATTTAACCCTATCCACTCATACGCTGATGACTCCACCCTTCACCTTTCCATTCGATTCCAACAACGTCCATCTCAGCAGTTACTTCAGCAAACAAGAGATGAGGTTATGGCACACCTAATGTCTGATTTGGGTCGTATCTCTGACTGGGGTAAAAATAATCTGGTTGTTTTTAATGCATCAAAGACTCAGTTTTTGCACCTATCAACCCGACAAAATCTTCCACAGGTACTGTATACCCACTAATGATTAATAATATTCAACTTAATCCTGCATCATTGTTGAACATGCTTGGGGTTTCATTTGCTCGGGACTTGTCTTGGAAAGATCATGTTACATCTCTGTAAAATCTGCTTCCATGAGAATAGGTGTGCTAAGCCGACTCCATTCCTTCTTTACCCCTGCACAATTGTTGACCCTATACAGGGGTTTTATCCGTCCCTGCGTGGAGTACAACTCCCATGTGTGGGAAGGCTCCCCACATACAGCTCTTCTCAATAAGGTGGAGTCAAAGGCTTTTCGTCTCATTAACTCTCCTCCTCTTACTGACTCCCTTCAACCTCTGTCTTTTTGCCACACTGTTGTATCTTTATCTCTTTGCTATCGCTACTTCAATGATCACTGTTCTTCTGAACTGTCTGCATGCATTCCTCTACCTCTACGACGGGCGCATAGCACCCATCTAGCAGCAAACTCTCATCCCTTTTCTGTCCAGCTCTCTAATGGAAAAGTTAACCGTTACTCCCGTTCCTTCATTTATGCAACAGGTCAACTCTGGAACTGTCTCCCTCTGTCTGTGTTTCCTGCTTCCTATGATCTCCAGTCTTTCAAATGCAGTGTGTCCAGGCATCTCGAAATGAATGGATCTTGAATTTGGCTCTCTCTTGTATTTTGTTTTTCTCTTGGAAGGAACAGTTCTGTGGGGTTGTTGCATTTGGTTCCTTCTTCCTCATAAAAAAAAAAAAAATGCATTACGCCAGTTTCAACCGCCAGTTTCAACTACCAGTTTGCACTCTGTACTTAATCTTTGCACCTTGAAATCTTAATCATAACACTGCACAACACTGTAAATTCCCAAATGGTCTAGTGCTGAGGTTTTGAGTTTATTCACTGTTTATTCATAAAAACGAGCACGTGTGGCATCCATTGTGATGAATGTCTAGTCAGGACGATAGTTAGGTGGTAAATGGGGAGGGGGAAGCAAGAGGCTCATGTAAACACAGCTGCTCGGTGTCGCGCACCAAGTTCAAAGTATGGTTGAAAAAAAATGTCAGATTTTTTTTTTCCTTTTTTATGTTTTTTGGCCATTTTTGGGTTCCAAAGGCCAGGGCCCAAAATGTCCGAGTAGTGGGGTGTCCGGTTATTGGGCATTCAGATGTTATAGGGATTACTGTATTAATTCTATCAAGTCTCACAAATCTTTTAAAATTCATCAAGAGTTTGGCAGTAGTGGGTTTTCTTTCAGCTTATAGTACTAAACCATGCCGTCTACTTGAACACTACTTGACTCTGGTTGCTTGAAATTCTATGAGACTTAGTTATTAGGCAGGAATGAGTTTGTTAGTTACCCTCCTGTATGGCAAAACTTGGCCCTCAACTGAGTTGAAAGTGTCAAAACAGGTCTGGACACTTTCTCAGCCTTATCAGCATCAACCCACACAAGTCAGTTAGTCCCATGAAGAGTTGACCAAATTTAAAAAAATTTGATGGGTTTGCCAAGTTTTTTATGTGTTTGATCCTAAAAATAAAATAATGTTCGATTAAAACATACTGACAACACAAGGTTAATGTATATTAAGGCATAACATTGGTTATACTGTTGGGTGAACAGTGACAGTGAGGAAACAAATGGCCCTAACAATCAGACAAGTACGATAATCGAACTGGAATTATATTCAAATATCTTAAAAGCAGAAGAGACATTTCATTTACTTCCCCACTATCCTTTACAAACACAAAACTCCAATCCAAATTAAACAATATAATTTCTAACTGTAGATCTACAACGTCTTTTGTCTTTTCATTGTAGAATATCAATGGTTGAAAAGTGTGTGTAAGGCTTACCAACCATTCCAACTCTTCGTCCATGCACACCTTAATATCCCATGCTGTGCTAAATTTTCAAAAGTATTTGACCCATAAAATATTTAATTAAATAATATATAAACACACACACACACACACACACACACATATAGATAGATAGATAGATAGATATAGATACATAGATAGATTATATATATATATATATATATATATATATATATATATATATATATATATATGGAGATTTCAGTGATGTGTTTTCAGTGAATGTTGGTGTGCATCAGGGGTTAGTCTTGAGCCCCTCCTAGTTTACTGTGTTACTTGAAGCCCTTTCAAATGATATCAGAAATGGACTCTCGTGGTCGATGTTGTATGCTGATGATTATCTGCCTGTGCCACTGAGGGGCTAGGGGACGGGTATTGTTTTCACTTGGTTTATCTGTGTTTCTTTGTTTGTCTATTTGTCTGTTAACCCTTTCATGCACTATGACGCAATGCGAGTCATAGTCCTTGCAATCTGAATAGTAACTGATGATGCAATATGATGCAACTTCCCTAAAAATGATCTCTGAACTTTTCCTGTGGCTGAAATTGCGTCAAATTTTGGTGAGTCATAAGTGAGGGTGGCCAGGTCTGAGGGAAGTATATGGCAACACCCACCAGTTTATCACAGGGACAAGCAGCCTAGTATTAGCTCAGTGTCCTCTAGGCATCTGACTAAGAGGGTGTGTGAATGTTTTTTTTTTTTTTATAATAAATGGAGGACGGAAAAACAAAGGAAAAAAAAATAAGTCCATGTGCCTAAAGGCATCCTTCATTCATAAAATACTTATAACAATTGGATTTAAAATTGAGAGGATTAAATGTATGTGGGAAGCAACTCCCAAGAAATGAATTCCAGAGAGTAGTAGTTCTGGGGATAAATTACTTTTTAAAAGCAGAGGTTCTGCATTGTGGGGGAGACAGTGTGAGTTCATGGGTGCTCCCAGCTGCCTGAGTATTTCAAGAGAAAATGTGAAGGGGAGGCGCAATTGAAGCCAGTTCGTTACAGCACTTACGATAAAAATTTCAATAAAATAGTGCTAAAGAAGCAACATCTCTAATTACTGATAACGGAGGAAGGTCCTGCGTTATGGCAGGATTATTGATTAATCTAATGGCTTTATTTTGAATTTTGTCCAACTGCCTCAATACAACCACTCCACATCCATCCACAGTGGTGAACAGTATTCGATCTGAGAATGCACATGACTTTTGTGTATTGTGGCCATTTGCTCGTCAGTGAAGAACTCACGAAGTCTGTACATAAGTCCCAGTTTTTTTGAGGCATTTTTAGCAAGGGATTTAACATAAGCCGTCCAGCTTAGGTTGGGGTTTAGAGTAACACCTAGGATATCAATTGTAGTGGATATGGGAATACTGACATCATTTAAAATTATGTGAGAGTCTGAGTGATTCTTTCTATTGGAGAAATTAATGTATTTAGTTTTCTGAGCATTAAATGGGACCAGATTTTTTTTGTCCCCATTGATTAACCCCTAATGCGCAGCCATGAACAGCCGACCCCCCCCCCGGGTGGTGGGGTTGAATTGTGGTCTGAGTACCTGTAGGAAAATATTAGCCAAAAATCAGAGATTAACCCTAGAACATTATACTTAGTATGGCAGATAGTACTTACATTCAGCTTTCTCCAGAGATAGGTGTTGAGCCTTCGTGGACTACCCAAGGACTTGTGGAGACTTGCAAAGTTGGGTAACCAAATCTTCACTTTCACACCTCCAGCAACCCGGTTTCCCCTCTACCACAGCCTCATTCTGTCACAGTAAACTTTATACTACAATGTATAGGTAGTTTGGAATCCGTATTTGTACAATAAGCAATGAAAATAAGGCTAAAATCAACGAAGCGTACAGCCGACATGCAGGGCGGCGTTGATCTTCCCGTCACTCAACAAACATTTCCATTTTCACAGCTAAAAACATGTATACTACATTATTTTCAATCATATTACTTCCCAAAAGATCACTGCGGCGCGCTTTTTATTCTGCCTTAGGCCCGTCACTTTATTCTCGTTCCTGTTGGCTGCTCGCACTGACTCGGAAGAGCTAGAACTCGCCATAATGTCACTTTGAAAGCCTGCAGTAAACTGACGCTAAACAGGGGCAAACCGTGTGAAATAAAGCTAGTGATACAACTGGGGAAACAAGCGTTTCCTATTAGCATAAACTGTTTGTGAGAGGAGAGCACAGATTTACAGTTCTGAGCAGTCAGAGCGCTGCCATGTATCACAGCCAGGCTGGCCGGGCCCTCGTGGGGGGGAGGGGGAAAAAAACGCGATACTTGGCAACAACGGAGGTCAGTAGTACAAAGGTAAAGTATGCTAATTGTAGCTAAAGGGTGGTGGTACTGATAGACAATACCAGCTGGAACATCCTTGCCCACGTTTATTCAAAATTAACTCAAATCGCAAACGCGACGCTCCGCCGTTATGTCCTTTTTGGCGAGTGTCGCAAACGCGACAATCCGTGTTTAAGGGGTTAATTTTAGAAAGGTCCTGGTTCAGAGAAATTGCTGTGTTTATTTGGAAATTTATAATATCAAATTGTGTAAAGGAGGTACTAAATGTGAAAGAACTATGAAGGGTCAAGTCATCAGCATAAGAGTGTATTGGGTTGTGCGTGACAGATAGAAGGTCATTTATATGTATGAGAAAGAGGGTTGGTGCCAAAACTGATCCCTGAGGTACGCCAACATTTATGGAATGAAACTGAGAATAAATTCCATCTACCATGACCCGTAGTTTTCTACTATGAAGGTAAGAAGAAATTAGAGGAACCAGTGATGCAAGGCCATAGTGTGACATCTTAGACAATAAGGCCTGTTGCCATACTCTGGCAAATACTTTTTAAATATCAAGTGCTACTGTGTGTGTTTCACCATGTTGGTCTATTGTTTTGTTAATCTGATGGGTAAGAAGGCTAAGAATATCTACAGTTGAACGTTCCTGTCTAAATCCATACTGCCAATCATTGATCAATTTATTGATTTCTAGATGCTTGACTATGTGTTTGTTAATTAGTGTCTCAAAAACTTTACCAAGAACGGAAGTTATTGCAATTGATCTATAGTTTGATGGATCAGAAGTTGCCCCCTTTTTAGGAACAGGATGGATATTTGCTTTTTTCCAAGGGGCTGGAAAAATTGAAGTACGGATGCTAAGCGGAAAAATTTTGCTAATACAGGAGCCAACACTAAGGAGCAATTTTTAAGTACTATTGAAGGAATTTCATCTGGACCAGTGGCTTTGTCTGTTGATATATTTTGTCATATGGCTGTGCGTGTCTGGTGTGAATCATGAAAGGAGATATTTGAGGGGAATCAAAATCAAGTTCAGGAATATTATGATTTTCTGACTTTAGGGTTGAGTTTGTTGAAAAAATGTCAACAGGAAGGTTGGCTTTTCCGCATGGGTCACTTCCTAGAATTCCATTGGGGAACTGTAACAGTGGAATGGAAGAGGTGGTAGTGAAGTTAGTTTTGAATGAATTAAGGGTTGACCAGAATATTTTGTTATCATTTGGATTGTTTAGTAGTTTGTTAGCTTGTCTATGTAGAAAGTTTGATTTAGAAAGATTGATAATAGTTTTCTGATATTTTTATAATAGTTAAAGGCTTCTTTGGTTTTGGTCCTTGTATAAGTGTTATACGCTATTATTTTATGGTCTGCTACTCTAGCACAATTGTGGTCAAACCATTTAGGAGAATTACATCTTTTTCTGTAACTATGATAGGGAATGAATGTTTCCATGCCGACTTTAATGAAATCCTGTATGTGGCCCAATGTGCAATTTGCATCATGGGAGAAAAAGGAGGTCCAAGGAACATCCAGGAGAAAATTTTGAAGCCCCTCCCAGTCTGCCCTGTCGTAGAGCCATTTAGTCATCACGACAGGTTCAGAGCAGGAGGGTGTGGTAGGTGTGAAACTGGTGGCTTGAAACAGGCAATGATCCGAGGATCCGAGGGGGGACTTCACTTCGACATTATAATGATCTGAATTGGTTGTTAGAAACAAGTTCAGTAGGTGGGGATTTTGATCAGGGTTGTCTGGTACACGGGTGGGTTGACTGTCTAACTGGGTGAGATTAAATGAGTCTGCAAATAACTCACATTCAAGACCAGAGTCATCAGTTCTGGGTGAATAAGTAAGCCATTTGACATTACTGACATTAAAATCACCCAGAATAGTAATTTCTGATGCAGTATTAATGTTGAGGACACTTAGTTGTGAAGACAGAGAGTCAAATAAACTTGCCTCAGAAAGGGCATTAGGGGAACGATAAACATAACAGAAATAGTTAATTTTACCAAAAGAATTTAATTTGTATATGGAATAGTCAAAAAAAGGACAATTAAATTTAGTAATCTCCTCCAGAGCAATTTCTGATTTAGCAAGGCAACATAAGCCTCCTTTGGGTCTGAAATTTTGAATCAAGATATAACCAAGAAAATTAAATCTAGCTAAATCAGAGGTGGAGCTTACTTGTGTCTCTGTCAGAAGTAGCAGATCAGGGGATTCAAACTGGAAGAAATTTTGAACAGAGTTGATGTTGGAGTGAAGTCTCCTAATATTGCAAAAGGAAATTTTACTGCACTGACGAACAGATTTAGGGTGCCGCAACACTGGAAGTGGCACAGTTGCTTGATGACTATCAGGAGGGCGCTGTGCAAACGACCCAGCCCTGCCGGTGGTGGTCACCCGAGAAACCACCACACTGATTCCCAGTATAGTAGCAGCCAAGGTTCTTTTTATGGGGAGGAGAACAGGGATGTGTTGTGGAATGGGTATGATATGTAATGACAAGATCGGTGTTTTTTTGGAGAGAGGATAGCTGGTTTAACCCGCCCCGTCCCGACGACGTATGGGTACATCACCACGATTTGCATTTGCCAGTCCCGGCGACGTACCAGTACGTCGTGCAATTGCAATGTGCATAATTTCGACAATTTTCAAATTTCGCGCTTGATTTGCGGTACGTACCCTCGCCTGACCTTCCCCTACCTGCCACCAGGCGGGGACACTCGGCGACCCCGCGCGACCCGCACTAGCCCGCCACTCGTCCACTCACCTGGTAGCCACGGTCCTGCTCAGACATGGCTAAGAGAGGTCTCTCAGAGAGCGAAATTCAAGTCGCCCTGGACACCTTTACCGGCGACAGTGATTCCCCACTGGATGACGAGGAGATGGACAAAGATTATGTGCAGCCAGAGGAGGAAGAAACCACCAGCAGTGACGAGGAAGTTCCGTCACCAAGGAAGCGGCAGTACGTGACTTACCGTGCTGCTAGAGAGGGGCAGGAGGCAAAGAAGGCACGTGGTATGTCATATCCCTATCCCCAGCATGCCTTGGAAGCCGAATTCGAGGTCGAGGACGAGGACGAGGACGAGGACGGAGACGTGGGACGTGCTGCCACGTGGTATGGGCGGGAGGTGATTACGCATCGTGGCCCAGAGCGCACACCACGTCGTCTAAGCAGGTATGGGCCAAGCATTCTGTTTGGGGCGGTAGGAAGTGAAGTGGAGGGAGTGGGGAGTGAAATGGACATTCCTGGGATTAGGGAAAGTGAGAGTGAGGTGGGTGAGTCATTGCTCTCCCTACGCAGTGTGAGGCGGCAGAGTGGACCACGTGGGCCAGTGCGGGTGCGTTCCTTATCACGTGGGGTTGTGAGGGAGGGGGAAGGTGGGGAGGAACCACTCCAAAGCACGTCTTATGCTCCCCAATATCCCCTAACACGTGGTCGAGCAAGGTTGCGTGAGAGAGCACGTGGTGTGGTAATGGAGGGGGAAGGTGGGGAGGAACCACTCCCCAGCACATCTTCTGCTCCCCAATATCAAACTATTTCATCCCCACAGCCCCCTAATGTTCCTCAAGGCCGTAAGGGTAAGGGAAAGGGAAAGGGTAAAGGCAGAGGGAAGAGGAGTGATAGTGGGGAAGCCCTCTGTACTCCTTCTCCCCAACCTCCCCAACCAGGATCTCCTCCCCACCCAGACGAAGGCGGTGATGGGGACGAGGGATTTGTGTCGTGGGATTGGGAGGATGGGAGTGATTTTTCTCCCCTCATTCACCCCTTCACTGAGCAGGGGCGATCTGGCTGCATTGCACCAGGTATTCACTGTAATTCAAGCAGGTTGGATTTTTTCCACCTGTTTTTCAGTGAGGCCTTCGTTGATCAGATCGTGCTTCAAACAAACCTGTTTGCAAGCGGCCAGCGGCTAGAAAGTGAAAGATTGGGAACAAGGAGTAGGCATTCAATGATTTATGATTACCCTGTCTCCATTCCAGAAATGTTCTTATTTTTTGCCCTTGTCCTTTTGATGGGTATAATAAGAAAAAATAGAATTCCTGCTTACTGGACTAGGGACCCTGTTATGTTTACCCCCATATTTGGTCAAGTGATGAGCCGTAATCGGTTTCAACAAATTCTAAGTCGCCTCCATTTTTATGATGCTAATGACCCTGCAAATGCAAACAACACGGACAAAATGAGGCGAATTAGGCTGGTCTTTGATCACCTCAGGCAAACCTTTCGATCCTCATTCTATCCCTATAGAGATCTCGTCATAGACGAGAGTCTCGTGTTGTGGAGAGGCAATATTTCATTCAGACAGTATATACCCAGCAAAAGGCACCGTTTTGGGTTCAAGATCTTTGTTATGTGTGACTGTAGGACTGGATACGTGCAAGACATAGTCTTGTACACCGGTGCACAGACAGACATAATAGAAGATCGAAGTATAGGACTTTCTGGAGCAGTGGTAAAGACGATGATACAAGACTACCTTCATCGTGGTCACGTTCTCTATCTCGACAACTGGTACACTAGCCCTCTTCTCGCTCGTTATCTTCACAGACATGAAACGGGAGTCTGTGGAACCGTAAAGGTGAACCGGCGTCACATGGTCAAGGTAGGGCGGAAACTTGCAAGGAGTGAGGTTGTCTTCTTCAAAGCAAACAACATCCTTGCAACAATGTGGAACCACAACAGAGAAGTAAGCCTCTTGTCCACGGTTCACCGCCCCTTGATGCACCGTACTGATTCTGTTGATTACCATAGCGAGAGCAGGCGTCGTGTTTGGAAACCTGAATGTGTCATGGACTATAATATAAACATGCGCCTCGTGGACCAGTCAGACTCCATGATATCGACGGTAGAGTGTGCCAGGACCACGATGAAGTGGTATAAGAAACTGTTCTTTCACTTGCTAGATATCACTGCTCTGAATTGCCACCACCTTCACGCCATGACCACAGGAGTTCAGGAAACCTTTGAAGGGTTTGTGAGGGAGCTCACACGAGAAATCTTTGCAAAATATGCGGTTGAAAGGCCCCAACAGCGCCCCCGCACTGCCCCTATTACCCACACTCCCCAGAGAATATCCGCCCGCCATTTCCCCACTCCTATCCCGCCCCATCCCAACAGACCTAGGCCCCAGCGCAGGTGTCACGTGTGCAGTCATTCCCAGGTGAGACTCACGACACAGAGGAAGGACACCCGCTATGAGTGCGTGCAGTGTGACGTGGGTCTGTGTATTCACCCATGTTTTAGTGAATACCACACGTTGCTGCAATTTTAGCATGGTGTGATTGCGAAAGGACGCAGAAATTATGATGTAAATGCGACAGACAGACGCTCTGTGAAAATATCAGTCATGTGGATCGCCAAATATTAGTATAAAGTGCCTACGGGTAGAACATAAGTGCAAACATTGGGTGCAAGTATATAAATCTGCCCTAAGTTGAAACTTACATAGAGAGGGTTGTTTGATGCGATATTCTGTCGCTCAGTGCAATAAATACGGCCCCTTATTATATATTTTCTATTATGTGACATTCTTACGGGTATAATATAAGTTCAAATTATTGTATATGATGATGTATTTCCTAAGTCAAATATTCATAGCGTGTCTATAAAGATAAGATTTCCTGACGCCTAGTCGAATGAATAAGGCACGTATTAGTCAAAATAAAAGTCAGCAAGTGATAAAGTGAATAATTAGTATATAAGTGTGTGCGTGAATTAGTATATAAGTGTGTGCGTGAATTAGTATATAAGTGTGTGAGTATTATGTATGACGTAACATTCCTTGCGAGGGTATTTTCAGGCGATATTCTCACGCTCACTTGAATAAATGGCAGTAAGTATGTACAGTGCATTGGAGGGGTGTAAATGTGTGTAATGTAAGTGGGAAAATATAATTGGAGTGAATAAATAAAGTAGATGATGAAACACGAGTGTTTGAGATCGTGGTTGCTACGTGAATAGGCGCTAGCATATCGTTAAATGCCCTCGTAATGAATGAAAATAATTGAAAACCTTCACAGTGGTGGGGGAAAGGTTCTATGTAAATGGGAAAATAATTAGAAAGTGATAAAACAATTTGGTATGTTGAAATACGAGACATATCGAGTGCGCTTACTAAGCTGATGTGCGCTAAACTTATGCTGCATGTCATCAAAATGAATGAAAACATCTGAAATCACTTACAAACAGTTGTAATTAGTAAATTGTCATTGAAACAGAAGTATACAAGTAGAAAAAATGATCGGTAGACTCATAACAGAAAATTAGCAGATAGCATGATACGACTTGGACCTAACTCGCTATGCTCGCGCGTTGGTACAATGCTTATTTTTCCTATATATGTGTCTGAAATACATTATATTGTTACTGTTATTGTTTATTAGTACAAATTCAATAAATGTAGAGGTGTTGTGTGTTGTTTGTCCCATTACTCCTTACCATAGAAAACGTTTACGCATATCCAGCCCATTACAGAATACGATACCTGCGGGGGGAAACCGCACCTGTATAGACCACTTATAGACTGCAGAGACCACTTTCTTCAAGATTTTCCATAGTTTCTCGACCTAAGCGGAAGTTTCATAAGAAAAAAAATTTTTCCAAAAAGGCTCGGGACTGGGGGATGTCATAGGTGCGGAAAGGCTCGGGACGTGACGGGTTAAGGTAATGTAATATAATGTGGATGTGTGTGTTGTGTAAAGAGGGCAGCCTGATGCCGGCCATCTTATTCCTCGTTTTCTGTTATTGGACCATCCATATCTTATGTGTATTATAATATAGTGTGTTCTATATAGTGCAGTGTGTTTGTAAAGAAGGTTTATAAGTGTTTCTTATATATTTTCAGAGAAATTCAAATTTGAAATTTCATTACCGATTTTGACCATTCTCCTCCTACAGGCTACACTGAAACTACAATGGCAGATAAGGGCTTATCGGAGGAGGAATATTTGAAATACTTGTTTAGTGGGAGTGAAAGTGAAGAAAGTGAAGATAATGAATGTGATGAGGAGGAGAGAGTGAGGGTGAAGAAAGGGAGAGCAAAATCCTCCCCCAGGGGAATAAACCCAAAGCCGCAGTCAGGCCCGCGGTGATTACCACTACAGGCAGTAGCACTCTCACTACCACCAGTCCTATCACCATTGCCACCACTGGTCTTACCACTGCTATCACCACCAGTGTGCCGCCTCATCTGCACTTTGATATCCACGCTACATTTTCCTTAATGGATTATAGAGGAAAATGAAATGCCTGAGGGGATACTACCAAGTGACACTATAATGTAAGGAGTAAAAAGATACCTATGAATCTCCCCATTCGTATTTACAAGCATGAACATTTTATATATATATATATATATATATATATATATATATATAGGGACAATATTCCCATGCAATATATATATATATATATATATATATATATATATATATATATATATATATATATATATATATATATATAGGGACAATATTCCCATGCAATATATATATATATATATATATATATATATATATATATATATATATATATATATATATATATATATATATATATATATATATATATATATATATATATATATAGGGACAATATTCCCGTGCAACATAATTATAACAGTGGATATATATACTATACTGTTCAACCTACCAATAATTAATGTAAAACGTTATGCAGAATAGATCGGTAAAAATATATATGAAAAGTGTCTCTGACGTACTAAACATGTCAAGTAATGATATACCCATAAACTGCTACACCTCTGCCAATAGGAAACTAAAATGATTAACAAAGCCCCTAGGAAAGAGTTATTCTCTGCTGTGGTGCTGAACAGATGCAATCATGTGGCGGGATGGCTCAAAAGCATCGCAACGGTCGCAACCCCATGCAGCAGTAACAGTTTCTGATACGAGGACAAGTGAAGCCTGTGTGAAGGGCGAAAGTTTATTTCTGACAGGGGTTAATTATGGTTTATCTTAGAGAAAATGCGCTCAGCAACGGTATTGTAACTACCAGCAGTCATATAGTGATGTTCTGTCAGTCCACATCAAGCTGCAAAACCTATCAGAAGGATATGACTGCATTATATCATATGATGATGTTTTGTCAGGCCACATCAAGCTGCAAAACCTATCAGAAGGATATGACTACATTATGTATTTGTGGCATAATTATGCAATGCTTACTCATATACAAAGCGTATTGGGTAATACTACTACTAGGATTAAGTGATATAAGTTTATTTATTATACATTCAATGGAAAATTGCATATATTAAGGGATGCGGATGGTTTCATCCGCATTTGTGAGGATGCAGTTACTACGTCCTTACGCACACTTTAGTGTGCAGTTCCGTGGACTGTTGTACTCGCATAGCAGGCGATATTTCCGCGTTTTGGCAGCACTGATCACCACTGCCACCACTGCGATTCACCACAGGAAAAGGCTGTGGTGTTTACTGTGCTATTTGCTGAAGAGGAGGAGGGACACCAGCTATGTATATCCTGTTTGTGATGTGCTGCTCTGCACAGGACTATGCTTTCATCAGTACCATGAAAGCATACAGCAGTAAATCACATTGCAAACACACACACACACACACACACACACACTGTCAGCCAGAGCAATCGGACGTAACTCGACTGCCTCCCAGCCACTGCTGCAATCCTTAAGTAGTTTTCAGGAATTATCCTGTCGCCTTTGGTCTTGTTTTAAGTTTAAAATATTGTAAGTTAATACAGACTACCAAAAATGCAAAGAGATATTGGCAGAGAGTATGCATGAATGTTTGTAGTATTTTTGGTAACAGCTGTTTTTGGTACTGTAACCAACCTTAAACATGGCCGATAATGTAAACATCAAGGGACTCGAATTTCAAGGATTTGATAGTAATAAAAATGTCATGGATTTGGTTAAAACATTGATTATGAGGATTAGTGAACTCAAAAAGAAAGTGGAGAATTTAGTGTTAAAGGACATGTCAGAAAATACTGAGAATACTATACAGAAAGAGTGATCCAATCCAGTGAGATGGAGAACCAGGAGATCAGGAATTTGAAGCGAGAAAATATCGAATTAAGGAGAAAACTAGAAGAGAGCAGTAATAAAACGGAGAAGGTAAGTAGTGTGTTAGAAGAGCATTAGGCAAAGTGGGCACATGTGGAAGAAGAACAGTAAGAAGTGGTCAGCTTAAGGGAAATAATTCAGGAAGAAAGGAAAATGAACAAGAAAAAAATGGAAGAAACTGTAGTGAAAATACTGAAGAAATGAGAAAATATTGAGAGAAACTGTAGAAAGGAACAGATGTGTGGTAATATATGGAAACAGGGACGAGGAAGAAAAGGTTAGATCCGTGAGACTCGAGAGAGAGACGAATCTAGTGATAAATATATTAGGCAAGATTAATCCTGAAGGAGACAAGTGGGAAAAAGAAATTGAGGAAGTAAGGAGGATAGGGCCTTATAAGAATGGGGAAACAAGACCAATGAGAGTCAAGTTGTCATCAGAAAGTGTAATAAATGATATACTTAAACTGACCTGGAAACTAAGCAAAGAGGCAGGGGTGGAAAATATTATAGTAAGAAAATATATGAATGAAGATGAAAGAGAAATTTTAAAATCATTGAAGGAACAAGGAAAAAAAGTGATAAGAGGACAGAGGAAGAATGTAAAACTTTTTTTGGAGAGTGATGGACATGAAAGTAAGGAAGTGGTATGTGAAGGACTAGAAGTGAAGGAAACTAAGGAGGATGGCTATGAAAGATCAGAAATTGAGAAAGTGGTACCGACGAAGAGAAGGAGAGAAGAGGGTATAAAAAACATAAAAAATAATTTGAAGGTGGTATATACTAATGTTGATGGTTTAATATCGGGAAGGCTTGAAATTAACGATTTCTTGAGGGAACATGAACCTGATGTCATGTGCTTTGTAGAGACCAAGTTAAGAGAAGATGTTGATGTTCATATGGGAGATGGTAAATACAAACTGTGGAGAAGAGACAGAAAAGAAAAAAAGGGAAGGAGGAGCGATGATAGCAGTGAAGAATAACATAAATGTAGATACCGTGGAAATGGGAGAAGGCAGGGCTGAAGTGATAAATATGAAATTAGAAACTGGAGAGAATGGCAAGAGAGGTATGGCAGTAGTGTCTGTTCCCCCTAAGACAAGAGCATGGAAGGATGAATACCAGGAGATGTTGTCAGATATGGCTAGTTATTTACAAAAATTAAATGAGAAAAGCAGCAATATAATTTTGGTGGGTGTCTTTAACTGTAAAGAGGTGAACTGGGAGGAATGGGACTCAGGAGGCAGTGAAGATTCATGGGGCACTATATTATTAAATATAACAATGAGTAATGTGATGACGCAATGGGTCAAAGAAGAGACACGGTTCTGAGGTGAGGACACACCAGAAAGGTTAGACTTTCTGTTTTCCAAAGAACCCGATGTAATAGAATCTTTGAAATATTTGTGTCCTATAGGAGAAAGTGATCATGTGGTCATTGAGTTCCAGATGATAATAGAGAATGTCGAGCCAAGAGACGAGCTTTATAGGTAGGGAAGATACAACTTTGGGGAAGCAAATTTTACAGGATTGAGAAAATGTTTCGAAAATGCGGATTGGAGAAAATTCAGAGAAACAAGAGAGATACAGAGGAAGTGGGATCTCTTTCTAGACCTCTATAATTTGGAAATGGAAAAAATTATACCAGGAATAAGGGTGAAAGAAAACAGGAAAAAGGAGTGGTTTAATAGAAGGTGTGTGATAGCAAAAAAAAAAAAAAAAAGAGAGAGATAAGGCGTGGAACAACTGGAGAAAGAGAGGTAATAACAGAAAAAAGGAAGAATATAAAAGAACTAGAAATGAATGCACAAGAATGCGTAGAGAAGAAGAAAGGAATTTTGAAAAAAAGGTATAATAGACAAATGCAAGGATGAACCCAGACTGTTTTATAGATATGTCAATGGCAAACTGAAACAAAAGGAAGGAATCACCAAAATGAAAGTAGGAGAGGTCTATAAAGATGGGGCAGTGCAAGCTGAAATAATGAACAAATGTTTCCAATCGGTTTTCACTAATGAAATGGAGTTTGTGGAAGGGGAGGGATTGATTAGAAATGTACCTGTGATAAAAGATATTAAAGTGGAGGTACAGGAAGTGTATAAATTACTGGAAACCCAAGATGTAAGGAAAGCCCCAGGACCTGATGGAATTTCTAACTGGGTACTGAAGGAATGCAGAGAACAACTGGCAGATAAAATTCACAGTTTAATTGTATGTTCTCTGGAAGAGAGGAAAGTGCCTCAAGAATGGAAGAAGGCAAATGTGGTACCAATTTATAAGGGAGGAAACAGGGAAGAACCCCTGAATTATAGACTAGTGTCTCTAACCACCATGGTCACAAAATTGTGTGAGAGAATCCTGAAAGACAGATGGATAAAATATCTAGAAGAGATGAATATTTTTGCTGAATGTCAGTTTGGATTCAGAAGTGGAAGATCATGTGTTTCCAACTTGTTGAGCTTTTACACAAGAGCGATTGACGTGGTACAGGAGAGAGACGGTTGGGTGGATTGTGTGTACTTAGACTTGGAGAACGCCTTCGACAAGGTACCCCATAAGAGACTAATGTGGAAACTAGAGTATATAAGAGAACTGAAGGGAAAACTCCTGGAATGGATGAAAGACTTTCTGAGAGACAGACAAATGAGGACAGTAATAAAGGATAGGATGTCTGGATGGAGGGAAGTAACAAGTGGAGTCCCTCAACGCTCGGTGTTGGCGCCAGTAATGTTCCTGATTTATGTAAATGATACGGTAGACGGAGTGAACAGTTATGCAAGTCTGTTTACTGATGATGTAAAGAGCTTGGGAAGGAAGAGGTTGAGGAGGATTGTAAAATGCTGCAGGAGGATCTGGATAGGATACATGATTGGAGCCGGATGTGGGAAATGAAATTTAATGCAAAGAAATGTAAAATAATTGAAATGGGTAAAAGTACCAAGAGGCCATCACTGAATTATTTGATGGGTATTGAATTAATAACAAAAACGAGAGAAGAGAAAGATTTGGGGGTGCTGATCCAGGATAGTTTGTCACCTGAAAAACATATTAACAAGATAGTTAGAGAGATGTATAAACTCTTGATAAGAGTAGTATTTCATTATATGGATGAGGAGATGATGATAAAAATGACAGTGCCATGATCCACCCCAGGTTAGAATATGCAGCGGTAGTGTTGTCCCCACACAAAAAGAAAGATATAAAGAATATTGAGGAAATACAAAGAACAGCAACCAAGATGATCCCCAGTCTGGCAGATCTGTCATACAGAGGGAGGCTAGAAAAGCTGGATTTGCCTTCCTTAGAGGAAAGGAGAAAGAGGGGACATATGATTCCAGTGTTCAGGACCATGATAGGAGTAGATAAAATTGACAGAGAAGATCTGTTTGTATGGGATAAAAAAGCAACAAGAGGACACGGAATGAAATTGGAGAATCAAGCTGCTTGAAGGATATCAAGAAATATAGTTTTCCTAATAGAAATAAAGACCTGTGGAATAGCCTGGACAAAGAGATCGTCCAGTCTAAAAACTTAAATTAGTTTAAAGCTAAATTTGACTTATTGAAAAACAGCGACCGGATCCCACGAGCGTAGCTTATTACCTATATATCACAATTAGGTATATTAGGTAAATACATAAGTATTTGGAACGACTTAGACGAAGAGGTGGTGCAGGCAAAAAACATTCATGTGTGTAAAAGTAGACTAGATAAATGTGGATATGGAGACAGGACAACACGAGCATTGTTCAATTTCTGTGTACTACAAATAGGTAAATACAGCACACATACACTCTCTCTCACACACACACACACACACGCACACACACGTTGTGATCATACCTTTCCTCCTCTCTGCAACTCCATCTCCTCTCAAGAAACACTACAACACAGCTAGAGGATGTGAGTACCAGCTTATTTGTCTAGTTTTTATACTATTGTATTGTAAGGTATAATATGTGTTTTTACTATGTATTCGCATAGTGAAAATGTGGTGCATTTCATTGCTATTCTCTCAGTTGCTTTACTCGTAAAGTAGAGGTTGCATAAAAAATCGAAGAAACATGATCAAGCTGATGATTTCTTATGCATACCTTTGTAAAGCACAGTGACCTATGTGTGCAAATACTTATTTTGGGAAAAGTTCCAAAAGACAAACATAGCCTATGGGTCGGAGTCACATGCTGTTACCAAGCGCAACCCATCGTAACTTTTCAAAATTCATTTTCTAAATAACAGTAAGGGTTATAACACTAAATATCATGGACTTCCTTAACCTTTGGGCTACAAAACTGGATAACTTACATATATGTTTATTACAGTGTCACTGATAACATATGAAATAGTATACAAATCAGACATTTTTAGGTGATTTTCATAGTTTTTTTTATTTACTCGAAAACTCTTGGACATACCATATCGCAACCAAGCTCATTTGAAAGCTTGTGAAATTTTGCATATAGCCATGTCCTTTGCAACAGTGCATCATGAGAAAAAAATTTTCAGTGATGTTGGAATATTATTGGATGCTAATTTTCACCTGAATAAGGTTTATTCTTGCTTCATTTCTGTATATTTATTCACCTGTTTTATGTTTTTTTTTTTGTCTGCCTATCTGATAGTATAAACATCAGCAAAGATGATGGGCTACGATTTATAACAATATAAGCATTTTCCGAGGGTAAATTTGGCCATATAATTTTTTGCCTTTCTATGCGAGTGGAGGCAGCCTGAGGGGGGTTTTGGTTCTGTGGGAGGGCACAAAAGTTATTGGAAACTATTGGTGTGCGAGAGGGTTAACAACTATATGCGAAAACTACTGATGCGATTTTGACTAAAATTACAGGGACGGTGGGATATGACCTTCTGATCAACGGAATAAATTTTGAGCCAACTTGGAGTCATCAGGAATTCTGGTTCATGGTCTAGTCTGTCAGGTGTCCATAGTGTAGTTTCCAGACAGAAAATTGAAAATGTGGACAACTTGAAATGTCCATACATATGTATATATTTCTACATGTTTCTGATGAACGTATTTTTCTCATTTATTTTCTCTCTAACATGTAATATATACACAATCCTGTACGATAACTACAACTGCTGCTTTGTTCTTGTGTTTGTTGTTGAGCGCATTTGTCTTGGTATATATTCAGTTCATACTTAATTTTTCTTTAACCTACCGCGTGCCAGCTATTTATAGCCCTATAGGTCGTCCCAGTGCTGGCTATTTTACTACCTTTTCTTTTTGGCTAGAATGATAGATTGTGATGTGGAAACAACGAATTTCGCCATTAAAATGCTCACCAAGGATCAGAAATGGGTTTTATTGAGTCCTGCCTACTCGTGTACAGGTATAGCTGCTCTCTCACGCTCACCATGTACGTGAGAGAAAGCCATTTTCTATATAAGGCAGTGGTTCTCAACTCGTTTCAGACCATGGACCACCAGCCCAATTTAAAAAAATATTGTGACCATTTCTTTTTTAAGTAATGATAAATAATGCATTCCCAACAAACATTTTGGTTAGAAATATATTTCTTACAGACTTTCGAAAAATTATATAAAATAGTAGACAGCTGACATTTTGGTCTGAAATATATTTCTTTCAAACATAATTTCCAGGAAACACATCAATACTTCTATAACATTTTGCTATGAAATTTTTTTCTAACAAACAGAATTTTGAAATTATGTAGGAGTATTCAACTAACATTTTTCTTTGCAACCAGACTTTTGGATTCTCTTCTCACTAACAAGCTTATCAGTGTTAGGAGTGGTACTTGATAATGCACAATAAATATCGCTTTCCACTGCAAGCCAATTCCTCTGTTTGGACTTAATGTGTTGTAAACATGAAAATCTGCTCTCACACATGGAAGTTGATGCAAATGGCAGATGACTTCTGACTGCATGTTTTGACAGATCTGGGTAAGTACCAATCATACTGCAATAATCAATAGGAATAATACAATAAAATGAATGGCCAATTATTTATTTTCATAAATTTTTCATACTGAATTTTCAATTAATTTAAAAATATATTCATCAATCTCCAGTTTATTACCAAATATAGTGAACATCCTGTGGACCACCCAAAAAGTCACCATGGACCATCAGTTGAGAACCACTGATGTAAGGTATACTCATGTATTTATGCTGGGAAGGTAGAGCAATGTTTAGTACACTTTTCTGATTACTTATTATTTCAGCATCTATCATAATTTGCGTGTCTTTCTCACAAGTGAATGCAATATCTTACACTTACTTGAAGATAGGTACAACCTGACGTCATTATGTACAGTCCTGGCACTTACAAGAAGGTATTTACAACTTGACTTCACTATATAGTCCTTACACTTACAAGAAAATATTTACACCTACATTTGCGTGAAAATATTTACAAAATGCCTTCACTATGTACAGCACTGGGTGAGGCACAGGCAGAGTGAGGCAGAGTGCGCGTGATGGGGGGGGGGAGCGAGTGAGTGTATGGCCTTGACAGCCTGAGGGATGATAGAGGAACTGTTACTACACATGCCTGCCAAATTTTACTCGCGAATCTTGAAAAATGCAGTCACAATGAATTTTTTAATATTAAACCGTTTTAAAATGGCACTGGCACTGGCCGCGGAATTATGTCAGATCGTTTTAAAATGGCACTGGCATGCGGTGGGTAAAATCAAGCAGCCGCATTCAGTGGATTCATCCAAGTTTTTCACTGCAGTACGTTCCATCACATGGCAGTCATCCTCTTATCTTAGCAACACCATATGTAGTATCTTTCACTTATACCGAAACATATGTTTCCAGCTTGAGCAAGAACAAAGCTAGCCCAGCTGACTGACCCCGAGTGTTGTCTCACGGAGATACATGCTGAAAAGTTACTGTTCCACTCAGTGCCATGTGCTGAGTGCTCTTTTAGCTGTGCTAAAAGTATCTGCATGTTATCTCTTGTATTGTGCCATTTATGAACGATATTTTATGAAATACATGTGTCAGGAAGATAGTTGGATGTTTTACTGACCTATAGGTAACTATAGGTCAATATATACTGTAGATATATATCGATAAATATATGTGGATGTTACAGGCAGATTGTGAAATCAGTCATTTCGTGAATAAAGGTTCGTTTAGTTTAGGTTTACTTAGGTTAGGTTGATGCAAGATGAGGTTAGGTTAGGTTATTTTTAAGTTAGTTTAGGTTTGGTTAACCTGTAGATTGCGAGCCACAGCTTAGGCTGGGTGGTGAAGCGTTGCAAGCAAAGCTCAGGCTGTGCTGGTCATGCATCACCTTAAACAACTTGACCCCTATGCAGACTTATGTATGGTGCTATGCAAAGATGGAGAGAGAGATTTTTTCTTTTCCCCAGATGGTGCCCTAAATGTTTATCTTCAAGTTTATAATAATTTAAAAAAAAATCATTTTTTCACTTCTCCCGTACATAAACGTGTGCATGGCCCTATGCAGAGATGGAGAAAGATTTTTTCATTTCACAAGAAGATGCCATGGATGTTTATCTTCAAGTTTATAATAATGTTATGAAGGAGATTTGCTAGTTAGATAGTCTCTTACCTTCGAGACGTTTCTCGTACCGTGAGTTCCGGCATCGGTACGTGTCAGAGTTGCCAGTTTGCCTGCTGTTTGTGAGCATAGTTATTTCTTATGTTATGCATTAATTTTTGTGCTTTTTTCTTTATAATGTTTTATTCAAGTGATTGCTTGTTAAATTATGTAATTTAAGTTCGTATGGTAAGTGATTTAAAGGGTTATGTAATGTAAGACAACACTAGCATGTTTTGGGCTGTTTCCGAGTCGGCAAATGTTGCCCCTCGAGAGTATACTCATAGAATGTAGACGTTTCTAGAACAATGTGGCCTGCAGTTCTAACGGACCCAGGTTCAAATCCTGGCTGGGGCAGGGAACAGTTTAAGGATTTGAATTTCATTAAATCAGGCTTTACTGATTTACCAGGAGACCAGCCAACATGTCATAAAAATACCCCCGCTATTACCAATACACCAGTCCTGTATGAGACAGCCCTAGCATGAATTCAATATGGACGGTGGGTGGTGACATGTAGAGGTGTATGGTATGTAGGGGGACTGCTGGGCCTTGATAGCAGGCTGTGAAGCCTATGCCCAGAGTCGGACACATAAAAAAAAATATATATGTATATATAAGGATGGGGAAGAGATTAGTAAGTTAGGCAGTCGGTTTTACTGTAGTGCAGTGTCAGTGTGGTGTCAGTGAAGATTATGGCAAACAGTGACGAGTTATTGAAGTTTGCATATCACCGGTACTTGAGGAAACAGTGCTGGCAAGCATTAAGTGTATTTACTGTCAGTGAAGATTATTTTCGGTGCTTGTGTAACAAGTGAAGTGTTAGCAAGCATTAAGTGTACTAACAGTAAAGTGTTATTAAGCGTTAAGTGTAATAGCAGTTAGTAAAGTGTGTATAGCTCCAGTGCTTGTGAGAACAGTGAAGTTGGACGGCATTATGTGGAATTATTTGGAAAATAAAGACAGTGAACTCTAAAGAGCCAGTGTTTATTTTCGTCTCAGCTGATCTGTGTACGTACACCTAAGGCTGACCATACGAAGAACAACTCGCTGGGCAACATCCTTCCTATACTGTACTACTGCTGTTGGAGCCTGGGGCAGTGTGGGGACTGGGACGTAACACTGGTGTCAGGAGTGGGATTATTATTCAGGGCTGCAGTGAGTCTAACCTTTGACATGGAAGTGGAAGGTGTGAAGACAAGGTCTCGAGCTGGGCAAGAGAAGAAATTTCTCTGGCGACAATCGTGAAGCTAATTCAGGCACAAACTAAAGAACTCAAAGAAGAACAGCAAGAGCTCAGAAATGAACTCAAAGGACAATTACAGGGACAAACTAAAGTAATCAAAGAGCTAATACAGGCACATACTAAAGAACTCAAAGAACAATTTCAGGTACAAAGTGTACAACTGAAGCCACAGACTGAACAACTAGAGGCACAACGTGAAGAACAAAAAAGGCGATATGAACAACTTGAAAAGGCATCAGAGGAGCAACAGAGGGAATTGCAACTGACGATGCAAGGACAGCTAGATGCTTTCATGAGGGAAATGAAAGGACAGAAACAATTGCAGGAGGAGGTATACACTGAGCTACGACAGCAGAAGTATGAGGTAAGCAATAATGTGACTAAGTATAAACAGGACGACCAGTTGAAGTCAATTAGTGAGGAAATAGTGACAGAGTGCAAACAGCATGTGGCCAACCAGCTTAAGATTAGTAAGGGAATTATGATACAGTGCAGACAGCATGTAGATAACCAGTTGAAGCATGTAGTCAATCATGAGAATATAATTAGTGAGAATATGGAAGATGTAGAGAAATATTGCACTGCTGGGCCTCAGGTTGGTGTACACAGAGCATATGAAAGGAGTGGACAGTGTATGGTGAATCTTGGCGGATCCCCGGCATCTGAAGATGGCATTGCAGGGTTGAATAATCAAAATGTTGGAGGTTCAAGTCCTGGACAAAATTATGATGCCTCAGTTTTTAGGCCCCAAACCAGTGAAGTGCATGGCTATAATGGGGTCCAGTTAAGAAGAAACCTCAAGAAAGTGATGGTAGGGTATCTTGGGAAGCTTACCGTGCACAGTTGGAGTTACTTGCGGATCAGAATGGTTGGGATGATACGAAGAAGGCTGCAGAAGACCCACCACTGAAGAAATGCAGGAGAATTCTTGATGAATGGCGTGCAAGAAGATAGAAGGACAGACTACATGCAGCGTAATAAGAATGGGAATCGTAGGAAGAAATGCTGCTGTACTGTAGTGACAGGGCCAGTGTCGGTTGGAGAAGACCTGGAGAGGATGCAGATGGGGGGTGCAGATTTGCAACCGGTGCTGGAGTGGCTGCAGCAAAGTGCAGTGCGACCATCATGGGGAGGAGTTTCCAGGCTGGGCCCTGTGACCGGGAGCTGCTGGAGTCAGTGGGACCTTCTTCGTTGCAACGGACTACTGGAGCGTCAGTGGGAGACGCCCAGTGGCCTCAGTGGATGTTGGCAACTGGTGGTTCTGAAGAAGATGAGGTCTGAGATCTCGGATGAGTCCCATAACCAGATCACTAGTGGGCACCTGGGAGTGAAGACATTTCTAAGCTGGCTGTGACACAAGTTCTACTGGATTGGCATGCATCAGGATATTGAAGAGTGATGTCGGACCTGTGTGCTGTGTCAAGAAGAGGACCAAGACCTTCCAGGAGGAGCGGACTGTGTGGAGGGACAAGGACATCGTCAGAAGCTGTATAGAAGAAGACCTGATAAGTTGAAAGATTATTTTGTGTACAGTTGGATGTTTCGTTAGGATTACAGTTTATGTTCGTAAATACTGTGTAGTTTTGTCGGGACGGCAAAGAACTAGGAAGGGGGTAGTGTTATGAAGGGAGATTTGCCAGTTAGGTAGTCTTGTACCTTCGAGACGTTTCTCGTACCGTGAGTTCCGGCATCGGTATGTGTCTGAGTGGCCAGTTTGCCTGCTGTTTGTGAGCTTAGTTATTTCATAAGCTATGCATTAATTTTTGTGCTCTTTTTCTTTATGATGTTTTATTTAAGTGAATGCTTGTTAAATTATGTAATTTAAGGTCGTATGGTAAATGATTTAAAGTGTTATGTAATGTAAGACAACACTGGCATTTTTTGGGCTGTTTCCGAGTTGGCAACTGTTACCCCTCGAGCGTATACTCGTAGAATGTAGACGTTTCTAGAACAATGCAAGCCTATATAAGGATGGGGAAGAGATTAGTAAGTTAGGCAGTCGGTTTTGGTGTGGTGCAGTGTCAGTGTGGTGTCAGTGAAGATTGTGGCAAGCAGTGACGAGTTATTGAAGTTTGCATATCACCGGTACTTGAGGAAACAGTGTTGGCAAGCACTATATGTAATCACTGTCAGTGAAGATTATTTTTGGTACTTGTGTAATAAGTGAAGTGTTAGCAAGCATTAAATGTACTAGCAGTAAAGTGTTGTTAAGCATTAAGTGTAACAGCAGTTAGTAAAGTGTGTATAGGTCCAGTGCTTGTGAGAACAGTGAAGTTGGAAGGCATTAAGTGGAATTATTTGGAAAATAAAGACAGTGAACTCTAAGGAGCCAGTATTTATTTTCGCCTCCGCTGATCTTGTGTACGTACACCTAAGGCTGACCACAGGAAGAACAACTCACTGGGCAACGTCCTTCCTATATTGTACTATTGCTGTTCGAGCCTGTGGCAGTTTTTTGCACACAATTGGTGGGATAAAAAAAAAAAAAAAAAAAAAAGGTAATTGCACAATTCACGGGTTAAGTTAATATAGGCTAAAGAGAAGGGAACGATAATTTCCATCATATCACTCAGTGCATACGACACCAGCAACGTGATTCACCCCGTGCAGTATGAAGCCAAATTCTTTTGAATAATGGAACGTTGCACAGCGTAAGCAATACTTACGACAAAGATCAGTGTCTCATTCAGGATATAGTAAAGGAAAATACAGAAAAGTAATACAGCTAGTGAGAAACTCTTTTACACCTCGATTTACTGGATCAAATTGAGTCAACTGATGGCAAGAGTGTAGGGGAATTGTGACGAACAGTGCTAATGGGAAATTATTGGTATTCCCAGATCCTCATTTATTGACAAATTGGGATGATAACCCATTTCCTGTCCAGTCAGTAAAATGTCTTGAGCCTATTGGATGGAATCCCGGAGCCTTCCATCCTCCATTCCGTTTACATCTATTTTCCCAGAGCTTTTGTCGTTTTGGTTCCTTCTTAGCTGAGGGAAATTTCACCCAGCCTCTAATTTCAGCCGTGGAAGGATGCTGATTAGCAGTTTTCTTGAATCTGACGAGCAGCCTACCACTGCACAAAGAAACACAGGCATCGTCACTCCAAATGCCTGAGAATCGCTGTGTTTACGTTGACGGTCCAAGACTTATTCCTAGAATGATAATCGTGCGCCTGGCAGCATGGGGGCCATCTGCATAAGATACCAGAGATTCTTCATTTTATATCTTGGCCAATATACTGTATATCAATATTCACAGAGAGTGACAAGTGTTCATATTACCTTTTACAATCTTACCATAGTTTCTGGGTACATAAGAAGTCACTTCAGTAACCACTGGTTGTTCTACAATGTGTGAAAGGGCCCTAAATTGGTATTTGTTAAACTTCCTCACAAATTTTGCAGTATTCACACATGGATGACATGCTTTTATTAATATTAGATACTACATCATTATATATACGTCGAATAATGAAAATTACTTTCAAGTATAGTTTAAGGTGAGGAACAGGAAAAATAAAAATTACAAACTGATTACTCTCTACCGCCCGTTGTTCCCATTTTCTGAGAACGACACTACGGACACCTGGCGGGCTAGACTCATGAACTAGAATTCGTAATGACTCCTACTGGGCCAAGGCCTAGGCCAGTGGTTCTCAACTTGTTTCAGGCTATGGACCACCAGCCCAATTTAAAAAAATATCGTGGACCGTTTCATTTGAGTAATGATTAATAAAGCATAGACAACAAATATTTTGGTTAGAAATATATTTCTTACAAACAGAATTTCGAGAAATTATATAAAATAGTAGATAGCTGACATTTTGGTCTGAAATATATTTCTTCCAAGCATAAATTCCAGGAAATACATGAATACTTCTCTAACGTTTTGCTGTGAAATTTATTTCTAACAAACAAAATTTTGAAATTATGTAGGAGTATACAACCAACATTTTTCTTTGCAACCAGACTTTTGGATTCTCTTCTCACTGACAAGCTTTTCAATGTTAGGAGTGGTGCTTGATAATGCACAATGCATATCGTTTTCTATGGCAAGCCGATTCCTCTGTTTGGACTTTATGTGCAGAAAACATGAAAATCTGCTCCCACACATGGAAGTTGATGTAAATGGTAGAAGACATCTGACTGCATGTGTTGACAGATCTGGGTAAGTACCAGTCATACTGGACTAATCAATAGGAATAATACAATAAAATGAATGGCCAATTATTTATTTTGATAAAATTTTCGTACTGAATTTTCAATAAAATAAAAAACATATGCACCAATCTCCAGTTTATTACCAAATATAGTGAACGTCCTGTGGACCACCCAAAAAGTCACCATGGACCACTAGTGGTCCATGGACCACCAGTTGAGAACCACTGGCCTAGGCTGTAGGCCCCCAAAATGTAAAAAAATAATAAAAAAAAAAAATTGTTCACTAACTGCATCCAAATGCGTCATATCGACATGAAACCGAAACCTAAAGATACATCTTTCAAATCTGCATCCTATAACATGCCTCATCACATCAGAGGGGTCACCCCGCCAGTCAGTGGTAGGGGGGTCAGTGTCAGATAGGTCGGACTAATATTTCAAATGGGCATAAAATCATCAGTTTTCGACCGATTTACTTCAGTTAGTTATATGACATCTTTGACTAGATATTCTTTTGTGTTTAATACATCAACACTAAAATGACTGCTGGGGACGGGTTTGCTGTGCCTTGGCGCTGCTTCTTGTCTTTTTTGTCATGACCCAAATAGGCCCAGTGATTGCTACTCTTGCGTCCCCAACTCGTTCCTCCCAGAGTTCTCACCCCGACACACACATTATTCTCGTTCCTCCTTAACTTTGTTAGGATTTTCGTCTTGTTGTAGCTTATTTCACGCAGTTTAGGGACAGGAAAAGACAGTGCTGTAGTTCTACATTCTTTTCGTTGCGCCTTGTAATTAGCACCAAATTCTAGGGTGTAATCTATTGTGACACTTCGCCCTGCAAGGTAGATGGATGGCAAATCTAGGCCAAGTGAAAGTGAAAGGGTATAAATTATTGTATGACCTCTCCTCCTCAGCCGTACCTCAGTGTCGTGGGCACAGAAAATTTTGTACTCCTATTTTCCAAGCTGTTTGTTTTGTATATTACCTATGGATGCTCCTTTGTATAATACTCGCATCCTTTTAATATCAACGTAATCTTTGTCAGTAGGATACAAGAGAATATTCACCCAATCACTAACATATCTTTTTTTTTTTTTCATATTAATCAGGCTATCACAAGGTAGTTTCAAATTTTATTCGCTTGCTATCTCTAGGCAGTGTCGTTCAGGTTAGAGAAGACTATTAGATCTGGAACGTATTATATACAAAATACCCTACATTAATCTCTTTACATTACCAAGTCTGACCTTAACTTTATCAATATGGTGAAATCCTTTCCTTCCACAAGCAGACGATTTTTTAACGATTTCATTCAAATTTATTATGGAAGGAGTTGACCGAGGCTTTTATGTCAGCCATCCAGTTCCAGAAATCTTATAAACTGAACAAAATCGTCTGAAAGGGTAGCGAGAATAAAGACGTCATGAGATTCAAGAGATTAAGTGAATAGAATGGGAATGAGGTTGTAAGAATGTTATGAAATGAGGTCAACGAACTGAAGGTGATAGGGAAGCTGTCTATGGTAATCTAAGGCGAAAAAAAAGTGGGTCCATAAGTATCACCTGGCGGTCTCTTTTCTGTTGTGGGGACAGCTCAGTTTGCTGGTGTGGGCGTGGTTGTGGCAGAGGAAGTAGGAAGTCAAATGGTGCAGGAAAGACAATGATAACACTGACTGAGCCGATCCCATAACACACAAGAAATCGCCCGGTGGAGTGGAAGGGAGGAGTTATATGTGGACCACCCTGTGTTAACCTATTTGCGCCCAGTGTCCACAATATAAGACGGAGCTGGGCATTTTCAAAATTTGATAAAGGCTGGAACCCCGGGGTAGGGACATTGTGAGTTTCGCGACTATGAGCCGATAGGTTAGTAGTACCCCTCCAGCAAAATCTCTCGTTAATAAACGAGGTCCCAGTGTTAAGAGATGCTACTGTTAGGGAGCCTTCTAACTCCACGAGAATATAGCCCTCTCCCCTTACCCTGGTCCTCACACCGCCTCCCCTCGCGCATACATATTTCCCCTCACATTCCATACATCATCTCCCCCTCCCTCCTCTATCACCGTCATAATCCCATTTCCATCTCTTATCCTCTTTCCCCTCACAGCAGCGCCATCATTTCCCCTTCCCTCTTTCCTCATTTTCCTCTCTCGTACCTCTCCCCTCCATCTTTCCTCTCTCTCTCTCTCTCTCTCTCTCTCTCTCTCTCTCTCTCTCTCTCTCTCTCTCAATTCTCTCCCATCTCTCCCCACTTTCCCCTCCCCCTCACCTCTCCCCTCCCTTCACCTTTCCCTCTTACTTCTGTCATCTGTCATCTCCCCTCCCCTCATCTTCCACTGTTACATCTCATTCCACTCGCCTCCCCTCCCCTCTTTCCGCACCCTCTCCTCTCGCCTCTCACCTTTCATCTCCCATTCTTTTCTCCAACCTCTCCTTCTCACACCTCATCCCCTTTCACCTTCCCCTCTCGCCTGCCACCATCACTCTTTTCCTTATTACATCCCTAATTTTCTCACCCACTAGAAGTTCTTCCTACGTCCTCGCGTCATCTCCCCTACATTGCTTTATTTACATAGTCAATTTTTTTTTCATGACGCGGATTCCTGTGAGGGGTGACCTCGACAAAAGACCCCTAGGTGATTCTGTCACCTGAAGGTTCCCTCTTCCTATGAACCACCCCCCACCTTCCTCACTTTGCTCTCCTCGTGAGTACAGTATCTCTCAACCTCATTCTCCATCTTTCTTTCCTTCTCCTCCCAGATACCTACATTCATACACTCCCCTAATGAATCTCCCTGTCCGCTCACTCCACTTGACACATCTGTTTCACATCTAATCTTTTTCTCTCCTCCCTCTGCCTTCACCCTATTTCCTTCCATCCCATACCATACTGCTCCTTCTCTCCAATCCACCCCTCCTGCCCATCCCTCAGTTTTGTCCAGCATCCCTCTCCACTTTCTTTTCGCCTTTCTCTCCGTCTCTGATAATTATTTCATCCCTTCTCCTTACGACCCTTTGTTCTGGTCTCTTCCCTCACCACACTTCTTTTCTTCGAAGCCTCATTCCTCTGTCTCACCCCTCTTTCTTGTCTCCCCACCCGCCCCTTACTCTGACTCTTCTCTCCCTCCATCTCACCTTGAGTTTTTTCTTCCCTCCTCTCCCTTTCCTCCCCCATTCTTCCAAATCTTACTAATCCGTCTCACTCCCTATTCCCTATCACTCTTTTCCCTCCCGCCCTCTCCCTGATTCTCTTTCCCACCGGCTCATAAATTTATCATTTCTTTCTCCTTCTCTCCCACATCATACCTCAGTTTCTCTCCTCTCTCCTGTTCCTCCAGATCTCACTTCTCCGTCTCATCCCTTCACCGCTTTCCGTGCCCCGTCCTCCCTCCCCTTCCCTTCCTTTCTTTTTCGGCAATTCTCACTCCTCTGTTCATTTACTTATTGTTTTTTCCTTTTTACTCCCCTTCTTCTCTTTCCCTGACTTTCCTCTCCCTCCAATTCATCTTTTACCATCCTTCCTCCCTTCCTCTTTTCCTCCATATCTCACCGATCTTTCTTTTATTTTTTTTCCCTACTCCATTCTTTCCTTCCTTCCTTCTTTCTCCTTAATGTTATTTCCCACAATCTTATCCTTTACTCTTCATCCTCACTACTCCTCCCCACTTCTCATACGTTGCTCTTTTCTCTCTCATTTTTCTCCAAATTTCACTACTGTATTATACTTCTCTTATCTTTTCCATCTCTTCCCTTACCTCTCGTTTTCTTTCCCCCCATCCCTCTTCACACTATCTTGCCGTCTATCGCTCGTTCACTTCCCCTTCTCTCCGTCTTTCCCATACCTCACCCTCCCATGCACATCTCACCCTTTTCCGCCTCCTCTCTCTTCTCTTACCTTTCCTCCTTCCCTTCCCCCCCCTCCCGCTCTCTCTCTCTCTCTCTCTCTCTCTCTCTCTCTCTCTCTCTCTCTCTCTCCTGTATCTCACACTTGATCTAAAATCTTTTAATCTTCACTCTATATATTTACCCGTCCCCGTCCAAGAGGGGCTCGGGAGCGGGTTTTGTTTTCATACGGTTTGTCTGTTTGTGTCCTCTGTCTGTCTGTCTGTCTGTCTGTCTGTTAACAATTTTACGCGAAAACTACTAGTGTAATATTGACTAAAATTAGAGGAATCACGGGCTATGACCTTCTGATCACGTGATTTAATTTTGGGCCAAATTAGGCCGTGGCCGAGGCTGTAGGCTCAATGTAGAAAAAAATATATATATATATTTTTTCCTGTCCCCATAGATCCTTTCAGTGTCGTCATATCGACGTGAAACCAGATGCTCAAGGTGCATCTTTCAAATCTCCATGCTATAGCATGCCTCATTACATCAGGGGGGTCACCCCCTAGTTAGCAGTAGGGGGGTCAGTGTCAGGTGGGTTGGACCTAAAATTTCAAATCGGCATAAAATCTTCAATTTTCACACAACTTACTCCAAATTTGATAAGTGACATATTTGAATAGATAGCCTGTTTTGTTTATACGTCAGCACTAAAATGACTGCCTGGGACGGGTTTGCTGTGCTTTGGCACTGCTTCTTATTTGATGTTGATTCCAGAGAATGAAAGGGACATGGAATAAAGATTTAGAAAATGGAGAGATGATATGGGGCCCAAGGGTTTGAGAGATGTTGTCACGGGGGGATGAGAGTTTATATATTAAAAATGCTTAGATGTTGCTTGAAAATAGAGAGAAGGAATTGACTTGTGAAAATCAAGCAGTAAGTTTTAATTAATGCCGGCTTACTTCGCCGATTCTCTAAGGATGAGAATTTATAAACTTTCTCAACAGTACACAACAGAAACTAATTACTCATGCATGCTGTTTGTTAGTACTGTTAGCCTCTTGAGAAAGTGACTGCACCCCTGACAATCAATAACTAATGCTATTAATGATAAACAGGTTCTTGCCAGTGCATTAACTCCTGGCTGGCACAACGGATTTAAGCTTGATACAAAAGAACTGGCCTAAGTACCAGTAATGAATAATGTAAAGCGTTTGTGCAAACTAGGAGCGGCAACTAAAATAAATTTAATGTGGAGAAATGAAACACGAGTTTAACTACATAAAGCTCAAAGAAAAAGAACAGTAAATTTATTAATTACAATGAAATAAATTTACATTACATGAGTCTCAAAAATGAATTCAAAATAACAAGGGGAATACACTCACTCACTCATTCAAAAGCTAACACACTTCAGCCTAGAAAAAATGAAAAGAAATACTAGTCAGTGGAGGGGAGCTGAGTGAAAAGAACTGCGCACCTGTGCAGGACATCAGATGCTGCAATTCGCTTAACCCTCTTCGCCAATTCACCGTCTAGGTGAAGATTTCAGGAACTCGTTGTACAACGGCGGCGCTGCCTTACGCTGGGCACAAATGATCCTACTCTCGCGACGACTCAAAGCTGACTAACTTCAAACTATGAAAGAGGGCGAGGGATGGCCATGTTCGAACTTCAACGGTCAACAGAAAGAAAGTGAGCGATATACGCTCACAATGAATCACTCAGTGAAGGACAATGTCGTGCATAAGAATGATCACCATCCCGATCGAGTGAATACGAGGACGGTTGAACTGAATGATGCCCAGTGGGAATTCCAGTAGAGTTTGTGGTTTTCCCACTAAGGTACTATGTCACGAATTTATAAATACGCTCCCGCGAATTCGTGACATTATGCCCCATCAAAATCAAATTTTTCTGTAGAAAAATTTTCGATATACATACATATAAATCCTAGTTCAGTCACACAAGATTCACACTGTGGTGTGTGTACTATCCTGCTACAGGAGAAAATCACAGTCACCCATGAGCATAAAAACCTCATATTTACATTTATAGAAGCAAGCTTGAGGAAAAAACTTTGTGACGACAGTGAAAAATCATGTACTCAGGTCAAACTGAGTGAAAAGTTCGCTACATTTACATTAACAACTAATTGTTATGTAGCGTGATGTATGTAATACATGCTGAAGGTGTGACAGTTGTGATGTAACTGTGCCTACGTGTAAATTTATGTAATACAGATCAATAGTATTGTAAAAAATGATGATGAGGGAGAAGAGAGGAGGCAGCAGCATGCGGCAAAGATGATCAGCTGATCTCCACGACAAAATTGCTACACCCGCCAGCTGCACCTGTGAAAGCAATCAAGGTGGAGCATCAAAAGTGTCAGTGCGACAAACAATCTTTATTAAATTACAATTTCTCTGCCTAGCAGTCAGTATGTACGCTACAAAAAGTACGCCCTAGCCGAAAATTTTAAGTGACAGCCAAACTTTGTACATTCGAGGTCGCCATTATTTTTGTATTGGATACATTATTAACCAGGAAACGTGGTCCCAGGACAGAATCTGTAAAGACCCTTATAGTTTACTGGTTAAACTCTAAACCTACATTATTATTAACCTGGAAACGTGGTCAAACTGAGCAAAAAGACTGGGCGCCTGTGCAGGACATCAAATGCTGCAATTCGCTAAGCCAAAGGATCCAGTTTACTGGTTAAACCCTACTCTACACTTACAATTAACATTGGCAAGCTGAGAATCCCTACGCAATCTCGGGCAGGTCACATTTTAACACCCACCGTGGGTGTGAATACTCACGTGGATAATGTGCATTCTCCAGGAATCCTCAGAGAGGCCCACAGCTCGAGACACCACAAAGTAATTCAAACACAGCCTCGGATTGTCTCTGCGGGGTTCTTGAACTTCCCCCTTAACCTATGGTACATATGTATGAACAGGTCCTGGATATAATGTGCGAGACGTCAGGTCTGCACCCACATCACCACTGCCCTGCCTCTCAACTGACTCTGAGATTATGGGTGTGGATTCAAACGGCACAGGAAGGACATGTCCCTGATTGGTGGTACGTTGATACACATTGCAGGAACACACAAAGCTATCTATTTCTTGTCCCATTCCTGGCCAGGAAAAGTCAGCACGGATAGGGCCCTGGGTTTTCCTTTTGCCCATGTGACGTCCTGAGGTTGAACAATGACCCCATTCTAACACTGCTAGGCGATACTTAGTGGGAATGACAAATTGCAGTCGAATCTCGCCCGGGGAGTTCGTGACTCACGGTACAGCTGTCCTTGTTTACGAAGGAACTTGGCTTGACCTCCCTGTGAATACTTAATCACTCTACCCTTTTGTTTCTTCTGCACAGCAGCAAGTGTCGGGTCAGAATGTTGCTCTTGAACAACATCTTGGCTACAATCAGATCTTGCAGCGATGCAATGGTCACTGGGGTGACACAGTTCAGAGCTTCGGCCATGTCTCGTGTTACTGCAGCCGAAGTCTGAGTAGCGTCATCTATGGTGCAACTATACTTGGCACCTGGAATATTGCCTATGATAAGGTCAAACAAAGGTTCTGGCATGACAACCACGACTGTCGTACCAATGTAAAATGGAGGTGCCACCTGGATACGTGCATCAGGGAACAATCTCACTGATCCATCAATAAGCTTAGCTTGGATCTGTCGACCTGTGTACTCCTCAGGCCGAACTAGACTCTGCCTGACAGAGCAACCTGAGGATCCATTGTCTCTTAGGACCTTTAAAGGAATGCCTCCCACAAACCCTGGCTGAACAAGGAAGGCACTGTTGCCTGTGGGAGGGCCTGTGGAGGACGCAGCCAGCCACTGATGAGGCTGCTGAATGAATGATGCGGCAAACATGGTGTCCTGAGAATTAGATACCTGAGGGGTTGTACTCACCGTCTGGGGAGATGGAGTGTTGACCTCCTGTGGCAGAGTGTTCACTGTCGATGGGGGGAGTAGTGAACTGTGGGGAAGTACCCGTACTGCTAGGGACAACACCACCATACTGCTGTTGAGGAATAAAGGCTGCATTCACCTCCTGCCTCCGATCCACTTGGGCTGGTGCTGAAAAGGATTGTCCTGACCTTTGATTCCGTGGCTGATACTGCTGCTGGTTAGGGTACTTGTTGTACAGCTTCCACTCAGGTTTCTGAGTGTTTTGCCCCTGGTCCTTCTTCTGCGGTTTGTTTGGACCTTGGCCATTATTCTGAAAACGGCCTTGTTGCTGGGGTTCAGTCTGAGATGGTTTCCCAGATTTGTCAGCTTTCCTGTTCCAGGTGTGTTGCTTACGAGTTTGATACCCATAGGCAGTGAAGAATGCATCAGCCTTCTCCACCATTTGGCTGGCATCCTTTACCTGGCAGATCTTAAGTTGAGTCATAAGCTCAGCAGGCCACGACTTTTCTAGCTGCATGCACAGCATAAGATCAATTATCCCCTCGCGCATGGAAGGAGTTTCATCTTTCTCCATCCACTCATCTAAGTAAGCAGAAACCGATCAAGAAACTGAACAGCAGTCTCTTTTTCTTGTAAATGCGCCCTCATAAACTGACTTGTGGTGTCGTCAACTGTGAGACCATACGCTTTGACGAGTGCGGCCTTCGTCATCTCATATGTAAGATTGTCTCCACGAATTCTGTGGAGAATATCAAGGGCAAGTCCCTCAAACAAGCTAAGAAACTGAAGCTGCTTAGCTGCCTCATCCAGCTGGTACAGCTGAGCCATGTCTTCGAAACGAGCTATGAATGGCTCAATTTGCTCGCCTTCCTTGTATAGAGGAAGCTTGATGTGTGGGGTCGCCAGAACACGTACAGGGAGAACGCTCATGGAGCTTGGGTTAGCAGCACCAGATGTGTCTGAAGCCAAGGAGTCTCACTTGAGTTTCAACATCTGAAGTTCATGTTTCTCACGTGCCTCGCGCTCGGCACGTTCGTGTTCTCGTTCTATCTCTCGTTGTTCTCACTCATATTCACGTTCTCTCTCGCGTTCCTCGCGCTGTTCTCGCTCATGTTCATGTTCTCTTTTGCATTGTTCTATCTCGTATTCACGTTGCTTTTGCTCGTGTTGACGTTCTCTCTCGCGTTCCTCGCACTGTTCTCGCTCATGTTCGCATTGTATTCTACGCTCTTCACAAGCATTATTCTCATGTTGCTGCTCATAACTAAACCGAGAGAGGACGTAGTCCTTGATTTCTTCAGCGTCACTAAGCCCCATATTTTTGGCTTTCTGTACATATACGTTAGTAGTCATGATGCTAACTCAGTTCAGGCTGAGTAAACTAAAGACTAAGCACTGACTGCTATTTTGCAGAGAAATGCAAATAATCAAGAGTAAAGAGTATAGGCACAGGTTGGTGGTTACCAGTTTTATCTAGTTAAAGTGATAAGGAAAGAAAATTAAAAAAAAAAACACAGTTGACTGTGAAAACTATTACATAAAATTAATAGTAATGAATTAATAACCACCAGTAAGATAGTGCCTATAGACTTTAATGATAAATACCTAAGTAGGAGTGAGTGAGTATTATCTCGTTAACAACTTTAGAGTTAGGAGTTAATATCCTGGAATGAGGTCGCCAGATGTCACGGGGGGATGTGAATTTATGTATTAAAAATGCTTAGATGTTGCTTGAAAATGGAGAGAAGGAATTGACTTGAGAAAATCAAGCAGTAAGTTTTACTTTATGTCGGCTTACTTCGCCAATTCTCTAAGGAGAATTTATAAACTTTCTCAACAGTACACAGCAGAAACTAATTACTCATGCATGCATTTGTTAGTACTGTTAGCCTCTTGAGAAAGTGACTGCACCCCTGACAATCAGTAACTAATGCTATTAATGATAAACAGGTTCTTGCCGGTGCATTAACTCCTGGCTGGCACAACGGATTTAAGCTTGGTACAAAAGAACTGGCCTAAGTACCAGTAATGAATAAGGTAAAGTGTTTGTGCAAACTAGGAGCGGCAACTAAAATAAGCTTAATGTGGAGAAATAAAACATGAGTTTACATTAAGCTCAAAGAAAAAGAACTGTAGATTTATTAATTACAATTATATAAATTTGCGTTACATGAGTCTCAAAAATGAATTCAAAATAACAAGAATACACTCACTCGCTCATTCAAAAGCTAACACACTTCAGCCTAGAAAAAACGAAAAGAAATACTGGTCAGTGGAGGGGAGCTGAGCGAAAAGAACTGGGCACCTGTGCAGGACATCAGATGCTGCTATTTGCTTAACCCTCTTTGCCAATTCACCGTCTAGGTGCAGATTTCAGGAACTCACTATACAACTGCGGCGCTGCCTTATGCTGGGCACAAACGATCCTACTCTCACGATGACTCAAAGCTGACTAACTTCAAACTATGAAAGAGGGAGAGGGATGGCCATGTTCGAACTTCAACGGTCAACGGAAAGGAAGTGAGCTATATACATTCACAATAAATCACTCAGCGAAGGCACTAATGTCGTGCATAAGAATGATCACTCGTGAATCGGTGAGAAATGTTCTGAAAACCATCCCGGTTGAACTGAGTGATGCCCAGTGGGAATTCCAGTAGAGTTCGTGGTTTTCCCACTTAGGTACTATGTCACGAATTTATAAATACGCTCGCTCGAATTCGAGACAGGTGTAGATAAAACAAAAGCAATTATATCTAGGGCTGGTGGCAGTAATGTGAAAGCAGAAGAAGAGTGGCCATGTGAGGTTTGTCACAAGGGCATGGGAAGTGAGTCCATCTTGTGCAGTGTTTGTGATAACTGGGTATATAAGAGATGCTGTGGTATTAGAGGCTGACTGTGAGATTATGCTGATTTCAAGTGTGCTTTGTCAGGGAGAACATGTGAAATTGACAAGTGTGAAAAGATTGATCTTGTTGGTGAGTCTCTCGAGTGCGTGGAAGAGATTTTTAAATTGGAAGACATATTATGTGCTGAAGGTGGGGTTGGAGCCAGCTCTGTTGTGAGAGTGAGGAGTGGTTGGAAGAAGTTAGGGAGCTAGGTGTATGATGGAAGAGTGAAGAGGACTATGTATTAATCTTTTCACCTCTCTCTTCCTCCCTACATACTACTCTCTCTTCTGCCTCTCAACTTCCTCCATGTCTCTGTTTCTCGTCCACTCACTAAATGTTTTTTTTCTTTTGTGTCACAACCTGTTTCACCTCTTCATTCCACCATGCTGTTCCATGCATTTGCTTTCGTCTCCTCTTCACCCTACACACCTCCTAATATGCTACACAGATTTCTTTTGTGAATATCTTGCACACACCTTCCACGTCCCCCATCTCCAGATCATATTTACCTAATCGGTCCTTCATTTCTCTCTATATTATTCCTTTTTTCCATCCTCTTGCAACCCTTCTACCCCCCATGTATGGACTACTTCCTCCTGCCCTTCCCCTTTTCTATTCCTCCATTTCATTTGAACATCGACTTTTACCATACCAAGTGGTGGTCAGAAAGTTAACTTTCCCAATATCCACATGCTCTTGCATCTATTGCACACCTTCTCATAATATCCACACACACACAATCAATCATTGTCTTCCATTCATTCAGTTCACCACCCACCCTTTTCATTACTCGCCACATATACCTGTGGATCATTTTGTGTCTAAAGAGGGTACTGGCTATCACGAACACCCTTCCTGCACAAATGTCCACTAGAGCACTGCCATTCTCATCCACTTCTGCATGCACACCCCACTCACCAACTACTCCATCCACTTTCACATTCCCTACTTTCCCATTCATATCTCCAATCAAAAACACTCTCTCATTCCTTTCAAACTTTTCCATGCATGCTTCCACATTTGCCCAAGACTCTTCTTCCACTCTACATGCATGATCTTGTGCTGGCACATACACAGGCACCCAATCACCCACAGTTGTAGTCCAACTTTCAGTCTTACCTACACAATCCTTGAGCTAACTGAGTCATACACTCTTGTAGTCTCCTTCCATCTCTTCCACACAACAATACACACTCCTTTTGCCCTCTCATTCTCACCCACTTCCATGCATATACCCCATGCATACTCCCATTACAGGACTAAGGCATCTGGCAATGCAATATCTATCTATCTATCTATCTATCTATCTGTCTATCTATCGATCTGTCTATCTGTCTATCTATCTATCTATCTATAAGAGCCACATTGTTTGTTTGTTTGTTTGTCCTTCAATCACGCCCAAACCAAGGGCCAGTGACATCCAGACCCATATGTATTCTAAATCAGGGTGACCCAAGAATGGTTTTAGGGGGTCCAAATTCAGATCTTGGTCATTTGAGGTCACCAGAGGAGTGCTTGCCTTTTTGGTCTGGGCAACACCGGGTACCCCTGCAACCCAATTCTTGGCATGGAGACTCACATGATCTCCAGGTTGGACTTAGGCTATGTGAGGTTGACTTCCAAGGTCATTTGAGGTCACCGGTAAGAGGTCATATGAGGTCACCGATATTACATGCTCGAATGACTGGACCCAGCAGCCCAATTTTTGGCATGGAGACTTACTTGACCTCCAGTTTGGACATAGGCAATGTGAGGTTTACCTCCGAGGTCATTTGAGGTCGGCGATCAGAGGCCATTTGAGGTCACCGGATAGTAAACAAGTGTGCACAAATACTATTCGTTAGCCTGCAAAAGCTGAAACAGAAAATTCCTGGACCTCTTATAATTCTTATTCAAAAGCGTAAGAGGGGTACATTGTCTTTCTGGAGCAGAAAGGAAGTTTTCCCAAATATCAACGTGATAGCAAAGATAACTGCATGGCATAAGAGTAAAGACCCACAATTGTTAGCAAACTATAGACCAGTATCGGTGCTAACTACAGTTAGTAAGGTTATTGAAAAGCTTCTATTATAACATTTGACAAACTATTTCGAGTCAAAATGACCTTTGCATAATAATAAATATGGCATTAGGTCCAGCCGTACTATAGAGATGTGTGTAATTAAGCTTTTATCGGATATTCTACATAATTTTGACCAAGGTAACATGACTTTAGCAGTGTGTTTTTATTTACGTCGAGCATTTGATTATGTGGACCATTACATTTTGAAAAGCAAGTTGAGACGATCTGGGATAAGGAATACAGAATGCAACTGGCTATGCAGTTATCCTTCCAGTCGTTTACAGTATAAATGTGTCATTTAAAGAGTGCAAATCAATTTTCATATCATAAGCACAGGTGTACCTCAAGGGCCAATTCTGGGTCCTCTGCTCCTCCTACTTTACATGAATGATGTTTTCAATACTGTTAGTAGAGGGCAAGTGCTATTATATGCTGATGACACTACTTTTTTTATGTTTCTGGTTTTGATTATAATAATATCAAAACCGTGGTGAATAATGACTTATTTAGACTCAATACATGGTTTATATTTAAAAAAAAAATGTAAATGATGAAGCAGGATGTACGCTTTTATAAGGAAAACTTTTAATTGGGATTGGTACCAACAATAATTAATAATTCCGAAACAGAGCGAGTATATGACTACATTTTTAGGACTGACAATTAATCACAAACTAGTTCTCACACACACACACACACACACACACACACACACACACACGTATGCCCACACACTTAGCCGGAAGTCAGAAGGGAATATAAGTCCGAAATCACATGTACAATCGAGGGCACAAAGCCTGAGATACGGTAGTTAAGTGGTTCACCGTCATGTAACGCTACATTACGCTGTCAAGTGCACCTCCATAACTTTGTACAATAAAACCCCGTAACCCAAGATGTGACCATTACTCACCTCACTCACGATAAAAGGCTACACAGAGAGGGAAAGTGAGATAGAGAGAGAGCTACATATTCACGCAACTCGATGACGCACCATTTTGCTAGCCGTGGCCTACACACTCCACTGTTGATAGAGGGGCAGCCAATACTTTACAATACACTTGCAAAATCTCTCGCCATCTAATCAAACCCCTCGGCTATATATATCAACGTTGGCGGCAAGCAGTAAATGATGGTAAACAGCTGTAGACAGCAGAAAATAAGAGTGGTAAAAACGAACAGACTATAGATCTTTTCCACGTGACGTCACGGGTCATGTGACTTTTGTTTATGACGCCATACTGGACGGGAAATTGTCGGACGTCTAGAGAGAGGGAGAATTGCAGATTCCACAATGGTATTCCACTGTTGTGCCTTCGGCTTTAAGACATGGCAGAAAAGTGGAAGTGGGATAAATTTCTGCCGGATTCCAGGCAATGAGGAAAGGCAACAGAAGTGGATAGCTGCCGTGAAGAGGGAGAATTGGCAGCCGACGGTCAACACCCGACTCTGTAGCAGGCATTTCATATGCCTCCCACTGCCACCCCAACTCACCCACTGACACCTCCAAAGCCACCCCCACCCCACCACCGTCCCCCACCACCCCTCACTCCCACCCCCAAACAACCCCATATCCTCCCACTTTTGAACCCCCACCCCCCACACTCCCCAACTCCCCTCCACAAGCCTCCCAGACCCCCACTACCACCCAACCACCTTCCCCTCCACCCCCTACCCTTGCCACCCCTTACCATCCATCCCCAACCCTTCCCCAAACCCTCACCCCCCACTCCCTCATCCCTCAAACCAACCCTAATCCCACCCCACACCCCCACCGCCATTCAAACCCCGCACCCTCCCTCCACCTCCTTCCCCCACTTCCCACCTCCACCCTCCTCTCATTCATCAACTACTCAATTCCCAGTCAGTGTATACAATTCCTCCCCCCTTGGCCCCACGTCAATAATTTGCTGATTTCCAAGACGATTTACATGTACTGTATGTCAGTTCCAGCTAGATATATTACACATATTTACCTTAAGGGATGCGCCGGTGAACTTTCACAGTGTTCACCAAATATTGACAGAGATCGCCATATCTGAGATCTGGTTTCGGTCTCCCGCACTTGAAACCGGTGAATTTCTCCCTAAATGCGGTGTAAGCGTCCAGCCTCAAACACTTTATCTTGTTCCTTTACATATCTTGGTGGCGTTGATCCAGATTTCTGCATTTATCAGACAGTTCAATCTCTGACAGTCCTGTCTGGACAGCCACTATTGCGAGGAGTTTGCCGTCCAATTTGGAGGCGTAAACAAAACACGTGATTTCTGTGAGATCACTGGAAAACGTCTGTAATCAAACTACATCTATGGAGTTTATATGCAGCAGACGACACTCCTGAACCTCTACAGTGGTAAACAACAGTGGTAAACGAAGCCGATTAACACCTTTATCAACAAGAAGACAAGAAGCTTGCTAGAAGTATCTATGACTCAACTCTACAACAAACATTAGCAGTTTACAAGCAACACGCCTACGAGACAAGCATCACCAAGTAACGGCAGTCTTCAGCAATCAACAAGCAAATCATAGTATGAAAGGACTGATGATCAACACAATCTACGACTGCTCTACAAGCAGCATTCTTCAGTTAAAACAAAACTCTACTGTACAATTCCACAAACTACAAGCGAATACAGTGAGAACAAAACTAAACCAAGTGAGAAACTACAAGCAATAGCAACAAAGCCGAGAGCGAGGTGGCGCTGATAAAATGTTATGACCATGGGAACGACAGCTCAAACCATCACTTCCCACCACCACCATCACCAGCACCACCTCTACCACCACTCTTTCACCACTAGCACCAGCACCACTAGCACCACTCTTTCATCACCACGAGTGTTGATGAGACAAGATGGCGGCAGCATAGCACGCTAATCATTCCAAGTGCCTGACAACAGCCTGCCTGCCTGCCTGTCTTCCCACCTACCTACTTACCAACCTACCACCCACAAGGCAGGCCTGGCGCTGACGATAACGCATTGACATCAAAACAACTGCCAGTCTTCCTCCAACACCATCTTCTGTCAACACCACCACCATTCTTACCACCATCGATTGCAAATTTCTACAATAATCTTTATCAGCCAGTTGAATATTTGCTCTATTAGTTTAATAGTACTACTTCATTTTGTTACAACCTTACATACTGTATATACACAGTAACAGACAATATGTGTCCTTACATCAACATATAATACACACAGTACATATGACTAGAGAATTATAATATTAGTAAGCACATAGCCTTCATATTACAGTTACAAGAAAAGTCAAGCGAAAATACCGAGCACAAATGGAGCTAGCAACAGTGGACAACCTACTAATAATTACTATGCAAAACTCAGCCACACTTATAAGTGCTTCCAACCATTAACTGAGATGAACTTAAAAGTGAATATACATTGACTTCACAGCCATTGGAGAACTATAGTATCAAGTGATGTGTGGTACAAAGGAAACTAAGTTAATACTGTATATATATATATATATATATATATATATATATATGTAATTTTTTTTATAAAATAGCAAAATATGGGGTAACATATATCATTTTAATTTAATTATAACCTGTGCAACATAACTAAGCCAATATACACATTGTGTAATAATATTACTATGTTTCACATAAACAGATAGCAATTACATCACATATAGCTGATTCATAATACGATTGACCAATGCAGACTTGCCACTGTATTGCTATTACTTGTATAATTATATACATATGCATCTATTATATAACTACAATTACTACAATTATGTAACTACACTTACGTTACAGTTTACAATAGTTTTGTACAACTACAATTGTGTAACAGTTGCATCAACACGATGTAACTACAGTTATATTACAATATTACTACAATTGTGTAAGTTACTTTAACATGATGTGACTAAAGCATGGATGAGTGAAACTGTGCCAACAAAGTGGAAAAAGGCTGTGACTGTACCCCTGTACAAAAATGAAGGTGAGCGAAGTGAGAGCAAGCATTATCGTGGCATAAGTTTATTGAGTGTGGTAGGGAAGGAATATGGAAGAATTATTATAGAGAAAGTAAGAGAGATATCAGAAGTCCTAGTGAGTGATGAACAGGGTGGCTACAGGAGTGGCAGAGGATGTGTGGATCAAATATTTGCAGTGAGACAGATAGCAGAGAAGGCTTGTGAGAAGGACCATAAGGTGTCTGTGGCATTCATGGAGCTGGAAAATACATACAACAAACTGGACAGCGAAGGATTGTGGAAAGTTTTGCGCATGTACGGTGTAGATGGTAAGCTGCTAGGTGCCATCAAGAATTTTTATGATGGTAGTGAAGCATGTGTAAAGGTTAATGGGCATCTAGGTGAATGGTTCACGATCGGTGTGGGCGAGCGACAAGGTTGTGTGATGTCCCCATGATTGTTCAATATAAATAAGGATGGGGTGATGAGAGAAGTTAAAACACGCCTAATGGGGAGAAGGATGGCATTGGTAATGAATGATGGTGGATGGAATATCTCAAATTTGTTGTATACTGATGATGCAATACTGTTTGCAAATACCGGACAAGAACTTGGTAGACTACAGCAGAGTTTTGCTGATGTCTGTGAGAGTCGTGCCTTGTGAGTAAATGTAGAAAAGAGTAATGTGATGGTTACTGAGAGAGAAGGTGGCTCCCAGTGCAATATTACAGTAAATTGAGAGAGACTGGAATTAGTGAGAGAGTTCAAATACCTGGATACAGTGATAGAAAAGAGAGGAAAATGTATAAAAGAAGTGGAAAGTAGAGTGACACAAGGAAGAAAAGTAGCTGGTGCAATGAAGGGCTTGACAAGAAACAGAGGCTTGAGTGTTGCAGCTCCACGAGGTTTACATGAAGGTGTATTAGTGCCTACTTTAACATATGGATGTGAGACTACGGTGTGGCATGAAAATGAAAAGGCAAGAGGCAGAGCAGTGGTGATGGGACTGCTGAGGAATGTATGTGGAATACACAGTGTGGATAGGATACGAAATAATGTGATTCATGAAAGATGTGGACTGAGGATGTCGGTGGACACCAGAATCGAAGAGAGCATACTGAGATGGTATGGTCATGTGGAGAGAATGGATAACAATAGAGTGGTGAAAAAGGTATATCTGAGAGAATTTGAAGGAGGGAGGAGATAAGGTAGGCCAAGGAGAAGATGGAGAGATATGATGGATGTGTGTGTGAGGAAGAGAGGGTTGGAAGTTGGTGAGGCTAGGGACCTAAATAGAGATCGAGCTGGCTGGATGAATGTGAGAAGTGCATGATCAGGGATTTGGCACCCTTTTTTAACGTGGCAGCATCCAGATTGAATCTATCGAATACGTTTATGTGAAGCTACAAAACGTGATGAATGTTTTTGGCGTATCAGATAAAGCCAGGATTCCGAGAGCTTGAACGATGAGTGAATGGAATTGTGGTCCATTGGACTGGGCAAATTTAGGCTGTCTGGACATTGCTACTCCTCACTCTGCACTAGGGTGGGAAAGGATGTCCGGATGATGTTGATGATGAACTAGAGTTATGTTACAATATCACTACAATTGTGTAACATTTGCATTAATATGATGTAACTACAGTTATGTTAAAATATTACTACAATTATATAACAGTTGCATTAACTTAATGTAACCACAGTTATGTTTCAGTATTACAACAATTGTGTAACAGTTGCATTACCATGATGTAACTACAGTTATGTTACAGTATTACTACAATTATGTAAAAATTGCATTAACATTATGTGACTACAGTTTTGTTACAATATGACTACAATTTTGTTAAAACTACAGTTATGTAACAGTTGCATTAACACGAGGTAACTGCAGTATTATTACAATATTACCACTGTATTAACCCATCACGTCCGGGGGTTGTTTTCACCACCGAAACCACCAGCAGGTGTTTTTCTTAAAAATCACCGTTATTTAAACCATAATTTCTCAGCTAAACCTATAATATAAAATTATAGTATAATATGCTCATATAATATGATGCAATAATCATAATAATAATGATACAATAACAATAATACTGTAAATCACTAGATCATGCATACATGTCACCCAGATGTCCCCAGATCGTCATGTACAGTCACTACTCGTAATACATTGATTCGGTATACGATAATTCGCTACAATGATAACAGAAAAGTTCCTCCCCAAAATCTGATTTGCGATGAAATTTCCCACTATAACGATATTGCCTTCGGAAAATTTCATACGAAGTGCCAGGCACACGCAAGGCAACAGTCGCTTGTCTCAGGCAAGATGGTGGCCCCAGCATGCAGAGCATTGTTTTGGTTCAGTTGCGATCCTTCCACCCCTTCAAAGCCCTGTCTTTTCCACTCATTGACGTGTGCTCCCCTGCTATCGTCACCTCTCAGCCAAGCATTGTGCTACAGTATGCCTATACATCGTGTAGCACCAGGCCATTGTTACGCAAGTGTGATTGTTGTGTTCTTGCAACGATTTACTGTACATGAGTAACGCTGTCTGTATTGGTGTGATAGTGTTTGTTTTTGTCTTGGAGACGACTTGGACCGACACAGGATGTGATTAAGGTGGGTTGTCATTTTTGTTTCAGTCTTGGGTAGGTGACTTTGGGAAGATGAGCTGACATAACCCCCCTTTTATAATGTGTTTCAATCTCCCAATTTACGATAAAATCGTTATACGTTAAGGTATGACCTGATGTAACCCCATCGTATAACGAGTAGTGACTGTATACATGCCACCCAGACGGGGTCTACAGTGTTATATCACTACATTATCATGATGAATACCATGTATGATTGTTCATATATATATTCATATCACTGTGTATACATATATATATATATATATATATATATATATATATATATATATATAGAGAGAGAGAGAGAGAGAGAGAGAGAGAGAGAGAGAGAGAGAGAGAGAGAGAGAAATAATGATATAGATATACTTTAACTGTAATATAGACACACGTCGTGGGTACGACAGTTTGGGGTGACTGAGTAATATGTAGGCATTGATACCTTATGACACAATACTGTATGTAATATGAAACTATGTAACTATATAGCTACAGGTAACAATATGTAAGACAGCTAGTTATGTCTGAAGTTCTTCAGGAAGAGGTTAGATACATTTCCCCATAGCAAGACACTCAAGTATTCCAAAACACAGGATGACCTGATGTTTGTAGTATTGTTTGTAGTTACATAATTGTAGCAAGTGTAACATAATGCAATCGTTTGTCGTTACATAATTATAATATGGAGTTACATAATTGTTACATATCGTTTGTAGTTACATAATTGTAGCAAGTGTAACATAATGCAATCGTTTGTCGTTACATAATTGTAAAAATTGCAGTCCTAACATATGCTGCGGTCGATGATATGATGTGTCATGCCACTTGCTTGTGGAGACAACAATTTGCTTTTTTGTTTGTAGTTTATGTGGTATTTTAGCATATGTAGTAACACTTACACTTATTTTCATTTGTTTGTTATGTGATTTTACTCTATTTCTCTCTTTTTTCTTTCTTACTTTTTCTTTCTTTCGTTTTTGTATGTATTGATTTCCTATAGTTTGTTTTTCTTCGTTTGTCCACGTTTTTTCTATGTTGTTCATGGTTGCATAATTACTGGCTAATTTCCTTGGGATACTTTTTTAAAGTTTAGTTTATATTGCACAGGTATTACTGAAAATAATATTATATAGTCTCATATTTTGTTATTTTATATAAAAAATATATATATATACACTATATACAGTATTAACTATATACACTGACTTGTTGTTCACTTGTACCTATCGTGGGTAATATGTGTGTCAGCACTGTGTGGAAATCATTGTCTTCACGATTGTGTTGAAGATGTTCACTCTTGCTAACGTCATTTGTGTTGGCCATTTTTTTTTTTTTTTCTCTAGTTTACCTTGTAACTTAATTTATATGTTTCCACTAGGTAGCTTTAATTAATAAATGTTAAATACAGTTCTTTTAATCGCTCACTGAGTAACTGTGATGGTATATTTTCTTGATCACTTTGTAGATATAATAATGTATAGCTGTATGTATGAAACACGTATTTTATGTAGGTATAAATGGTAACACTCGTTGGTAGTAAATAAATGTTATAATAAAGGAATGAATATATACAGTGTAGAATATTTACTGTTGGTGATTATTTAGTGTTTGAGTTATGCAGATAACTGTAGTAAGTATGTGTATTTAAGCTGTAACTATACAGCACGTTTTATATGTTTGTGCAGAAGCTTATTGTCTATCACTGTGTATTGTATAAATGAAGTAACTATGTAACTCACTAATTTTTACCGTGGTGGGAATGGTGTGAGTGGCGGTGCAGGTGGTTTGTTGACCGACGTGGCGTCTTTTCAGCAAGCACGCATGATGACGTTGACTTCCCACACTGGTAGCTGTGGTGAGTGAATGAGTAGCGATGAGTAACTTGAGTGAAGACGAGTGAGTAGGATGAGTTATGAGTCGTGTCTCACTCTTCGTTTGTTTGTTCCGTTTTTCTTCCTCGAGGTATTCGTGGTCCTTTTTTCTTGTGATTTACTCGTTGTAGGATGAAGACTGCCGCTACTTGTAGGTGCGTGTAGAAGATTATACAGACGACTCGTAGAGTTGTTACTTGTAGTTGATTGTAGATGGTTGTAGTTCGCTGGTTCGTCGTAGAAGTTGCAAGATTGTTTGTATCAATATATTGTTAAACTACTTGCAAGGCATCCTGTGACCTCTTCACCTCTTCATCAGCATGATGATCGGGGAGACGGAGGGGGGGTTGGAGAGAACTGTCAGGAGCTATTTGTGAGTTGTTGGTTGTGAGAGGTATTCTTGTTTTCAATCTTGATATTCTGTAGGAATTCAATGTTGATTCGTAGACGAGGTTCGTATCCCACCGCTGCCACCAAATGTCATATAAGACTTTGTAGTTACTTATAGTGGAGTTATATATATATTAGACTTGTGAACGAGCGGTTGTTATACTTGAGTAGCTTCATGAGTAGATAATCTTCTTTCCCATTTGTCATGTAGTGACAGGAGAGGTAAAGAATAGTATGGGACTATTTTTATTTGTCTTGGAAATATTAACAAGTCTCTCACACAGAGCGAAGTATAAAGTAGAGTCCCGCTAGCTGTAGTGACAGGAGAGGTAAAGAATAGTATGGGACTATTTTTATTTGTCTTGGAAATATTAACAAGTCTCTCACACAGAGCGAAGTATAAAGTAGAGTCCCACTAGCTATCTCTCTGTCTCGCTTTCTCTGTCTCTCTCTCAAGTTGCTAAGCCCTTCTCCCTGCAACCTGTCTGTTCTATCGCTAGCTTCCTTCTGTCTCGCTGTCGCTCCCTCTCTCTCTCTCTCAAGTTGCTAAGCCCTTCTCCCTACTACCTGCCTGTTCTATGGCCTGTCTCCTTCTGAGCTCTCTTTCCTAAATTCTGGTGTAGCAGGGGTTGTGTCACGTGTGACCACTGTGGATGGAAAGTTCTAGAAGCCTGTGTGTGAGTATGTGTGTATGTGTGTATATGGTCACTAGGCGCTGTCGTGTGCCTATAAAGCATTCCTTGAGTTAAGAGTGTGTAAGCATGTTTAGCATTGCTCGATTCTTGCAGACACAGTACCTTCTCATCATCTGACCTCCTGCTTTTATCTGTCTCTCTATCTATCTATTTATCTATCTGTCTATTATGATTTGTAATTATAATATGGAGTCCTAACACTGATAGCTGTTCACGTGTCGAAAGTGTGATCCCACCCCCACACACACACGCACATACGTACGCACACATACGCCCCTACACTTAGCCGGAAGTCAGAGGGGTATAAAAGTCCGAAATCACATGTAGGAGAGTCAGATAACGAGTGAGAGAGCCAGAGAGTCCGATCGAGGACACAAAGCAGCAGATACGGTAGTTAGGTGGTTCACCGCCATGTAACGCTACGTAATGCTGTCAAGACCACCTCCATAAAACTTTATACAGCAAAAAACTCTGTAATCCAAGAAGTGACCAATACTCACCTCACCCACGATAATAGGATACACAGAGAGGGAAAGTGAGATAGAGAGAGAGCCACGTATTCACTCGACGACGCACCATTTTGCTAGTGGCGGCCTACACACTCCACTGGTGATAGAGGGGCAGCCATTCCTTTATGATACACTTACAAAATCTCTATCCATCTAATCAAACTCCTCAGCTACGTATATCAACGAATACACCCACCCACACACACACACATATATATAATATATATATATATATATATATATATATATATATATATATATATATATATATATATATATATATATATATATATATATATATATATATATATATATATATATATAAATAATCACAGTACTCTATGTATTGTATAATTTTTTGTCTATTTAAAGAAGGAAAATTTAGACAGTGGTCTACTTTCACCTGGATAGTATTTCGGCTGTACACGTTGCAGTGGGCCATTCACTCCAGGAAGGGGTGGCTTCCCAGTATCCTGGACGCATTTTTTTTGTTTTTTCATTTCCGGATTTCGTTGGTCATCTAGAAATATTGGCACAGTCGGTGCGAGTGCCTCGAGGAAAGATTTTGGAATGTTGCACCTTCATCATCCCCCGAAACATAAAAAACAATTATGGTATGTTAACATTAGATTAGGCCTAAAATGGTTAGGTGTAGGTAAGGTTAATGTGAAAACACTGCTTTTCAGATACATTTTTTGGTTTGATAAGTCGAATTATTTAATCTGTTTCTGAGTGAAGGCACGGCGTTGCCAATTGTTTTTCTCTGAACTCGCTCTGTCGTTGCCAGTATGACTGGATTACTAAGCTTATCCGAAGGTAAAAAGCACGCATCCCAGACACTGCTAGAAGGCACACCCATAGCTTTTTACCCATGCTAGTTTCGCTATCAGTCATGTGCTTGTACATTTTGGCCTTTGATCTCATTAATCTCTATAAAAGGCCCAAGTAAAAAATAATTAGAAAGGCTCAGGGGGTATTTGCCCAATGAACAATTGTACTAAGTTCTGAAGTGATCTGGTAAAGATATGAATGAATGACACCAAAATGGATGATTTTGGGAAGCATGAAAAGGGAAAGAAGTAAATGAAATAAAGTACGAAGAAAGGAGCTAAGCAAAATGCAGTGTGGAAACCGTAAGTAACAGTCTGATTATGCTAAGTTTAGAATTCTGGGAACTACTGAAAAATACCAAGTTCAGATATTCTGGAAGAGTTAATAATGACGGACTGGAAATTTTACCACAAGTTAAGACTCTAGCTTTACAATGCTGAAAATTTGAATTTGCTTAGCTGATAATCTGAATATGGTTAAGTTGGGAATTTTGGAAACAGGGAATGGCTTAAGCTGTGGGAAGGCATTCAAAATGATCCATTGAGAACAGGAGTGTTATCTAAATGTCAAGTTGAAAACTAGAATAGTTATGCTGTTTATTGCCGGGTCTTTGAAGGTTGTTGGCTCAAAATGGAACAAAAGAAGCTTAAGACAACCCTATAGAGGCAATTTTTTTATTTTGATTTCTTATATGGAATATACATTAATTCTCAGTTTAAGAATCTTTGTTAATATAACTCAGATTTATGGGAAACATAACCTAGCCTCCAGTTAGATACATGGAAGATTACAGGAGCCGCCCTGGAGACTCCAGTCTGGCCCAATTCTCTGTTGATTACGACAAGTGACTTCCCCCTGTGGCGGGGGGGACACAATCTGGCCGCACTATGGGGTGATACTAGCACTCTGCAGCCTGGTTGTGTTAGGAAGAATTCTGCCACCGTGTTCCCTGTGTGTCGTAAAATGCGACTAAAAGGGGCGGGGTGAGGGAACTAGGGACCCCTTCATTTTTTTTTCTTTTTTTTTAGTTCTTAAAATGAGAGGCCATAGAAAGGGATGGGGGATTGAGTTATCTCCGTACCCTGAAGACTGGGTCTGTGAATGTGCGTGGATGTAGTACGATTGAGGCTAAACGGGAGGATATTGGGAGAATGTTTGTGAGAAGAAAGTTGGATGTGTTAGCTTTGAGTGAAACAAAGATGAAAGGGAAAGGTGAGCCTAAGTTTGGAAATGTGAATGGAAGATTGTCAGGTGTTGATAGAGGAAGGGCATGAGAAGGTGTGGCCTTGTTAGTGAGCCCGGAGGTGCAGCAGTATGTGACTGAATGGAAGGAGGTGTCATCGAGACTGATGTGGGTGAAAGCGAAATTTGAACGTGAGTTGTGGGTATTTGTAAGTGCATATGGGCCTGGTAGTGAAAGGGACGAAGAGAGGGAGTCTTTCTGGAATGATGTTGATGAGTGTCTGCAGAGTTTTGGAACGAATGTGAATGTGGTAATGATGGGAGATCTGAATGCCAGAGTGAGAAATGTAGCTGTTGAAGGTGTAGTTGGTAAGCATGGTGTGCCTGGAAGAAATGAAAATGGGGAACGAATGATAGGGATGTGCGTTGAACGACAGATGGTGACTGGAAATACCTTTTTTGAGAAGAAAGATATTTGTAAGTATACGTGGGTGAGACAGGAGGGTGGAAGGGTTGTTGAAAGAGCATTATTGATGGACTGCTCTATGCGGTTGTGTCCAGGAATGTAATAGGAAGATTGTTGGATGTAAGAGTGTCGAGAGGGCAGGGTGGAGGTATGTCTGACCACTACCTGGTGGACGGAAAGTTGAGAGTAGGTAAGGGATGAGTGAGAGGTGGGAGAGTTAGGTGTGACACGGAGGTTTTGAAAGTGAGTTGGATAAGAGAGAAAATGGTAGCGTATGAGGGGAAACTGAAAGATGGATGGAACGCAGTGAAAGATCAGGAGAATGGCAGTGTGCAGGAGGAATGGCAGGTGTTTAAGAGGGTTGTGGTGGGACATGCGGAAGAGGTGTGTGGTGTGAGACGAATGCGTGGTGGTGTAAGAAAGGGAAGTGAATGGTGGTGCGAGAAAGTAAGTATGGCTGTGGATGAGTTATGAAATGTGGCTGCAGAGGAAGGATAAGTTGTCATATGAGAGGTATAAGGAAAAGAGGAATAGGGCAAGAAGGGCTGTGCATGATGCTAAAGTGGCAGCAGATGAGAGGTGGGGTAGGCGGTTGACTGAGAATTTTTGACAGAATAAGAAAATGTTTTGCAAGGAAGAGAAAAGGGTGCGAAAGGGAGAGTCTGGGAAGGAAGAGCGAGTAAAAGCAGAGGATGGAAGTATGTTAAATGAGATGGATGCAGTAAGGAAGAGATGGGTGGAGTATTTTCAAAGATTGTTGAATGTGGAGGAGGAAGGGGAGGCTGAAATTGTGGCAGATGGAAGGGTGCAAGGAATAAATGTGTTGGTAGAGCTGAATAATTCTGTGATCACGATGGAGGAATGCAGGAGGCAGTAAAGGAGATGAAAACAAGGAAAGCTGCAGGTATGGATGGGTGTGCTGTGGAATGCCTGAAAGGTGGTGGGGCGACTATTGTTGACTGGCTAGTAAGACTGTTGAATGTGTGCTTAGTGAAAGATATGGTGCCAGTTGACTGGGCAAGTGCTTGCGTGGTCCCGTTGTATAAAAATAAGGGTGATAAACATGAATGTACTAGCTTTAGGGGTATAAGTCTGTTGAGTGTTGTAGGTAAGGTGTATGGTACAGTGTTAGTTGTGAGAGATCGAGAGGGTACAAAGGGAGTGATAGGTGATGAGAAACGTGGCTTTAGGAGAGGGAGGGGATGCGTGGATCAGTTGTTTGCTGTGAGACAGGTGTGTGAAAAGTATTTAGCGAAAGATAAGGGTGTCTTTTGGGCATTCATGGATTTAAAGAAAACGTATGATAGAACTGATAGGCAGGCTTTGTGGACTGTTTTAAGATTGTATGGACTTGAAGGTAGGCTGCTAAAAGGAGTGAAAAGTTTATATGTAAATAGTAGAGCGTGTGTAAGAGTGGGAAATACTGAGTGATTAGTTTCTCATGAGAAAGGGGCTGTGGCAGGGATGTCTGATGTTACCTTGGTTGTTTAATATATATATATATATATATATATATATATATATATATATATATATATATATATATATATATATATATATATATGGATGGTGTTGTAAAGGAGATGAATACAAGAGTGTTAGGTGGAGGTCTGAGTCTGGTGAATGTTGATGGCAGAGAGTGGAATCTGAAGCAGCTGCTGTTTGCGGATGATACTGCGCTGGTGGCTGATTCAGAGTAGAGACTGAGACAGTTGGTGGAGGAGTTTGGAAGGGTGTGTGAAAGGAGGAAATTGAAAGTAAATGAGAATAAATGTAAAGTGATGAAGTGTACAAGTTTGGTACTGTAGATGGTAGGAGGAGGAATATAATTTTGAATGGTGAGTTACTGGAGGAGGTAAAGTGTTTTAAGTATTTAGGGTCACATGCTGCTGTGGATGGAAGAATAGATGCAGAAGTGAAGTTTAGAATGAATAAAGTAGGAAAGGTGCTGGGAGGAATGAAAAAGTGTATAGATGTCTTTCACTTAGAAGGGATGTAAAGAGAAGACTGTATGGGGGTGTTTTGTTACCGACTGCATTACATGGGGCTGAAACATGGAATATGGGTTTAGCTGAGAGGAAAAGTTTGAATGTAACGGAGATGAGGTGTCTGAGGAGTATGTGTGGAGTGACGTTTATGGATCTAGTGAGAAATGATGAAGTGCAAAGGAGGACTGGAGTTGTGCGGGAGATGGCTGGTAGAGTTGAGCAGAGGGTGTTGGGCATATGGTTTGGGCATATGGAGAGAATGGATAATGAACGACTGTTGAAAAAGATAACTAGATCTGATGCGGGAGGTGTAAGGCTGGGAGGAAGACCACGAATAAGATGGATGGACAGTGAGAAGAGAGCTTTGGATGCGAGAGGGATGTCTGTTGAGCAAGGAAGAGTGGCTGTGCGTGATAGAAATGACTGGAGAGAAATTGTGAATGAATAAATCATGAGGCAGCCCTGAGGGGATATCCTCCCGCATTTGGTCTGATCAGCTGATGAGGTCAGGTGCAGGTAAGGGGATGGATCCATTATGATGTGGCACGGGTAAATCAGCTTAGCTGTCAGGCCCTGCTGCGGATGTCACTGATTGCACTGCGCAGATGACCCTCGTGAGGTGTGGTGCAGTAAGGATCTCTCCCTTCTCCCCTTGGGGCTAAGATGTAAATGAGTGTGTCTGAGTGGATGAGTAAATTGGGAATGTGTTGTCCTGTCTCGGCTACCTCCCTTTCCTCGGGGGAAGCAGCCTAGGTATATAGATAGATAGATAGACTTCAGGTATTTAAGGAGTGAATACTGCATCAGCAGGCCAGCCCGTGTCACTAGCAGGGTCTGGCAATCGACAAAGTGTAAAGCTTTGAAAATTATGAAGTTGGAAATGTTCATAGTGAGAGGATAAAAAGTCTGGGATGAGGTACAATCCTGGGACAAGTTCCAGATGCTGATTTGAGAACCTGGGAAGAGCTCATATTTATGGAGTGAGAACTGAGCAAGGGCTGAAAGTAGCAGGAGTTTAAAATGGTGGGTAGAGAACCAGGAAGAGGTGTAAATGCATGGAGGCTTCAGTATCCTAAGCTGGGTTGATAAATGGGTATTACTGTATTATTTGGTGGAGCTGATTTTGCAGGGATGAACTCTAAATTATTGGCTGAGAAATGGAATGACCTGATAATGCTTCACTTAAAAACTGAATTTGCTAATTTGAAACTTGAAAGGAGCTGGAAATTTGCTGGAAAAAGAATTAACTGCTGGAACGGAGGAAAAGTTGTATGTGATTAAATGGTGTGGTTCTCCACTAAGGCAAGTCTGTCAAACGGATGAATAAGTTTGATTTCAGAGACTAAAGAATACCTAAATCAAGGCAGAAAAAGAATTTTAAGAATTGATCAAGGTAAAATTGCTTTGAATGCTCATTGTTGGTAATGTGATGGTGTTGGGCTGTCAAAGTTGTGGAGTGGACTGGAGACTACAGCCGTATGTTTTATCCAAGGTACTGCGAACAGCCCATATTAGCCTATTTGAGTTCGATGTCGCTCTGTTTCACTGCTTTTCAAAATTACTCCACCAATACGTCACGAAAACACCATCACTATTGATATAATACTTTATACAACATGGATGTGATATCACAAACAGAGCACAATTGTGATTATGAATAATATTGCCAAAATAATTATGGCCATACTTTAACATCAAATCTGAATATTATATTGTTAATGAATCGCATCAGATATAAAGTGTATTAGTGCCAAAGTGGAGACGCTGATACCATAACATAATAGTCAACGCAATTGCCCATGACTACATATCGCCCGGCATCATAAAAAAGCTACTGTATATCCGTAATCACCTGACAATTAGAAAAACACTTTGCTGCTTCGCCAAAATTGAAAATAAAAAGGTCTTAGGATTTCGTTGTTTACTGCTACCAAGTTAAACATCACTCTAGCATTCAGGAGCCTCAAGGTAGGGATATTATGTTGGTGGAGGTCATTGATTATAACAGGCCTTTGATGAATTTCTAATAGTTACTCTTTCAATAGCCACTCTCTTCATTGAGGATACAATAGAAAACGGCGAATAATAGCAAGGCAAAATGAAACTTAGATGGTATTTTTTCTTGCACAATCCTCTGTCAGTCGGAGGCATATCGTTGTCGCTTACCCAATATTATTAACTAACAAGCCATATATCCCGTGATAGTGCCGACAACGTTTCGATACAATTTGCCCATTTGATCTTGAAAGTTTTGGGAACACACACACACACACACACACACACACACACACACATGCATGCATGTGATTACATTATTTCCTTTCTAGGTGGGCGATAACCAGATTTGGTTGTAATATCCCCTGGGTATCACAGCAGAGACGATGCCAAACTAGTGTCATTAATAGCACTAGATCTGAGTGTCGTTACCCTAACGCAGGGGTGGGGAACCTTTCTCCTATTAAGGACCATTAGGATATTTTTAACATCATTCGTGGGCCATACAAAATTATCAACTTAAAATCAACTGTAGCCCAGTACATAATACACACACACACACACACACACATACATATATATATATATATATATATATATATATATATATATTGCCAGACGCCTCAATCCCGTTTGGGGTGGCCACAAACAAATCGCCTCCAAGTCGCCCTGTCCCCCGCCATTTCACTGCCCTGCTCCCAACTCACACCCCCCTCTCTCAAATACTTCGTACCTCTCCACCCCATCCCTCCATCGCATCCTCGGCCTCCCCCTCCCTCTTCCCCCCTCCACCTCACTCACATACACTCTCCTCGTCAGTCTTTCACCCTCCATCCTTTCCACATGGCCAAACCACCTCAGTGTGTTCCTCATAACGCTTCCTATCACATCCACATGCACACCACAACGCTCCTTTATATCCTCATGCGTCAGCCTGTCTCTCCATGTGACTCCACAGGCTCCTCTTAAATAACTCATTTCCACTGCTCTCACTCTTGACTTGTGTCCTTCCAACAACGTCCAAGCTTCACTTCCATACGTTAGAGTTGGTATTACAATACTGTCATGTAGTAACTTTTTCACTTCCATACTCACTTCCCTGTTTCTTATCACTGCTTTCAAAGAACCAGCAACCTTTCTTCCCTGCTGTAGCCTTTCAAGCACTTCACCCTCCAAACCTCCATCCTTACTCATCACACTACCCAAGTACTTAAACGTACCCGGTACTCACATTTTCCAATTCCTCACCATCCAACCTCGCTGTACATTCACTGACTTCACCTCTCTCAAAGACCATCACATTGCTCTTCCCTACATTCACCTTTAGATTCCGTTTCTTCCACACTCTCCCAAACTCATCCACCAAGCCTTGCAGCTCCCCTTCGTCTTCACTCAACAACACAGTATCATCTGCAAGCAACAGTACAGGGAGTTTCCAAACACTATTCTCTCTCACCAGGGCCACTCCAACATCCACTACCCTACCTTGTACCTCTTTTATTACCCCATCCATATACAGATTGAACAACCATGGAGACATGACACATCCCTGTTTCAACCCAACTTTCAAAGAGAAAAATTCACTTAGTTCACCATCCACACGCACTGCAGCCTTCGCACCATCGTACATACTCTTCACAGGATTCAACAACTTCCCATCTACTCCATATATTCTTAACACTTTCCACAATCCTTGTCTATCCACCCTGTCATATGCTTTCTCCAAATCCATGAAAGCCGCATACAACTTCTTTCCCTTCTCTAGAAACTTTTCCACTAAAGATCTAAGAATGAATATCTGATCCACACAACCTTTTCCCTTCCTAAAGCCTCCCTGTTCTCCAACTAATTTCTCTGTTCTTTCTCTAACTGTCAATAAGTATCCTACCATATACTTTTCCTATTATACTAAGTAGACAAATGCCCATATGATTACCACACACTTCTTTTTCCCCTTTTCCTTTGTCTATCTATCTATCTATCTATTGCCAGACAACACAATCCCGCAAAGGGTGGCCATTTGACACTGAGTTAGTTTTACAGGGAGGGGGACCAACCCTCCACCAACCCACTTGTTGACACATAGGGAGCACGTATGGTTTGGTTATATGGTTACCACCCAGCATACAAGGGAATAATTATACCTGACTTCCAATCCTCTGGGACTCTACCTTCCTCCCAGGCCAATCTGCATATCTTCCATATCCATTCTACTACTATCTCTCCCCCATGCTTCAACATTTCACCACACACTCCATCAATTCCTGGGGCTTTCCCCGATTTAACTTTCTTCATTGCTTCCACAACTTCTATCCTACTGATTTCTTCCTGTCTTATCACCTCCATCCTTCTCCCAGCCATTCCCCAGCCACATACTCGCATTACTTCCATCCTCTATGTTCAACAATTCCTTAAAGTGTTCTCTTCATCTGCTCACTTTTTCTCCCTTCTCCACTAGTAATCTACCATTTTTATCTTTCACTCCCCTGCTAACTTCACTTCCACCCTGTCTTACTCTTTTCACCTCTTTCCAGAACATTTTCTTACAGTCCCTCCACTTTACACTCGAATTCTTTCCAAATTCCTCATCCACTCTCTTTATACTCTCTCGTACTAATCTTTTCACCTCTCTCTTTCTTTCTACATATAACTCTCACTTCTGCCTCTCAACTTCTTCCACGCCCCTATTTCTTATCCATTCATTGTATGCTTTCTTCTTTTGTGCCACAGCCTGTCTCATCTCTTCAGTCCACCACGCTGTGCCTTGCACCCCCCTCCGTCTTCTCTTCCTTCCACACACCACATCACATGCTGCACATATTTCTTCTGTAAATATCCTACACACACCTTCCATGTCTCCCATCTGCTCCAATTCATATTTGCCCAATCGTTCCTCCACTTCTTTCTTAAACTCTGCCTTTTTCTCATCCTCTTGTAACCTTTCCACTCTCCTTGCAACTACTCCTTCCTCTCTTCTTTCCCTTCTTCTATTCCTCCATCTTACTTCAATCCTAATTCTGGCCACCACCAAGTAGTGGTCAGAAAGTCCACTCCCCCAACCTGTATAAGCTCTTGCATCCATTACACATCTTCGCATCCTTCCATCCACACACACATAATCAATCATTGCCTTCCTTTCATTCAGTTCACCACCCACCCTTCTCATCACTCGCCATGTATACCTGTGGATCATTTTATGCCTGAAGAGGGAATTGGCTATCACCAACCCCCTCCCAGCACAAATGTCCACTAACACACTCATATTCTCATCTGTCTCAGCAGGCACACCCCACTCACCAATTATTCCATCCACCTTCTCATTCCCAACTTTACCATTCATATCACCGATCAAAAACACTCTCTCATTCCTTCCAAACTTTTCCATGCACACTTCTACATTTGTCCAGAACTCTTCTCTCACTCTTCTAGCACGATCTTGCATTGGCGCATACACACACACAATCGCCCACATTTGTATTCCAACTTTCAACTTTACCCACACAATCCTTTACCCAGCTGATCTTATGCTCTTCTTCCATCTTTTACTCACAACTATACATACTCCTTCCTTTGCCCTTTCATTCTCACCTACTCCTGCACATATACCCCATCCATACTCCCATTCTCTCACATTTTCTCCTCTCCATTTTGTTTCAGTTATTCCACATACATCCACTTTCGCACCCTCAAGCACCTGGACAATCTCTCTCTCTTTCACCTCATCAGTCGCTCCTCTTACATTCCATGTACCCATTACCAAGTCCTTTGTCCGGTCCTGGGTCGTCATGGTTTGGTCAGTCCTTGTCCGAGGCTTCTTGTTTGTTTTTTAGTTAGTTGTTTTCCGGGGAGGGGCACTAACTGTCGCCAACCCTTTTAGTCGCCTTTTACGACAAGCAGGGATACTGGGGGAGTATTCTTGAAAACCTCCCCTTCCCCCCGGGGGTAGGGGTTTTTTTTTTTTCAAGAATACGGTATATATATATATATATATATATATATATATATATATATATATATATATATATATATATATATATATATATATATATATATATATGTTTCACTCATCTTAAATATCGGGACCAACTGCCTAACCCCGGGCTCCTACGCTCCTCATGGGGCAATGTAGGGTTGGATGATGGATGGATATATATATATATATATATATATATATATATATATATATATATATATTCGTTCATGGTGAAATGCTGAAGCATGGAGGAGAGATAGTAGTAGAATGGATGTGGTAGATGTGCGGATTGGCCTGGGAGGAAGGTAGAGTCCTGGAGGATTGGAAGTCAGGTATAATTATTCTCATGTACAAATGAAAAGGGGAAAAAGAAGTGTTTGGTAATCACTGGGGCATTTGTCTTCTTAGTGTAATAGGAAAAGTGTATAGTAAGATACTTATTGACAGGGTTAATCCTGAAACAGTACACCTAGTTGCACCTATGCATCATTAGGACACCTGGGTCTCACAGACCCACAAAATAGAAACAAAAGAATTTCTTGTGTTTTATTTACTGAATCTTTGACCAATCTACAACCTTTTTGGTTCAATTTACTATGCAATAATGAATATACAATTAAAATTAACATATTTAAAGCGTTTTAGGCAAATTTTTGGAAAAATCTGTACAGTTTCTGTTTAGATGGACCCCGTAAGAAAAGAAACGACACAATGATGCTCACACTGCTGTCAAAGCTAGTGGCAAGAAGGGTCTTCGTGGTGTGGAGAGGGCAATTTACAGGGTGAAAAAATTTGCATCACACAACAGTAAATTTCAGCCCCCCTTATCCAGTACACCTGGGTCTCACAGACCCGACCACGACTTTAGTGTGTTATACACCAAAACAGAAGGAGACCTGGAAAACCACACAGCCACCTTTAGCATGGGCATCCAAACTTAGGAAGCTACTGGGAAGGACAGGGGTCCCTGGCATATAGTAGTTGCTGAACCAGTAAGTGGCAAAAAGTGGCCGGGTCTCTCAGACCCAGGTGTACTAGAAATAACAGGGGAATAAGTTGGAGAAGAACAGGGAGGCCTTAGGAAGGGAAGAGGTTGTATAGATCAGATATTCATTCTTACATCTTTAGTGGAAAAGTTTCTAGAGAAGGGAAAGAAGTTGCATGCAGCCTTCATGGATTTGGAGAAAGCATATGACATGATGCATAGACAAGGATTGTGGAAAGTATTAAGAATATATGGAGTAGATGGGAAGTTGCTGAGTGCTGTGAAGAGTATGTATGATGGTGCTAAGGCTGCAGTGTGTGTGGATGGTGAACTGAGTGAATTTTTCTCTTTCAAGGTTGGGTTGAAACAGGGATGTGTCATGTCTCCATGGTTGTTCAATCTATACATGGATGGGGTAATAAAAGAGGTACAAGGTAGGGCAGTGGATGTTGGAGTGGTCCTAGTGAGAGAGGGTAATGTTTGGACACTCTCTGTACTGTTGTTTGCAGATGATACTGTGTTGTTAAGTGAAGACGAAGGGGAGCTGCAAGGCTTGGTGGATGAGTTTGGGAGAGTGTGTAAGAAACGGAATCTAAAGGTAAATGTAGGGAAGAGTAAAGTGAAGGTCCTTGAGAGAGGTGAAGTCAGTGAATGTACAGTGAGGTTGGATGGTGAGGAAATAGACAATGTGAGTACGTTTAAGTACATGGGGAGTGTGATGAGTAAGGATGGAAGTTTGGAGGGTGAAATGCTTGAAAGGGTACAACAAGCAAGAAAGGTTGCTGGTTCCTTGAAAGCAGTGATAAGAAACTGGGAAGTGAGTATAGACGTGAAAAAGTTACATGACAGTATTGTGATAACTCTAACGTATGGAAATGAAGCTTGGACGTTGTTGGAAGGACACAAGTCAAGAGTGAGAGCAGTGGAAATGAGTTACTTGAGAGGAACCTGTGGAGTCACATGGAGAGACAGGCTGACAAAGGAGGATATAAAGGAACATTGTGGTATGGATGTGGATGTGATGGGAAACATTAGGAGGAACACTGAGGTTGTTTGGCCATGTGGAGAGGATGGAGGGTGAGCAACTGACGAGGAGAGTGTATGTGAGTGAGATGGAGGGGGGGAGAGGGAGGGGGAGGCCGAGGATGAGATGGAGGGATGGAGTGGAGAGGTATATGTGAGAGGGGGTGTGAGTTGGGAGCAGAACATTGAAACGGCAGGGGACGTGGAGGCGACTTGTTTGTGGCCATCCCGTAAAGGATTGAGGCATCTGGCAATAGATAGATAGACAGATAGATAGTTTATGAAACTGCATGTATTAGTTGCCTCGCTGGCCTGATCAAATGGTCTTGTGGGCCTTATATGGCCCGGAGGCTGGATGTTCCCCATGCCTGCCCTAAAGTATCACAACATGGATGATGAATTTTAGTGACACAATGGTAACACTAGTACCGTGATGCCTGATCTGAATGTGATATTTTTATAGTATCACAGTACAGACGGCAGGTGCTGGTGTCAAAATGGTGAGCCAATTCTAAAACATCAGATCTGTATATCGAGTTAATTGCAGTACAGATTGTAGATGTCAGCAACCACATGCCATGTGATGTGTGAGGAATGAAGGGGTTGAGCCCTATGTTACCGTGTCGATGGTTGACGACTAGACTTCATGAACAGATCTTCCAGCCTATGTCCAGTATCGATTAACATGTAGAACTGGATGACTTTATCTCCTCGAGCACGAGGATGTCTCATTTGCAAGATTTATTTTTTGCTGCTTTCAGACCTTTTTCTCTTACTCAGGAGAGAAAATTAATTTAGTAATGAGGCTAATTAATGATCCTAAACCTAACCTTTCTGTTGTTCTTAGTTTTAAGTGAGCTGAATATAATCATCTGAAAATAACAAAATCAAAAAGTCGTCAATGTAATGTAGGCTAGACATTAACCCTTCAGTCAAATATTCAATTCATTCTTGCTGCTTGAAGATGAATTTATACAGTTAAGGGGATATTTTTTCAACAGGCGAATTAGATACATCATTATTTTACCCATTTAAAAAGAGAAGCATTTCCTACACATTATAACACTGTTATTAGGAACAGTAAATTTAATACAAAAAAAAATGTAGAAGAGTTAACCCGCCTTGTCCCATTGACGTATATATACGTCTGAACGTTTTGTCACTGGGACTCCCGTTGACGTATATAAACGCTCCGCAATTGCAAGGTCCGTCCATTGCACATTTTTCAAATTTCGCTCATGATTTTTGGTACGTATACACGGGACACCTTCCTCTACAAGATGCCAGGCACAGACAATGCCTTACCCCGCATGACCTCCCCCCCTCCCCACACGCCATTGTCTTGGCAATTCACCTGTTACCAGTGACCTGGCCAGTAAATACATGTCGTGCCACAGTACAAAATTCAAGGCCAGAGTGATTCCCCAATTGATGACAATGTGGAGGACGAAGTTTACTTAGCATTAGAGGAAGAAACGGTCAGAAATGATGATGAGGTAATGCCGCAAAAAAGGTCAGGTATGTTGATGTGTTTGGTGAGTGAAACAATGCTTATACTGCCTATATTACTGTGTGAAAACCAATTACTCTCTTACTACATATAAATTCATACCAAATAAATAAAAAAATACCATTTATGAGTGGTGTGGAATAGTTACCCTCCCATATAACTCGTTTTCTTTGGAGCCAGCCTGATAGAGAACCCAGTAAGATAAGGGGTTCTTTTTTTTTTTTTTGTCTGACTCTGGGCATAGGCTTCACAACCTGCTATCAAGGCCCACCATTCCTCCTACATACCATACACCTCTACATGTCACCACTTCGGTGCTAACACCCACTGTCCATATTTAATACATGCTAGGGCTGTCTCATACAGGACTGGTTTATTGGTATTAGCGGGGGTATTTTTACGACATGTCGGCGGATCTTCTGGTAGATCAGCAAAGCCTGATTGAATGAAATTCAACTCCTTAAACTGTTCCCTGCCCCAGCCGGGATTCGAACCTAGGTCCTTTAGGACTACAGGCCACCTCTACCGATTGAGCCACCGCCTCCTCTGTTACCTGTATCCAGTATTTTAAACCTCAGGTGAGCAAATTCTCTATGAATTTTCGATGTTTCTCACCAAAAGCGGAGGTTTGAGCAAAAAAAAAAAAAAAAAAAAAATCCAAAATTGGTCGGAATTGGGGGGGAGTCAGTGGTGGAAAATCGGTCGAAACGGGGCATGTTAATGATGTATTTTGCACCAGCTGAGATTTATGAGGACTGAGAGGAATAACAATGCAAAAAAAAAAAAAAAAAAAAATGTTGTGGTAGCCAGGTCTGTAAAACTTATGCATTGTGAAATGTATGCCTGGTGTGTGAAAAGAGTGAAGTTGTGAGTGGCATTAATCCGCCCCATCCCGAAGACGTGAATTCACGCCTCACATGATGTGCACTCATATCCCGGAGACATAAATTAACGCGGCAACATTGCAAGGTCCCTAATCTGCACAATTTAAACTTTTTGCGAGTGATTTTTGGCACGTATACACGGGACACCTTCCTCTATTCCTCTACAAGATGCCAAGCAGGGACAATGCCTTACACCGCATAACCTCTCCCCCCCCCGCCATGCACGCCATTGTCTCGGCAATTCACCTGTTACCAGTGACCTGGTCAATAAAGATATTCAGGGCCAGACTGATTCCCCAATTGATGACAATGTGGAGGACAAAGTTTACATAGCATTAGAGGAAGAAACAGAAATGATGATCAGGTAATGTGGGAAAAAAAGGTCATGAATGGTGATCAGTTAGTGAGTGAAACAATGCTTATAATGCCTATATTACCGTTTGAAAACCAATATACTCTCGTACTACATATAAATTCGTACCAAATAAATAAATAAATACCGTTTATGAGTGGTTTGGAATAGTTCTCCTCCCATAGAACTCGTTTTCTTTGCACCAGCCTGATAGAAAACCCTGTAAGGTAAGGAGGTACTCCTACTTGGATCGTGTATTTGAAACCTCAGGTGAGTGATTTCTCTATGAATTTTCGATGTTTCTCACCAAAAGCGGATGTTTGAGCCAAAAAAAAAAAAAAAGGTCCAGCAATGTTGGGACTGGGGCGTACCACTGCCCAGAAAACGTCGGGATGGGGGGGGTTGAGTCAACTCTTGTTTGTCAACTGCGTAAACAAGAAATATGTGTGCATGTGAGTGGAGGGGGGGGGACAAAATTATGAACAATAAGGTTAGTGTGTTTCTTGAACTGCACAAAGGAATACACTAGTATCATTAAGGCAGACAGTAAATTCTTGCTAAGCCACAGCTTTTATGTAGAATTCATCCACCAACAGTTCAGTATACGATAGTATAAGAGAATAACTGTAATGTACCTCATGAAGGACAGAGACAAAGGGAAAACATGCTTGCATAATCTTAGCCTTTTATGATTCCAACGAAATAAAATTGTCTGGCAGTAACTGGGATAGAAAACTAGAGGTGTCCCTAACATGAGAGAGTGCATGGTACTATTTTTAGCAGACTCCTGAGATGCTTTCTCAGCTGAACAAAATCGTTTATCACTAACGGCCATTAAATACTGGAGTAGTCTCGATTGTAAGAGGGATCTGAGTGAAGCTTGGAGAGAATACTAAAGAGACAGGCTGAAAAGCTTCCATATATGTGACGTGGAATATGGCTGAAGCGCTTGAGAGAGAGAGAGAGAGAGAGAGAGAGAAATTCAAAAGGTGACCCGTGTGTTGATTGTGTGCTTCACACATTGTGAGAAGCCAAAACTAACGGTGAAAGTGTCTTGGTGATAAGCTGCAAATGGCGTTATCGCGACGTGAAGCCTGTGAGAGTTGCCACCATTATGACAGCAAGATAAAAAAGCTGGTAGGAGAAGGTGGCAGGGACGAGAGAAAAACCAGTAATTGAAGTGTGTTCGGGCTCTCGAGAATGTGCTGACAGTGCAAAATGGAAAAGGGGGAGGAGGGAGGACATGGCATGCGAATCAAGAGAGTAAAGGTAGAATAATGAAGCATGAGCAAGCAAAGAAGGACCGTAAATGGATGAACATAGGGAAGGAAATGGAAGAGAGGAGAGGGAAAACTGAGAGGGCCAGGCATAGGAATAAAGCAAACAAAGAAGGGTGAAGACACTGTAAGAAGAGCAAGGAGGAGATGGAAAAAAAACTATTAAACGGAACATTTACAGTAACTGAAAGAAGAAGAAGGAAGAAGGGTATGGAGGAAGAGGAAGAAAGAGGATAGGAAGACAGGAAAGACAATTTCAAAATAAGACTTTTGCCACATCCTGCGTCCCCAGAATAGGAATTGGCCTCCCCCTGCCTTCACCCCTGGAATTGGACTTACCCTTTCCCTGCACTCCCAAGATAAGGGTTTGAAGTAGAAATGGAAGAAGCCAATAGAGACAGATGAAAAAAACAGAGAGTGATAAATCAATGGAACAGAGAATATGGATGAAGATGAAAAAAAGAGGCAGAAGAAGCTATCTATCTATCTATCTATAGCCCGACGCCCTAATCCCGCAAAGGGTGGCCGCAGACAAAACGCCTCCAAGTCACTCTGTCACCCACCATTTGACTCCCCTCCCCCCAACTCACCCCCCCCTCCCTCATATACCTCTCAACTCCATCCCTCCACCTCATCCTCGGTCTACCCCTCCCTCTCCCTCCCTCCACCTCACCTACATACACCCTCTTAGTCAGTCTTTCATTCTCCGAGAAGGAAAATGATGGTAAATGGATGAAAAAGAGTAGAGTGTACATGACGAGATATGTGAGAAGATGCAAGCAGACTCTCAGCAAAACACAGAAGATAACGGAGCATGACTGAAGAAAAGGTTGAAACAAAGAGGTAAATAAATTAAGAAAACAGAGGAGAAATGGACACTTGGGCAGAAGAGATTAAGTAGGTCTCAGAATAAGAAGAGGAATGAAAGGGAAGTAGCTGTAGGGAGGGAGATGAATCAACGGTCCATTAGAAAAAAGAACTGGAAGAGGAAAAATAAGAATTAAGACAGGCTAATGAAGGGCTAAGAAAAAGAAAATAAGAAAAAAAGGTAACGAACAGAGGGCAGGTGAAGCAAGAGACCAAAGAAAGAAGTTCATATGAGGAAGAGCGTGGAGCAAAAGGAAAGAAAGAAAAGAGAGCATGCGAAGAAGAAGCATCTAAATGAAAAGAACAAAATACAAGGAGAGAGAACGAACGGAAATAACTGAGCATAAAAGAGGAAGGTTGCAGTCGAACGAAGAAATTCAGAGAGTACAATAGAAGCGGGAAATGAAAATGAAAACGAAGAGAGAGAGAGAGAGAGAGAGAGAGAGAGAGAGAGTAGACATTATATAGGCACTAGTATATATCTCATTACACAATGTACAGGATGTAGTGTCTGCTGGAGACATACACAGCTTCTCACTAGGAATGTCAATCCACATAATGTCTATCCACGATCTTATTGTCCCAGACCATCAAGAATCCTTAACATATGATATATCTCAAACAATCTCGTTGTAGTCCAGATTACCAAGAATTTCATGACGTATTCAAACACGTGGAGTAACCAGCCCTAGTCGGTTAGTCCACGTGAATGGAAATCTACTAGACACTACATCACACACACACATTCTCTCCAAGCTGTATATTATGTCGGGGATCTTTCCTTCAGGTCAGAATGGGTTGGAGAGAAGGCCCGGTAATACGAAGGTCAGATAGGAGACTTTGCAGTCATGCCACGTTACGCTGTAAATCACTATTTGATAAAACTGTACAATATACTCCGTAACCCAGGAGTGCTCTAACTCACCTCACTGATACACAAGAGAGAGAGAGAGAGAGAGAGAGAGAGAGAGAGAGAGAGAGATCTACTCACTCTAGCCGATGACACACCGTGTAATACGCAATGACAAGTTCGAGCCATACTACGTCTCCCAACTTTATTCTGCCAGTGCTCCGATGATCAACAGCCGACCTCCCTATCTCTCTGCAAGCATCTACGACCATGCTATCGCGAGGAGAATAGAATTTCTGTGAGGAATTGAACAGAAAAAAAAAGAAAGAAAGAACAAATACAACCAGAATACCACAAAATTGCCCAATGACAAGTCTGATAAAAACTTCCCTCATCCATTGCCTTCTAGATGCCGAACTATACAGGGACCTTGAGGTCGAGATCACTGACCTTGTGCATGTCAGTGTAAGTCATCGCAGTCTGTATGTCCACCAAGTTTGGTGACTCCAGCTATAATTGTTCATGGAAATTTAAGGTGAAATTTGGAATATCTGAAAAAATCCCAATTTTTGAAACACAGGCGATCTCAGGGAGTAATCAACTGATTTAGAACAGTACTCCTTTCTGCACTGCATCCATCTTATGGCTATTTTCCAGCAAAATTTCAGCTTCCTAGCTTAACCTGTTCTTTAGATGACGTGACTGACTCGCTTTTTTGTGTTCTGGATAATATCCGGAGATCCAGTTTATGAATTGCCGCCATATTTGACCTAAAGAAGCGGACAAGTTGACCAGGTTTATAGGCTCTAGGCCAAATGGCCTTTTAAATATAGCAATTTTAAATAATTAATAATAATAAGAAGAAGAAGAAGAAGAGGAAGAAGAAGAAGAAGAAGAACATCAACAACAACAACAACAACAACTAGAAAACATTCAAATAGTGCATACCTCTGCCAATGCCATTGCCATTAAAAAGGATCCGGATCCGGAGGCGTGGATATAGAATCCGGTTCCCCCCCAAAATTAAATCAATTCTTTCTTGGCCCATGGCCTAACCTTCCACAAGATTTAATTGAAATTCATTGAAAACTTTTGAAGATATTGTGCAGGATACGCCAGATCCGGATTCACTTCTTCCTTGGACCATAGCCCACCCTTCTACAGAATTTCAATGAAATTCAAGAGGAACTTTTGTAGACAGCATCTGGAAAAACAGACAGACAGACAGACAGATGAAACTGGCATAGGCATAGCGCTTGCCGGACGGATCCGATTGTTTCTGCTTAAATTTCAACAGTGTGTAGACAGTCATTTGGCGTCATTTTTCGCGCTTCATTGTGTAGCACATGTTGGGTTTAAGACCAGTTGCGCCAGAAATTTCTCCGCAATTTGAGAGGAATATAATCAATTTTCGAAATTTGAAAAAATAGTTCCTGTGCTGGCCACTGGGTCCCGGCGATTTCCGGATCCACGGCCATTGTGGGGTTTCATCTCCCCACCTGGCCCAGGCCCTTCGACCAATTTTCATGAAAAGGTTTATGAATATCTACCTTCCGATTTTTTTTTTTTCCAGAATGATTGACTTAATATTGTGGCCTGTTGAGAGCAGACAAACAAACAGACAGGCAGACAGATAGACAGACAAACATACAGAACTGACAAACATGCGTGCCGAATCTTTTGATTTTGACAAGCAACAAACATAGGTGTGTAATATAGAAAAATAACCAGAGAGCACTCAGAAAGTGCATACCTCTGCCAGTGCCACGCCATTAAAAAGGATCCGGATCCAGGTCCGTTGAGATAGGATCTGGTTCTGGATCTGGATCTGCCCTCAAATTTATTAAATTCTTTAGCCCCTTTCCCACATACATGATGTTTGTACCGAACTGTAAAGAACTCAAAAGCTTGATGGAACCTGGTAAAATGGCCACGATCTTTGTGTTTTACGAAGCGGTTATGTATTTCTTACCAAGTGCTGCAAAGTACCTACGCTGGACCTACGACTCTACTACGAAACACTACAAAGCCATTTTTTTTCAAAATGTAACTGTCAAAATCTATGTACGAATACTTACGATGTACTTGCGAAGACCTAGGAAGGGCTATGAAGCTCTGAGATAAGCTACAATTCATCACGATATGCCTCAGACGGTATTCCAGGCATATGTAAAAGGAAGTCTGTGGAACAAATGCATACACTCTCAGCTCTACAAACAACCCAGCCACAGTACCTGCACCCATCTGTGATGGACTCGAGGATTCTGCCATTGCCTTTCACCGAAATGAAACTGCTGAAGATACAGTGTGATTTATGAACGAGGTTAACCCAGGTAAAGCAGAAATAACACCAGAGAAGGAGAGCAAATTGGAGCAAGTCGTAGATGCTCAGATGACCTCACTTTGGACAGTATGAGAACCTCAAGAGGGATTGCAGAAGATGCCAGTGGTTTTCGGAATTTTTTGCGGATGGACCATGACATGTTCAGGGAGATGTTTTACAGGGTTGGGCCTAGAATTGAGAAGGACACATTCTGGAAGAAGGCCTTGGAACCGGGGGTGAGGCAGGCCATCACACTACACTACTTGGCAATGAGAGACAGCTACAGAATGCTGCAGTGTGGTTTTAGAAAGGCCCACAACACAATAAGCAAGATAATTCCCAAAACCTGCAAAGCTATAATAGAGGAGTACCTTGAAGAGGTCTTGTCCTGCCCTACAACACCAGAGCAGCAGAGGGAAGTTGCTGCCCTGTACTCCAAAAGATGGAGTTTTCACCACACAGTTGGCATTATTGATGAATGCATGTGGCCATAAAGTGCCCTCCTCAGGGTGGATCTAATTACTATAATTACTAGGATTCCACTCTATTGTCTTCATGGCCTTGGTGGATGCTGACTGTAAGTTCCTGTATGTGGATGATGGTGCCAATGATTGCTCATCTGATCGAGGAGTCTTCTCGGTCATTGTACTTAAGGAGGCTTTGGAGGCTAACTTTGTTGGCCTGCCTGATCCTGAACCTCTTCCCACTGACGACCAACCAATTCCATACCACTTCACTGGGGATGATGCCTTCCCACTAAGGACCTGGATGATGAAACTCTTCCCACACTGAAACCTAAGCAGAGTGGAGCATATTTTAAACTACAAACTGTCGAGAGCATGATGGGTTATTGAGAATACCTTTGGGATAATGGCTAGTATTTAATTCATATGATTAATGTCCTAATTATGTTTTAAAAGTGAATGACAAGTATAATTCTCATAACTCCAATCTTCGTTTTTGGTTTTTCATCATTCCTTGAAGTTGTTAATGAATTACCATTCATTAATATCAATACTTCAGTTTACCCATATTCCCATAATTTCATCACTTGTATGTTTTTAAGAAACAGTTTTGTATTCCTTTGTGCTGTTGAATAAGTAATCCTATGTGCTTATCTTTTCGTCACTTATATGCTTTAATCACATTCTTTACTTTTAATTACAAATTAAGATGTCTACTGACAACTTTTCAACTTCGCCCCAAGACAGTGGAGTCAGCAATTCTGGTCTGTTGCTGCCACTATAATCATTTGAGGATCCAGTACGAAGGTCAACATACTGCCCTACTGGATGCAGAGGACCCAGAATCACATTTGGTGACACCTGGGGCCTGGAGAGATGGAGATACCCTAGCCCCCTTGGAACAACTTTCTTGGAATACATCAACAATGGCCACTAGGAACCAATGGAACTACCTGAAGAATTACCACAATTCATCTGTGGGAACCGTACCATGGCAAGACAACGTGATTTGAAAGGTAAGACTAACGAATACATCACACTTGTTATATTTATTGTACATATTTATATTTACATACTTATATTCTTATATAATACGGGGAAGCTGGGTCAGGTGTGGAGGGTCCTGCTTCTCCTGGGGTTGGAGTTCTGGGTGGTCTAGGAGTATGTAGAGTTGTGCCGAGCAGCAGGCGTGGAGACCCAAGTGGGGACATGGGTGACATATTCCCCAGGTGAAGCATGACCCTTGGAGTTAGAAGAGTTTTCCCCAGTGTCCCAGGTGTTGGTGTGGGGTAGCTGGCCATGGATTGGTGCTGGTGTCAACCACGTATCAGAAGTATGTGTGCCCATGTACGCCAGATACTGTGCAGGGAAAAGGGTCTGTATCGGGTAGGATAGGACTGCCACACTAGGTTCGGCTTGTGGTTATGGGTAGAGTGCATCACTGGCAACTGGTGGCGGTCACCAGTAAGGTCGTCAGTCGTAGCCATAGTCTGGTTCAGAGCTGGGTCAGTATTCATAGATGGGCTGGTGTGCTGATTCAAAGGGGTATTGAGCCGCAACCTTTTCCAGGGTGTCTGTTGGACTGTAAGAGGCTGCAGCAGTCTGGTCTTATGCTTCCGATGATGATGAGAGGCAAGACATACTTCATGGGAAAAGCACTTCGCCGTTGTTATGCACATCTGGACGATGGTGCTATTTTCTTGAGGAACTGTAGAGACCCTAGCCTGGTGTTCTGGGGCTGAGCGGCACTGCCGTGCGTGGGTAGAACTCTGTACAGCTGCGCATCTCAGCCATGTAACATCCCTGGCCTCAGGACCCTTAGGAGTCCCAGTGACAGAAAACTCCACCATCTTGCCATCCCCAAGAGATCGTTGGAGGTGCCGTGGATTTGGTGCAACAACAGCCTGGTGGTGCATGGATACATCAGCGCTAGTGTCCTGAAGCTGTATGAACCCATACCTCGCCTTGCAGTTGAACCAAACCACGATAGTATTGTAGCTGTTTAATAGAAGTTCGTGACGCATTGTATAAACATCGTCTATCTTTCTATTGCCAGATGCCTTAATCCTGAAAAGGGTGACCACAAACAAATTGCTTCCATGTCGCGCTGTCCCCCGCCATTTAACTGTCCAGCTCCCACGTCACATCCCCCTCTCTCATATACTTCTCTGCTCCATCCCTCCCTCTCATCCATGGCCTCCCTCTCCTTCTCTCCACCTCACCTACATATACTCCCCTAGTGTCTCTTGCTCTCCATCCTCTCTACATGGCCAAACCACCTCAGTGTGTTTCTGCTAACGCATACTATCACATCCACATCCATACTACAATGCTCCTTCACTTCCTCAATTGTCAGTTTGTCTCTCCTTGTGACTCCACATGCTCCTCTCAAATAACTCATTTTCATTGCTCTCACTCTTGACTCGCTTCCCTCTAACAAGGTCCAAGCTTCACGTCCACACATTAGAGTTGGCGTCACAATAATGTTATGCAATAACTTTTTCACTTCTATGCTCACTTCCCTGTTTCTTATCACTGCATTCAAAGAACCAGCAACCTTTCTTCCTTGCTGAACCCTTTCAAGCACTTCACCCTCTAAACTTCCATTACGATACTCTACGACTCATTCTGAAGTAGACCAAATCTAGTACTGAACAGGCTACGAAGCCCTCAACGTAGCGGTTCAGGTTCAACCTCGTGGGAAAGGAATCTTTCTTGGCCCATGGTCCACCCTTTCACAAAATTTCATTGATTTTTTTTTTTTTTTTTTTATGCGAGGAAGAAGGAACCAAAAAGCTGAGCCCGCATTAACGTTCCTTCCAAGAAAGAAACAAAAACAATACAAAAGAGAGCCAAATTCAAGATCCATTCATTGCGAGACCCCTGGGCACACTGCGTTTGAAAGACAGATCACAGGAAGTAGGAAATACAGACAGAGGGAGACGGTTCCAGAGCTGACCTGTTGCATAAATGAAGAACTGAGAGTAACGGTTAACTCTTGCATTAGAGAGTTGGACAGCAAAGGGATGAGAATTTCTTGCTAGAACTTCTGGAGATGTTGTGCGAAATACTCCGTCCCCAAATTTAATCAATTCTTCCTTGGCCCATGGTCCACCCTTCCACAAAATGTCATTGAAATTCATAAGAACTTTTGGAGATATCATCTGGACAAACAGATAGACAGACAGACAGACATAGGTAAATACATAATAACCTCCTCCAACTTCGTTCGCGGTGGCCATACTACTACTACTAATACTAATACTAATGGTAATAATAATAATAATAATAATAATAATAATAATAATAATAACGATAATAATAATAATAGACAAAAAAATTCCCACAGAGATGAGGGAAATTTTTTAATAATTTAGTAAAGGAGAGGAAGATCGGAATTGAAAAAAAAAAAAATGTAAAATGATGGTAGAAGTAAAGAAAAAAAAAGAGTGAGGCAGATAGATAATCCATTACGTAAAAAGTATGAGAAAAAATGATAGCAGAGAGAGAGAGAGAGAGAGAGAGAGAGAGAGCGAGAAAGAGAGAGAGAGTGAGTGAGAAAGAGAGAGACGAAAACTAAAAGGCGGAGGGAGAAAACTGAATCGACTGTGGGTAGCATGAACAAACTAAAAACAAGGCTTCATCGTGGTGAAGGGATTAACGTGTGAGAAAGAGAAGAAATCCGTGGGAAAAGATGGAGAAAGAATAATTTTGGAAAAGGAAAGGGATTTGCATGATAAAAGGGAAGGAGAAAGGATTTGAGGGTGAAGGGATGGGTACGAAGAGGGAACAGAAGACGACATGGAAATGTTTACTGTAGAAGAGGTAGAACACGAGCATAAGAAATGGAATAAAGTCAATAAAAAGTAAAAGAAATCAACTGACGTGCTGGTGCTGAATGAAAACTGGAGGAGAAGGAGGAGGGGGAGGAAGAGGAAAGAAATAAATTTTTCATATGAGCGAAAACTTTCTGATGTAGAATAAAAGATGACATAGAAGCTATTATGATAAAGGAGAGTAGGAAATACAAGTAGCCAGACAGAGAGACAAACAAATTAATAGGCATGTAGAGACAGAGAATTATGGAAAAAGTAATATATATCAACAGAAACTAAAAGAGATGCCTTGGAAAAAGAAGGAAAAAGGCAAGAAGGAAGAGCTATAGGAGAGAATGGCTTTCGGATCGACAACTGTAAAATGTGGAAGGCAACCAAGAAGGTAAGGCAGCAGACAGGGAAATATTTAGGAGAAAAACAGAAAAAATGTAAGGAAGGTGAGGAAACTAAACATGGACAAAGTATGATTAAAGCAAAAGGAAACGAACAAATATGAACTAAAGTAGAAGTTAAAATGAACTAAGCTGAAAGGAAGAGGCTTCTGGACAAATACAAAATGAAGAGAGTGAAATTAAACCAAAACAAGGAAAAGAATAAAAAAAAAGTGGATGGAGAGCGAGAAAAGGAGAGTAAACACAGAATGAAGATGTGTAGGGAGAAGAGAAATGATCTAGAAGAAAAAAGCCTCATGCTTTATCCCAAATGAGAGACGTCGAGGAAGAAGTGTAGGGAAAGTGGACGTGATGTAGAATGAGATATCCACACGAATGAAGAATATCTGTGACGAGAGGTACCATTCTACGGAGAAGAGAGGTGGAGAAAATTTAACTAGACGGAAAAGGAAGTATGGAGAAGGGAAGAAAATATTCATTTCTAAAAGATGAGATGATACAGACGACGAATAAAAAGTACAGCAGAGGAGAATTACATCGGACGGATACAAGAAGGAAAGAAACGGTAAAAATAAGGAGCAAGGTTGGGAAAAGTGAAGAGAAAAGGTATAAAACAAAGAGAAAAATGGAATTATAAAGAACTGAAGAAGGCAGAATATCAGAATTAATTGGGTAACCAGTTGTCAGGCAGATTTAGGAATGGTTATAGGTAGAGATGCTACTGAAGACAGAGAGGGAGAGAGAGAGAGGGGTGGAGGTATGTATGTTAATTTATGTATGTTTGTATGAGCATTATGTAAGTGTATTTTATGTATGTTTCCGTGTCTGTCTGTATATGTATGTGTGTACATGTTATTGATGTTGTTAGTGTTGTTGATCAATCCCAGTCTGTCTAGCCAACAAAAAAATTAACCGCAGGCAAGCAATCGACTCATAAGTGCTCTTCCGTGCGGTGAACCTGTGTTCCCTTGTGGCTGACAGCATCGCGCGACAGCAAGGTGTTGAGAAAGCTGGGGAGTTTGGTTCCTGGATGAACTCCCTCATTTGCATCGCTCCACCCAGTTAACAGAGGCACCATAACAGGCTCCAAATCACCTCGTTATCTGGTTATTTGGTTACTACGCAGCGTTGTCAATGGTTTCCTGGGTTACAGGAAATCACTCGGCGTGCCACACAGTGTACAGCCGCCCGAAGTGGCGAGAGAATAAATTAAAAGTGACAAGCAAATAGAGGAGAAAGAGGAAGGGAAGATGTGTTCTTCTATTGTTTTTTTTTTTTTACGCTAGGAAAAAGGAAACAATGGCCACGAGCGTGCAATAACAATTCCTTCCAAGAGAAAAATGAAATACAAGAGAGAGCCAAATTCAAGATCCGATCATTTCGAGATACCTGGACACACTGCATTTGAGAGACTGGGGATCATACGAAGCAGGAAATACAGAGGGAGACAGTTCCAGAGTTGACCTGTTGCACAGATGAAGGACTCTTGCATTAGAGAGTTGGACAGAAAAGGGATGAGAGTTTGCTGCTAGACGGGTGCTACACGCCCATCGTAGAGGTGGAGGAATGCAAGCAGACAGCTCAGAGGAGCAGTGACCATGGAAGTAGCGATAGAAAAGGGATAAAGATGCAACAGTGGGGCAAAGAGATAGAGGCTGAAGGGAGCCAGTAAGAGGAGAGTTAATGAGACAAAAAGCCTTAGACTCCACCCTATTGAGAAGAGCTGTATGTGGTGAACCTCCTCACACATGCGAGTTGTACTCCACACAGGGGCGGATAAAACCCGTGGGATAGACTATAGCATCAGCAATTGTGCAGGGATAAAGAAGGAACAGAGTCGGCTTAGTACACCTAATCTCTTGGAAGCAGATTTTACAAGAGATGTAATATGATTCTTCCAAGATAAGTCCCGAGTGAATGAAAGCCCAAGCATGTTCAAGGATGATGCAGGATTAAGCTGAATATTATTAACCCACCCCGTCCTGGAGACGTGAACTCACGTCCTCACATGATGTCCACTCATATCCCGGAGACGTAAATTAATGCGGCAACATTGCAAGGTCCCTAAATTGCACAATTTTCAATTTTCGCGAGTGATTTCGCGAGTGATTTTTGGCATATATACACGGGACACCTTCCTCTATTCCTCTACAAGATGCCAAGCAGGGACAATGCCTTACACCACATAACATCTCCCCCCCCCCTGCACGCCATTGTCTCGGCAATTCACCTGTTACCAGTGACCTGGCCAATAAAGACATTCAGGGCCAGAGTGATTCCCCAATCGATGACAATGTGGAGGACAAAGTTTACATAGCATTAGAGGAAGAAACAGTCAGAAATGATGATCAGGTAATGTGGGAAAAAAAGGTCATGAATGGTGATGAGTTAGTGAGTGAAACAATGCTTATAATACCTATATTACTGTTTGAAAACCAATATACTCTTGTACTACATATAAATTCATACCAAGTAAATAAATAAATACTGTTTATGAGTGGATAAAATAGTTACCCTCCCATAGAACTCGTTTTCTTTGGTGCCAGCCTGTTAGAAAACCCAGTCAGGTAAGGAGGTACTCGTATCTGGGTCGAGTATTTTAAACCTCAGGTGAGCAATTTCTCTATGAATTTTCGATGTTTCTCACCAAAAGCGAATGTTTGAGCCTAAAAAAAAAAAGGTCCAAAAATGTCGGGACTGGGGCGTACCACTGCCCAGAAAACGTTGGGATGGGGCGGGTTAAACATTAGTGGGTACACCTGTGGAAGATTTTGTCGGGTTGATAGGTGTGAGCGGTGGCTCAATCGGTAGAGAGGTGGCTTGCAGTCCTAATGGACCCAGGTTCAAATCCAGGATGGGGCAGGAAACAGTTTAATGATTTGAATTTCTTATAAGATCAGACTTTACCAATCAACCAGAAGAACTGCCGACCTGTCGTAAAAATACCCCCGCTAATACCAATACACCAGTCCGGTATGAGACATCCCTAGCATGTGTTCAATTTAAACGTTGGGTGTTAGTGCCGAAATGGTAACATGTAGAGGTGTATGGTATGTAGGAGGACTACTGGGCCTTCAGAGCAGGCTGAGAAGCCTATGCCCAGAGTCGCACACTTAAAAAAAAAAAAAATGAGTCTTTGATGCATTAAAAACATTATTTTTTACCCTAGTCAGAGATACGAGCCAAGTCAGAAGTTGGCGTGCCATAGCCTCATTCCTTGTTTGCTGAAATAACTGCTGAGATGGACGTTGCGGGAACCAAATGGAAAGGTGAAGGGTGGAGTCATCAGTGTACCAGTTGATAGTTAGATGTACAGCATAGAAGGTCATTGATGAACAAAAGGAAGAGAGTTGGTGATAGGACAGAGCCCTGACGAACACCAGTGTTCATAGATCTAGGAGAAGAACGATGGCCGTCTACAACAGCGGCTATAGAACAACCAGAAAGGAAGCTATAGATTAAGGCACAGATAGGATGGAAACCGTAAGAGGGCAGTTTGGAAATTAAAGATTTATGCCAGACTCGATCGAAAGCCTTTGACATGACAATTGCAATGGCAAAGCTTTCACCAAAGTCCCAAAGGAGGAGGACCAGGAGTCTGAAAGGTATGTGAGAAGATCGCCAGTGGAGTGTCCCTGACAGAACCCATACTGATGATCAGAAAGAAGGTTGTGATAGGAATGATGCTTTTAAATTTTTCTGTTAAGAATTGACTCAAAAACTTTTGCGATACAGGATGTTAAAGGAACTGGACGATAGAGGGTTGGGAATGGCCACCCATCATTGGGACCGGCTGAATGAGAGCAAACTTCCAGCAAGAAAGAAACGTACAAGTTGATAGACAAAGGCGAAAGAGTTTGCCTAGGCAGGGTGTAAGCATAGAAGCACAGTTCTTGAGAACAACAGGAGGGACTCCATCAGGCCCATATGCCTTGTAAGTATTGAGGCCTGTGATGGCAGAAAATACATCAGCTGAAGAAATATTAATGTCAATCATGAGGAAGTCAGAAGGGGGAAGTGATGGAGGAACAGCACCGGAATCGTCTAAGGTAGAACTGGAGGAGAAAGTCTGAGTGAAGATATCTGCTTTATCAGTAGAAGAAATAGCTACAGAGCCATCAGAGTAGAAAAGAGGAGGGAAGGATGATGAGGTAAAGTTGTTAGTAAGGTTTTTGGCAAGGTGCCAGAAGGAGCGGGAAGAATTCAAGTTGGAGAGTTGAGAGCATTTAGTACAGATGAAATTATTTTTAGCAGAGTGAAGAACAGAGTTAGCACGATTCCGAGCAAAAATGTCAAGATGATGTGATTCAGGGGTGGGTTGGCTCCGGTACCTTTTATAGACCCTCTCCTTGTTGCAGACAGCATTAGAACAAGCGTGATTAAACCAAGGGTTTCTTGCATTAGACAATGGATATGAGAAAGGAATGTATGTTTCTATGCCCAAGAGAATAACCTCCATAATGCGCAAGGCACACTCAGATGGCTCCCGGCCATGGAAGCAATAATCATTCCAGGGAAAATCAAAGAAGCACTGCCCGAGGGCCTCCCAATCTGCAGCTCTAAAGTGCCACAGACAACGTTTCTTTGGAGGGTCCACAGGTCATACCAAAGCGATAGGACAGGTTAAGGTGATAAGGTTGTGATCACAGGAGCCCAACGGAGAGAAAAGATTAACAGTGTAAGCAGAAGGATTAGTTGTAAGGAAGAGGTCAAGTATGTTGGAGCTCTCTCCAGGCAGTCAGGGATATGGGTAGGATGCTGTTCAACTGCTCTAGGTCATTAAAATAAAAAAGATGTAGGCTTGTTCACCAAGTGGATCAATAAAAGGAGAGGAGAACCAAAGGTGGTGGTGAACATTGAAATCTCCTAGAATGGAGATTTCAGAGAAAGGAGAAATGGAAAGAATGTGTTCCATCGTAGATGTAAGATAGTCAAAGAAATTTTGATAGTCAGTAGAATTAGGGGATAACCAAACAGCACAGATATATTTAGTCAGTGAATGACAGGAAAACCAAAGCCAGAGTTTAGAGAATTCAGATGAATCGAGTTCAGGAACACGAGAGCAAGATAAGTCGTTGCGAAAATATACACAACGGCCACCTTTGGCTTTGAAATGAGTATAGAGAAAGTAGGAGGATACAGAAATGGGTTTGCTGTCAGTTGCCTGCGACAGCTGAGTCTCAGAAAGAGAAGGTGAGGTTTAGGGAGGAGAGTTGGTGCTCAACAGAGCAAAAGCTAGAGGAAAGGCCACCAATGTTGCAGAAATGAAGAAGTGAGTCAGACAGTGGTTCCAGGCAGCTCAAGTCGTCACCGGGATGGGGCCTGAAGGTGGGGGCATTTATGATCCCTCCCCCCCCTGGGGACTCCGAGGCTGAATATTGATTAGCCATGATTTTTTTTTTTTTTTTCGGAAAAGGACGTGAAGTGTGTGCTGTGCATGTAATTTGGTGTAGATAGAGAAACTTGTTTTCGAGAGCATGCTGGCCTACTCCCTGTGTTACTGAGACACTGAAAAAGTGTCTGTTTGTTATTGTGCTTTAACCCCTACACCGCAGGCATGTTTACCGATGTTTTGCGTGTGCCGCGGGGTTATTCGGGCTCCGACAGACTCTCAAAAAATATTTGCCAAAAATCAGATATTAGTCCTAGAATATTAAAATTACATATACTTATGGCACATACGTTCAGCTTTCTCCTGGAATGTTTGTTGAGCCTTCGTCGTTACCGTAGGACTTGTGGAGACCTCTGAAGTTGGGTAACGAATTCTCCACTTTACACTTCCCGACAACCCGTAATATGATTACCACAGCCAGATATTAACACTATAAACACTACTTTATGATTTTCAAGTAGTTTGGGATCCATACTCCAAAAAAAAAACACTGTGAAAGCAATGAAAATTATGAGCGCGTCTGACCGTCGCACTTGTGCTAGTTCGCTCTTGGTACTCTGTCATTTATTATTCATAAAACCCCTCACACTTTATATTTCTATTACTATATAACACTTATATATATCTACAGTCTTTATCCATAAGTTTCCTTCAGTAGTATTAGTTTATTGTCACTGTAGGGATTCAATTTCTTTCAGTAAAATACGTAGCATTCACTTTCTCGTCCTGTATACTAGCATTGAGAGTGAATGTCACTTTCATCTTCACTCTCATTACTCATAGTATTCAGACATGCTAGAGTGAAACTTTCACTTTCATTACTCCTAGGGTATATACTCGTATTCTTATAATACTACTCATTTACATTTCTATTTACGTTCTCTATTTTATTTACGTTATTTACATTTCTATTTTATTTACACTGTGTTATGCACTGTCACTTGAAGTAACTTATAAAACTATTTTCCACTGTTCACGTATATTTACATTCATTACTTTCACTTGCTGTTTACACATTATTTACACATTATTTACAATTCCACTTGCACTGTTTTACTCAATAGAAAGATCGTAGTCACTCTCTTATCAATTGTCAGCCCTTTACCTCTTTCCACACGAGGTTTAGTAGGGGGTAAAGGTCACAGGGCCCTTAGCATGGGGGTGAAAAAGTCCCTGAAGTCAGCAAGAGGAAACAGACGTACCTCCACTTCGGAAGATGAGAGTGAACTGATAAGGGAGGGCCGGGGTAGAGGCCTACTTAGGGGATATTCAGTACTGCCAACGTTAGCTCTTGAAACAGCTATGTATAGCACTGAAATGATTGGCAGGAAATCTAGACAATACATTATAAATTAGGTAGTTCCAGGTGAATGTAAATATCACTTAGGCTTCTCCCTTCCCTCCTTATATGTATATTTATTACGAAAATAGATTATACAGCATATTTCAAGGGGAAAAAAACAGCGAAAATTAGCGAACGAGTGCACGTGAGGTGTTGTCAGGTGATAATTAGCCAATTCCAGGTGTATGGCACTCTCACTGACCTTATTTCTTTCTTGTATATATTATTTGGTATAAGAATAGGGCATAGGGCTTATTTCAATGGATGAAATCAGTGAAAAATTCCAGGGAAGATTTACTTAGCTGTAGCACAGCCGGGCAGGCGAGAGGATAGGGTAATGGAGGGGGGGTAGGGAGGGGAGTCAAGAACGGGAAGAAATGGCTAAATTGTCAACAATGGATGGGAGTACAGATGAGATTAGGAGTGCTGACTAGTGTTGGACACTGGCAGTACTCATAGATGATACAAGCCCCCACTTGGAAGCCCGGGTGAATTCAAAATAACACAGAATCACAAAAGCGACGCTCCGCAGTATGATCCCTTGCTCCCAAGCATCACGAAAGTGACGCCCCGTGGTTAAGGGGTTAAGAGATAAGCGAGAACCATGACACTTGTGCGCTTGCGTGGTTGTAGCTGTATGCATATATGCGGTATGTGAAGGATGGTAAGGAAACATCGAGGACCCTCTAACCCTAGGCAGTACAGTTTAAAACACACACACACACACACACACACACACACACACACACACACACGAAATTGTTGCGCGAGGAACGAGAGATAAAAATGGTAGATTATTGGTGGAGAAGGGAGAAAAAGTGACCAGATGCAGAGAACACTTTAAGGAACTGTGAAACATAGACATTGAAAATAATGCAAGTATAAGTGGCTGGAGAATGGCGAGGAGACGGAGGGATGTGAGAAGAGAGGAAGAAATCAGTAGGTTGGAAGTTGTGGAATCAATGAAGAAAGTTAAAATGGGGAAAGCCCCAGGATTGACAGAGTGTGTGGTGAAATGCTGAAGCATGGGGGAGAGATAGTAGTGGAATAGATGCTGAAGATGTGCAGGTTGTCCTGGAAGGAAGGTAGAGTCCCAGAGGTCTGGAAGTCAGATATGATTATTCTCCTGTACAAAGGAAAGGGGGAAAAGAGGTGTGTAGTAATCATAGGGACATTTGTCTTCTGAGTGTAATAGGAAAAGTATATGGTAAGATATTTATTGACAGAAGAAAGGAAATACCTGAGGAATTAGTTGGACAAGAACAGGGAGGTTTTGGGAAGGGAAGAGGTTGTGTAGATTAGATATCCATTCTTAGATTTTTAGTGGAAATGTTTCTAGAGTATGGAACGGGGTTGTATGCGGCCTTCTTGGATTTGAAGAAAGCATATGACAGGTTGGATAGAGAAGGACTGTGGAAAGTACTAAGAATATATAGAGTAGACGGGAAGTTGCTGAATGCCGTGAAGAGTATGTATGATGGTGCAAAGGCTGCAGTGCTTGTGGATAGCAAACTGAGTGAATTTTCCTATTTGAAGGGTGGATTGCAACAGGAATGTGTCATATCTCCATGTTTGTTCAATCTGTATATAGATGGGGTTATAACAGAGATACAAGGTAGGGCAGTGGATGTTGGAGTCGCCCTAATGAGAGAGGGCAGTGTTTGGATACTCCCTGTACTGTTGTTTGCAGATGATACTGTGTTGTTAAGTGAAGACGAAGGGGAGCTGCAAAGCTTGAAGGATGAGTTTGGGAGAGCTTGTAAGAAAAGGAATCGAAAGATGAATGTAAGAAAGAGTAAAATTATGGTCTTATAAAGAAGTGAAGTCAGTGAATGTACAATGAGGCTGAATGAGGAGGAAATGGAAAATGTGGGTGAGTTTAAGAATTTGGGTAGTGTGATGAGTAAGGATGGAAGTGTAGAGGGTGAAGTGCTTGAAAAGGAACAGAAAGGAAGAAAGGATGCTGGTTCCTTGAAAACAGTGATAATAAGCAGGGAAGTGGACATGGAAGTGAAAAAGTTACTACATGACAGTATCGTGATACCAACTCTAACGTATGGAAGTGAAGCTTGGAACTTGTTGGAGGGACACAAGTCAAGAGTGAAAGCAGTGGAAATAAGTATATGAGGGGGTCATGTGGAGTCATATGGAAAGACAGACTGACGAATGGGGAAGTGAAGGAGCGTTGTGGTGTGGATGTGGTTGTGATGGGAAGCGTTAGAAGAAACACACTAAGGTGGTTTGGTCATGTGGAGAGGATGGAGAGTGAGAAACTGACGATGAGAGTGTGAGTGAGGTGGAGGGAGAGCGAGGGAGGGGGAGGCCAAGGATGAGATGGAGGGATGGAGTGGTGAGGTATATGAGAGGGGAGTGTGAACTGGAAGCATGGCCGTGAAATGGCGGAGGACAGGGTGACATGGAGGCGATTTGTTTGTAGCTATCCCTTACGGGATTAAGAGGTCTCGCTATATATATATATATATATATATATATATATATATATATATATATATATATATATATATATATATATATATATATAGACACAGGGGATTAAGAGGTCTGGCAATCTCTCTCTCTCTCTCTCTCTCTCTCTCTCTCTCTCTACATACTCATGAGAAAACTTGACTGTTCGGCTCTCTTCAGCGCGCGGACACACACACACACACACACACACACACACACACACACACACACACACACACTCACACAATTAACCATACAGGTCAGAAAGGAACTTTGTGACACGAGAGGGGAGGAAACGAAAGAAGATGGGTAACAGGGTGAGTCTGGGGATGAAGAAGGGGAAATGAAGGAAAAAAAAGGGGAAGATGTAGATAAACGTAGGAATAAGAGAGAAAGATCTACGGAATAAGTGAGGAGAAAAATCTAGTGAACATTTTTCATTTAACAGTGAAACCACTCTGACAACCTGAGCACACCTGTACAGTATATGGGAAGACAGGATGAACATTGAAGGTAAATGGATTTAGAGATATAAAGGTGGAAACGATAAAGTATACAAATGATAGGCAATGCACAAAGAAGAGAACGGAAGAACCTGTGAACACTGAATACAAACACTGGCAAGGATCTTATTAACCGACTGTCGCATTTTCATGAGAGAGAGAGAGAGAGAGAGAGAGAGAGAGACATACAGACAGACAAACTGGCAAAAATAAAGACACACACACATACACACACACACTCATATATATATATATATATATATATATATATATATATATATATATATATATATATATATATATATATCACGGGGTGCAGTAGCACTTCGCAAGTGGGAATGGCACAGCTTCAAAATGGCGTCCTGTATAGACCTTTTCCAGTGACGTCAGAGAAATCACGTGGTTTTGTTTACAACTCCATATTGGATGGCAAACTCCTCACAGTAATGGCTGTCCAGACAGGGCTGTCAGAGATTGAACTGTCTTATATATGCAGAAATCTGGATCAACGCCATCAAGATCTGTACAGGAACAAGATAGTGTTTGAGGCTGGACGCTTACACCATATCTAGGGAGAAATTGTTTGAGGCTGGACGCTTACACCATATCTAAGGAGAAATTCACCAGTTTCAAGTACGGGAGACCGAAACCAGATCTCAGGTATGGTGATCTCCATGATCTAAGTAGGGGAGGTCAGCCAGACAGCGGGGAATCCCCGCCTGCATGACATCACACGAGCCCCACTGCCTTCCCAATCCTCGCTCACAAGGATGGCTGGCTGGCGCTGGCCTGGACGCGCTATCTCAGATTCGACCACACTGCTTCATTCATAGCTTCATCTCTCCTACACTATATTTTATGTCTTTATAACCATTTACCATAACCATAGTCAATACGTCAATAAATCATATTATCGTCTGCCTGCAACATTCCACAGCAGTACTTAATATATGAATCTTCTATGTATCTATATTTTTTGTTTTATACTTAATCACACCTTCCCACCAAGGTGGGGTAGCGATACGACTAAGGAAAATAAAATAAAATAACAAACACCTCCACACACAAATAAACATTCCATCACATTCACACTCATCTATATATATATATATATATATCATAATACGAGCAACGTTATGATGGCTCTTAGATGGATAAATGAAGAGAATGTAATTTCTATCATTCATTATTGAAAAAATACAGCCATCATTATTGGTCTATATACTATTCATTCTCTCTCTCTCTCTCTCTCTCTCTCTCTCTCTCTCCGAGGGCTTGATGCTGTGGTGTCTAGATCATGGTGTCCACATTCATTCATTCGTGCACTCTCTCTCTCTCTCTCTCTCTGTTACCATGTTCAGTTTCATTTTCTTCCTAGTTGCTGACCTGCTTGTTTGTTTATTTGTTTTTTCGGTTGCTATCAGCTTGTTGGGGGATCTGATCTTAAAATATATACAAAGTTTGGCAAAAAAGCACAAAATATCCTCAGGTAAATTAATACCTGACAAGAGCAAAGAGAGAGCACGGAATGGGACAAGCTGAACCCGCTCGCCAAAGTGCTGATGTGAACACTGTCTGGCTGACCTTCCCTACTTAGATCATGGGCGATCTCAAACACTATTTGATGAACACCCCGTGAAAGTTCACCGGGTCATCCCTCAAGGTAAATATGTGTAATATATCTAGCTGGAACTGACATACAGTACATGTAAATCGTCATGGTAATCAGTAAATTATTGACGTGGGGTCAAGGGGGGAGGGATTGTATACACTGACTAGGAATCGAGTAGTTGATGAATAAGTGGAGGGTGGGGGCATAGCAATGGGGGAAGGAGGTGGAGGGAGGGTGGGGGGTTTGAATGGAGGTGGGGGGTTAAGGGTTGGAATTAGGTTTGGTTTGGGGTGTGGGGGGTGAGGGGGTGAGGATGTGGGGGAGGGTTGGGGATGGGTTGTAAGGGGTGGGGTGGGTAGGGGGAGTAGGGGAAGGAGGTTGGGTGGTAGTGGGGGTATTGTGGGGGCTTGTGGAGGGGAGTTGGGGGGCGTGGGGTGTGGGGGGTGGGGGTTCGAAAGTGGGGGATAATGGGTTGTTCGGGGGTGGGAGTGAGGGGTGGTGGGGGACTGTGGTGGGGTGGGGGTGGCGGTGGGGGGTCGGGGTGGGGTAGTTGGGGTGGCAGTGGGAGAGTGGTGGGGGTGTGTAGGTGGGGTGGGGATGTGTGTGAGGTGGTTGGGTGGCAGTGGGGGGATGGGGGATGGGGGTGGGGTTGGAGTGGGTGGAGGGTGGCTCACCTGATATGACATGCCTGCTACAGAGTCGGGTGTAGGCCGTCGGCTGTCAATTCTCCCTCTTCTTGGCACCTATCCACTTCTGTTGTCTTTCCTCATTGGCTGGAAACCGGCTGAAGTTTACCCCACTTCCACTTTTCTGCCATGTCTTACAGCCGAAGGCACAACAGTGGAATACCACTGTGGAATCTGCAATTCTCTCTCTCTAGATGTCCGACAATATGCCGTCCAGTATGGCATCGTAAACAAGTCACATGACCCGTTATGTCATGTGGAAAAGATCTATAGGGTATAGGAGCATTTGCGCGAAAACAGTCGCAAAGCCCAGTTTTAAGTATATGAACTAAAGGACCTTCACTATGCAGGTGCAAAACTACTCGCAAAGTCCTTCAAACCTTCATAGGAGTCGCAAAAAAGAACAGCAAAAATATCGATTTTGTTCTTTTTTTCTTCAACAATCATAACTCCAAAACAGAAAAGGTGTATGTGAGCGTGCAGTATACCAAAACGCTGTTTGGAGATGATTCTTTTCATGTTCAGAAAAACATTCAGTCTACGGTTCGCGAGTTACGGCCTGAAAACCGAATTGCGGCCACCCGTAAGTAAGCCATTTGGGACAATATTGGTTATCTACAGCTCGCCTACAGTTAAAGAATGTACCAATACACTTCTTTTCACCCTCGTTTTAGTCATTCAGAATGCCATGCATGTAACAATGCAAATCTAAAGTTGCATTATACATAATTATACTTGCACAATATAACAATATCAAGTAGAAAAAAAAAATCCTCTAAAATGATTGTTAAGAAGAAGGAATGCCAAAGTATAGAGATAGGGGATGAAAAAAAAAAAAAAAAAAAACAGAAACAAGAGGGCATTCGGGATGGGAGGAGATCTGAAGATATATACTCATTACTACATTCAACACTTTAGCCATAGACTTATAGCTGGTGGAATGTAGTAATCCATAGAGGTCTCTAAATCGCCTCCCATCATGAATGCTCTCTTGCTCCTGTGTGTTTTTTTTTTTCATCTCTTATCTGAGCACGTTTCCTATTCCTACTTCTTAACAACTATTTTAAAGAAAACTGCTGTTTTCTTATCTATCTATCTATCTATCTATCTAATATATATATATATATATATATAGTCAGGCACGATTTGCGGGCTTAAGTGGCTAGACTTTCCGGTAGGGCTGGGCCTTCACATTCAAAACCATTTTTTTTGTGTGTGTGTCAAAAATACGTATTTGTGAGTGCGGTGCATTTCCATAGTTTTAACAGGCATGTCCGCTTTTATTCTGTGAAATTTTCTGTGATTCATTACGAATCATTGGATGGGTTTACAAAGCTAAAAATTACATTAACAGGGCTTAAGACGATTCTCTTGACGCTGGTAAACAAACAAACAAACAAAAAAGATTTTCGAAACCTGAGAGAAAATGGTCCCGGTGCTGGTTAGAGGTGCCCATCATTTTTTTAAGGCACGGCCTCTAACACCCCCCTCAGGGTGAATAGTGTTTTGCATGTGACTTTTTTTGACGCATCGAGAGGAGTGCAAAATTTTGTGCAAAACAACTGTGTAGGACCGGTTGGAGGGTCCCCCCTCTCTCTCTCTCTCTCTCTCTCTCTCTCTCTCTCTCTCTCTCTCCCCGATGCCACGACAAAAATATTATATATGTATATACACAATCATCCATCCATAATCCTATATCTATCTATCTATCTATGTATCTATCTACCTATCTATCTATCTATCTATATCTATCTATCTCTCTCTCTCTCTCTCTCTCTCTCTCTCTCTCTCTATATATATATATATATATATATATATATATATATATAGAGCAGTCTATCTGTCTATCATCTATCCATTTATCTATCTATCTATATCTATCTATATATATATATCTATCTATCTATATCTATCTATCTATCTATCTATATATATATATATATACATATATCTATATATCTATCTATCTATCTATCTATCTATATATATATATATCTATATATATATATATATGTATATATATACAGTATATACATATATATATATATATATATATATATATATATATATATATATATATATATATATATATATATATGGCGGGGGAACACAATCTGGCCGCACTATGGGGTGGTACTACTACTCTGCGGCCAGGTTGTGTTAGAAAGAATACTGCCACCGTATTCCCTGCGTTTCGTAAAAGGCGACTAAAAGGGTCGGGGCGAGAGGACTAGGGACCCCCTCCTCTATTTTTTAGTTTCTAAAAAGAGACAGGCCAGAGAAAGGGATGGGGAATGGAGTTATCCCCATACCCTGAAGATTGGGTCTATGAATGTGCATGGATGTAGTATGATTGAGGCTAAAAGGGAGGAGATTGTGACAATGTTTGTGAGAAGAAAGTTGGATGTGTTATCTTTGAGTGAAACGAAGATGAAAGGGAAGGGTGAGTCTATGTTTGGAAGTGTGAATGGAAGATTGTCAGGTGTTGATAGAGGAAGGGCAAGAAAAGGTGTGGTCTTGTTAGTGAGTCCGGAAGTACAGCAGTGTGTGATTGAATGGAAGGTGTCATCGAGACTGATGTGGGTGAAAGCGAAATTTGAACGTGAGTTGTGGGTGTTTGTGAGTGCATATGGGCCTGGTAGTGAAAGCGATGAAGAAGAGAGGGAGTCTTTCTGGAATGATGTTGATGAATGTCTGCAGAGTTTTGGAGCGAATGTGAATGTGGTAATGATGGAAGATCTGAATGCTAGAGTGGAAAATGTAGCAGTTGAAGGTGTAGTTGGTATGCATGGTGTGCCTGGAAGAAATGAAAATGGGGAACGAATGATACCGATGTGTGTTGTGCGAGAGATGTTGATTGGAAATACACTGTTTGAGAAGAAAGATATTTATAAGTATACATGGGTGAGACAGGAGGGTGGAAGGGTTGTTGATAGAGCTTTGATGGACTATGTGGTTGTGTCTAGGAATGTAATAGGAAGATTGTTGGATGTGAGAGTTCTGAGAGGGGAGGGTGGAGGTATGTCTGACCACTACTTGGTGGAGGGAAAGTTAAGAGTAGGTAAGAGGTGGGTGAGAGCTAGGAGGGTTAGGTGTGGCAGGGAGGTTTTGAAAGTGAGTGAGTTGGATAAAAGAGAGAAAAGATAGAGTATTAGGAGAAATTGAAAGATGAGTGGAACGCAGTGAAAGATCGGGAAAATGGCAGTGTGGAGGAGGAATGGCAGTTGTTTAAGAGTGCTGTGGTGGGGCAAGCAGAAGAGGAGTGTGGTGTGAGACGTGTGGGTGGTGGTGTAAGAAAAGGAAGTGAATGGTGGTGCAAGGAAGTAAGTATGGCTGTGGCTGAGAAGAGACGTGCACATGAAGTGTGGCTGCAGAGGAAGGATGAGATGTCATATGAAAGGTATAAAAAAAGAGGAATAGGGCGAGAAGGGCTGTGCGTGATGATAAATTGGCAGCAGATCAGAGGTGGGGTAGGCGGCTGACAGAGAATTTTCAACAGAATTAGAAAATGTTTTGGAAGGAGGTGAAAACGGTGCACAAGGGAGAGTCTGGGAAGGAAGAACGAGTAAAAGCAGAGGATGGAAGGATGTTAATTGAGATGGATGTAGTAAGGAAGAGATGGGCAGAGTATTTTGAAGGATTGTTAAATGTAGAGGAGGAAAGGGTGGCTGAGTTTGTGGCGGATGGAAGGGTGCAAGGAATAAATGTGTTGGGAGAATTGAATGATTCTTTGATCACGAAAGGGGAAGTGGAGAAGGCAGTAAAGGAGATGAAAACAGGGAAAGCTGCAGGTATGGGTGAGTGTGCTGTGGAATGCCTGAAGGGTGGTGGAGTGACTATTGTTGACTGGTTAGTAAGATTGTTGAATGTGTGCTTTGTGAAAGGTATAGTGCCAATTGACTGGGCAAGTGCTTGTGTGGTCCCACTGTATAAAGGCAAGGGTGATAAGCATGAATGTACTAGCTTTAGGGGTATAAGTCTGTTGAGTGTTGTAGGTAAGGTGTATGGTAGAGTGTTAATTATGAGAGTTAGAGAGGGTACAGAGGGCGTGATTGGTGATGAGCAGTGTGGCTTTAGGAGAGGGAGGGGATACGTGGATCAGGTGTTTGCTGTGAGACAAGTGTGTGAAAAGTATTTAGCAAAAGGCAAGGGTGTGTTTTGGGCATTTATGGATTTAGAGAAAGCGTATGATAAAATTGATAGGGAGGTTTTGTGGACTGTTTTAAGATTGTATGGACTTGATGGTAGGTTACTAAAAGGGGTGAAAAGTTTTTATGTAAATAGTAGAGCGTGTGTAAGAGTGGGAATTGCTGTGAGTGATTTGTTTCCCGTAAGAGTGGGGCTGCGACAGGGATGTGTGATGTCACCTTGGTTGTTTAATATTTACGTGGATGGTGTTGTAAGGGAGGTGAATGCAAGAGTTTTAGGTGAAGGTCTGAGTCTGGTGAATGTTGATGGTGGAGAGTGGAATCTGAAGCAGCTGCTGTTTGCAGATGATACTGCATTGGTGGCTGATTCAGAGGAGAGATTGAGACAGTTGGTAGAGGAGTTTGGAAGGGTGTGTGAAAGGAGGAAATTGAAAGTAAATGAGAATAAGATTAAAGTGATGAAGTGTACGAGGTTGGTAGATGGTAGGGGGATGAATATAGTTTTGAATGGCGAGTTGCTTGAGGAGGTAGAGTGTTTTAAATATCTAGGGTCACATGTTGCTGTGGATGGAAGAATAGATGCAGAAGTGAAGTTTAGAATAAATGAAGTAGGAAAGGTGCTGGGAGGAATGAAAAAAGTGTTTAGATGTCGTTCGCTTAGAATGGATGTAAAGAGAAGGCTGTATGAGGGTGTTGTGGTACCGACTGCATTATATGGGGTTGAAACATGGAATATGGGTGTAGCAGAGAGGAAAAGTTTGAATGTAATGGAGATGAGGTGTCTGAGGAGTATGTGTGGAGTGACGCGTATGGATCGAGTGCAAAATGATGAAGTGCAAAGGAGAACTGGAGTTGTTCGGGAGATGGCTGGTAGAGTTGAGCAGAGGGTGTTGCGATGGTTTGGGCATATGGAGAGAATGGATAATGAGCGATTGGTGAAAAAGATAACTAGATCTGATGTGAGAGGTGTAAGGTTGAGAGGAAGACCACGAATAAGATGGACTGACAGTGTGAAGAGAGCGCTGGATGCGAGAGGGATGTCTGTTGAGCAAGGAAGAGTGGCTGTGCATGACAGAAATAAATGTAGAGAAATTGTGAATGAATAAATGATGACGTAGCCCTGAGGGGATATTCTCCTGCATTTGATCTGATCAGTTAGTTAGGTCAGGTGCGGGTAAGGGGATGGGTCTGTTATGATGTGGCAGGGATAAACCAGCTCTGCTGTCAGGCCCTGCTGCGGATGTCACTGACTGCATTGCGCAGTTGACCCTTGTGCGGTGTGGTGCGGTGAGGATCTGTCCGTTCTCCCCTTTGGGGCTAAGATGTGAATGAATGTGTTTGAATGGATGAGTAAATGGGAAGTGTGTCGTCCTGTCTCGGCTACCTCCCTTTCCTTGGGGGAAGCAGCCTAGGTATATATATATATATATATATATATATATATATATATATATATATATATATATATATATATATATATACGAGCCTCTGTGGTACAGTTGTAAAGTGTGTGTTTTCGCATGCTGGAGAGAGAGAGTTCGCGCCCTGCCAGGGTAATAAACGTTCTCCCAGCCACGTACTGCTTTGGCAGACTCCAGGGGTGCTGTGGTTGAACCAGTGTCGCATACTGTAAAGTATGTTTGCATCCAGTCGGCTTGCGTGGTCCGATTACATATGGTTCACAGACTACACACACACCCAAAGCAACTACAATGCTACAATTACACTTACAAGCACTTCTCATCCTACTTACAGTCTCTACCAGACAGCTTAAGCCACTTAGTAGAGATACATTGGCTGTATCGTCCCTACTTCGGTCGGGATAGGCCGGTCCTGCAGTGGATACTAAAACGGCTCATGATGATGATGATGATGATATATATATATATATATATATATATATAGAGAGAGAGAGAGAGAGAGAGAGAGAGAGAGAAACTTAGGCCTGCTTTTCCTAATCACCTAGGCCCTCCAGGCAGGCTGAGCCTTTGCATTCAAAATCATTTCAGCAACAATGAAGCGTTTTTTTTTTATTTTTTTTAATAGGCAAAAATATGAATGTTTCCTAGTGTGGCCCATTTGCTAACTTTTCACTGGCATGTCTGCAGTCATTTTGCGAATTTTTCCGCGATTCATGAAGAATCACACAATGGGTTTAGGAAGCAAAAAATTGCATTGACAGGTGCTCCAGATGATTCTCTTCACGTTGGAAAAGAAAAAACAATAGATTTTTGCAACTTCAAAAAATGGTCCCAGAGCGGTGGGCCCATCAGTTTCCTAAAGCGCAGTCATGGAGGGGTTTACCCTCTAAATCCCCCCCTCAAAATAAATAGAGTTTAACGAGTTTTTGCGTAGGGTGTTTTTTAGTGAATCCAGAGGAGTGTGCAAAATTTGTTGGAAAACAACTCTGAGGGAGTGGCTAGAGCCCCCCCCCCCCGTCTGTCTCTGATGCCATTGCAATAGAGAGAGAGAGAGAGAGAGAGAGAGAGAGAGAGAGAGACTAGTGCATGCCAGCAAAAATTTTTGGGAATAATGGCCTTTCCAACACAAAGTGTTTGCCAACAATGTTATCTGTTTCCATACCATTTCTGAGCCCACAATGACGAATTCTAACCACAAACTCGAATAAATTATTTAGCGTGTCGAGATTTCCGCAAATTTCGTGCCGTCGCATTGCATGCAATATCAAATGATTTTCTTTGCTTTTTTTCTGACACTCCCTGCATTTACCCGGCCCTAACGCAAAAAGAATTAGGTATTTACCTATTACCATTTTCGTGAAAGAAACGAACTGATGTACAGACAGACATTTTCGTGTGTCGCGTTTTCCAATAATTTCCCACTGTTTCGTCGCTTCCGATCGCCTATATTTATGTCTGGTATAGTTTTGACATTCCATGGACATACCCCGACCTAATATAACAAAAAAATACATCCATATCTTCCGCCGTCCACTTGAAAGAAAGGGACAAATGCACAGACAGGCACACCCATACAAAGCTTGACTTATCTCTCTCTCTCTCTCTCTCTCTCTCTCTCTCTCTCTCTCTCTCTCTCTCTATATATATATATATATATATATATATATATATATATATATATATATATATATGAGGTACAAGCATACAGTATCATAGTGTTTCAAAGATCTTGTGCTTCATACTGAGGAGATAATTGTATTTGCTTGGGAATGCAGACCCCTACACAGTTACATTGTCTAGTATGTAGGAAGGATTCTATTGATGTTTCTTTTAAACTGCTCTCCTGTAGTGCTAGTGCTATTAACAACATGCATGAGGAGTCTATTCCAGGTGGAGCAAAATCTTGTACATGGAAACGTTTCCACATATGCTTGTGTAAATTATTTGCAATTCCAGCTTTCAACCATGGTTGACTGTTGAGTTCTTGATATGACCAAGCAACTTCCTATGGACAAGATTGTCAAGCCCATTTAGTATTTTAAACACTTCAGTGAGCCTCGTAGCCTACGAGTTTCTAATGACAACAATCCCAAAGTCCTCACACGATCCTGATATTCATTCTCCTGTTTGATGGAATGTTTTTTACGAGAATAGCTCTAACTTGAACTTTTTAAATTCAATTTATGTCTTTCTTAAGTGTAGATGACCAGAATTGCACAGTATGCTCGAGATGCGGCATGTTTAGGAGGTAGTGTGTAAGGACAGTCTTTCCATTCATATAACGAAACTGCCTCTGGATATAGCCTAGCAATTTCTGGGCTTTATTCTCTACTTCAGTGCACTGTCTAGAGTATTTTAGGTACATCCATGTTTTTTTTTTTTTTCAACTAAGTCATCCTCAGAGCTCTCCCCCCAAATTACTAGAGTGACCCGAGATTTACATGGCCAATATCCATCAGCTTGCATTTCTTCAAGTTCATGGCATTTGCCATGTCTCAACCCATTCTCCCAACCTACACAAGTCTGCTTGGAAAGTTTCAAACCCTTCAAGATTTCTCACATTTGCTCCTATTTTGATGTAATCTGCAAATTTTAAGATCACATCTGACAGACCAACATCTGTGTCACTGATAGAAATGATGAACAGGAATGGACCAAGGACTGACCCTTGTGGAACTCCAGAAGTGACTTAAGTCCAAACAGAAGAAATTTCGCGTTGTTTTCGATCCGCTAGCCAGTTTTCTGTTCGATAACCAGTTTTCTATCCAGAGTGTAATATCCCAGTTAATATCGAATGCACGCACTTTTGACACTAATCAGAGGTGTGGGACTTTACTGAATGCCTTTTGGAAGTCTAAGTTACGGATGTCCACTGCCTTATTCCTGTCAGCGCACTCAACATTTTGGAGAGAGAGAGAGAGAGAGAGAGAGAGAGAGAGAGACTAATTGACTGATTGAATGAACAAGCTAGTGCCAGGCTACTACAGCCATTTGGCACTAGGGTAGAAATGGTCGATGATCAGGTCCGGTAAGTGTCATAAAGGAAGAGAGATCAAACAGAGGGAAGCATACAAGGATGTGATAAAAAAACATAAGACTGGTAACGGAAAAGTGGCAGGATTCACCATGGAGATCGGATAGTGAGGGCTGTCAGCCTAAATCATGAAGGAAAGGGAAAACATGATGACGATCAACAGAGTAATGAGGACAGTCTGCTAGAAGATGCGTTACAGTAAGTCGAACCTGACAAAAAGAGCAAAGTGGAGGTGTCTCACCGGACATCAAACGACCATGTGTAGCAAGGGTATGTCCCAAATGCAAGTGTACTAATGATGTCTTCCACTGTCTGTTAGGATGGAATGAAATGAACCATGGTAAAAGGGTAGGCTTAACAGAACGCAGCTTACTGTCAGTGATAATATATCATTGCAGTTGCCAATGATGCTTCAGCAAGCCAGAGATCAACGGAAAAAAGTCCCTTGCCGGGAGACACCTGGAGGATATCATACGGGACTCCATCAACCTACCTGCTCGTTTCCAGCAATACCAACATAACTTGGGCCAGTAAAATGTAACTAATGTCATTTTGGTGGAAATCCTGGATAACCACTCTTGAATTTGATGGACCAATAGGTTGGCTGTGGGAATGGTCCTTAAGGAAGAAAGGGAGCTAAGGGAGTAATTGGAAATAACAAAAGATGAGATCAGAGTAGAGAAATTATAATGAACAGCAACCAAAAGAGCAAACAATTTTGCAGAGAAGATACTGGCAGCATCATGGAGACATTTGCCATGAACTGGCGGAAAATAAAATAGCAAAACTAGTGCCATCAGAGGATTTTTAACTATCAGTATAGATGGGAGCAGTCAAGAAATGACAAGACATATGACTAGAGAAGGGGGATCGAAGGATGAATGGGGAGGTGGAGGACTTAGTGGCAGGAAGAACAGATGAACAGATAGCAGGGGGTGCAATGAACCATGGGGGGAATGTACAGTACAAGTACAGGTTGGAAGTACCTGTGGAGAAGGAAGAAACAATGAGTGGGACAAACTAACTACGCTGTTAGAAAAAGAGTACTGTTGATATGCAGAAGTTAAGGATGGAAATGATGGAGGGATGTAGGAATGAAACCGGACGAGAAATGTTAATGAATCCTATAATAGTAACGAAGAGTCTATTCATCACGACGATGAGACAAAGAGAGCAATCCGGATTTGCTATACAGGATCTGAACTGGAGTGGAACGGAATGCCCCTTAAGCAAGATTAAGGCCCTTGTGATGAACAGTGTCCAACCTGCGAAGAATGGCAGGGGATGCACAGGCATGAACTCTACAACCATAATCAGGAGCAGAGAGAACCAGAGTAACATGTAAACACAGGAGAAGAGAACGATCAGAGCCCCAGGTGAGATGAATCAAGGTTTGTAGAAGTTGAAGCCTCTGAATAGCAGAGGTCTTTTGGATAGAAATATGTGAAGACCAAGTCAACCAAGGGTCAAAAGACAGATGCAAGAATGTAGCAGAAGCATGGTAGGTAACAACGGTGTTATAAAGATTAAGAGTTGGCCATAGAATAATACGCCATCTAGAAAACATCATGCCACGAGATTTAGGTGACGAAAAATGAAACCCATGAGAAGTTGCCCAACAAGACACAGCAGTTATCACCAACTGCATATGACAACGGAGACGTCAGGTAGATAAATTGTAACATCATCAACAAATAAGGAGGCCCAAATCTGCAAAGGGAGAGAGCAGACAATACCGTTGATTGTGACAAGGAAAAGAGTCATTCTCTGAACACACTTCTGTGGAATGCCCTCCTCTTGTGGAAGGGAGGCCGATAAACTACTGCAAACACGCACCTGAAAAGTTCGATCTCTCAAAAAAAAATTACTGAGAAAGTCCCCGGAATTATCCGCTATGAAGAATATTGTACTTCTGTGTAGTGTCATAGGCTTTCTCAAGAACAAAAAAACAATGAAAACTGACTGCTTCTGGCGAAAAGCCTGACGAATGTAAGACTCCATCCAGAGTACTGCATCCCTTGAGAAAACCGTACTGGAAAGCAGAAAGAATATTCTTAGATTGTAAATACCACACCAAACGAGCATTAACCATCCATTCAAGGAGCTTATCAAAGCAACTAACAAGGGCAATTATCCTGTAATCTTGGGGAGAATGTCCAAACCTACCAGTCTTAAAAAAGGGAAGCAAATATGCCTTCCTCCAGACAGCAGGGAACACATCATCTGTCCAGATCTGGTTATTAAGAGATAAGGGAAATGGCAATGCTGGTCGAGGAAGGTGCTTTATCATCTAGTAATGAACACCATCAGGCCCCTCACAAGTGTTATCGGAAGATTGGATCCCAGACAGAAGCTGTGACAGAAAAAGAGGTGTTATATGACTCAACAGATGACAGCAAAATCCACAGGAGTACATTCAGCCTCTTGTTTATATTGGTGGAACTTCCTGGAGAGATGGGATCCTCTGTATATCTCACTAAAATGGCCCCCCAAAATAGCCACCCTAGCAGGGTCTGCAACAGACGCACCATGGACTCAAAGTACTGGGGCTGGCAGAGGAGAGTATTTGCCCGAAATTCTGCGAATACAATTCCATAGAATATGAACCGATGTTGAAGATGTAACGAAGGACACATAAGATGACCAAGTAGATTTCCTGGTAGCTCTAACTGTCCTGCACAAAATGACACTGTCCGTTTTAAATGCAAGGAAAACAGACTGACGGCCTGAAGTATTAATCCTTCAGTGGTAAGTCCTCCATTAAGCCCGTTTGACCCCAAGGGCTCTAGCACAATCACTGGGCATAGAGAGAAAAATTTCAAGTAAACAGCCTCTAGTAGAAATCGTATTGTCACCCCATAACGGGTGCCTGCAATTAAAATCACCCCAAAACAAGATGGGTTGAGGTAAAAGAGACAAAAGACAGGAAAGTTCGGCGAAATTTAGTGGGACAAAGGGCGAGAAGTAGAGGGAAATTACAGTAAGCCAACGATGAAGGAAAACTCTCACCACAGTAAACGTATGTGACAAGGAGACTGAAGCAAGTTCATAAGGGACTGTAGTGTGTATGAGGATAGATAATTCAGAAATTGAAGTAGGCATATTAACAAAAATATAACCTGGAATTTGAGCAGCGGGAATGGAGAGGCAGGTTTCCTGAAGGCACACAATCAAAGGACAATATTGGGCAAGAAGGCATCGAAAGTTGAATGAAAACTTCGAATATTCCACTGAAGGAAAGCCGTAATACTGAAAAAGAATTAAAATAAATGAGATCTGAGATATACACTGAACAGAGAGCAACAACGACGATTATTGAAAGGTAAAGATGGGAGAAGGAAAAGAACTGGGAGTTATAACTGGGGAAGGAACATTGCTAGGAACAATAGAAGGGGTGGGAGTTATTGATGGATCAGAGGAAGAGGGAACAGGAGTAAGTTGAAGAAAATCTGGGACTACATGTACCTCTGCAGATGCCAACACGTTATGCAAAGGTCCCCTCAAGAAACCAGATGCGAGGGGGGGGGTCACCTATTTGGAGAAGGGTCCATAACAAAGGACACACCCATACTAGACTTAGCAGGTCTACGGACGTATGTCGGTGATGAACACTGCCGTTTCACACTACCAGGGGAGGGAGATGTTGAAGGGTGGGGATAAGCAGACCACTGTCATGAAACAGAGGACGAGGAGAAGGAGGTAGATTGGGAAGGAGGAACAGGAATTGCATTCGGACGATGGCCAAGAGGGCTTTTGCTGGTGCAAGAAGCAAGGGAAGTGGGAACACGACGAGGAAGGTGTGTAGTTTGTCTACATGAAACAGACAAGGACCAGCTGGGCGCAGCAGGCTGAACACGGACCTTATGGGCGGCTTTTTAGACTGATGGGGGATGGCAGAAGCTGGACAAGACTGGACAACAGGGGAAGGGGTCGATGGCAGAGCTGCAGGGACAGAGGAAGTTGATGATGCAGGCAGATGGGAAGGAACACTAGGAGCATGAGCTGTTGGATAGGTAGAGGAGGTCCCAACTGACCAATGGATGTGGCCTGCTTATGAGGAACAGTCATCAAAACGAACAATCTGACGTGCATCCCTAAGTGACATCAGTGCGAGGTCAAGTACGAAAGACATCACTCTCAAACATGAAGGTGGGACAAGAACGGACATAAGCTGGATGACCACCACTACAGTTAGGACAACCGTATGCAACAGCAGAACACTCCACTTCGGTATGACTGGGCTGAGCACATCTAGGACAAGTAGCCACTGACACCATTTACTGGGCTGGCAATAACGCCAGCAGAATTGGCAATGACGAGGAGGATCAATAAATTCTTTCACTGGGAGATTCATACCACCGATAATAACATGCTCGGGATGAGACCATTAATCAAAGGTGATCTTGGCAATATTAATAGGGCGTGTCCGATTTCCTCATGGTGGAATACTGTAACGATGAACGAATAGCACATCATAACCCAACTCCTATAGGGTGGACTGAATATATGGCAAACAGTCAGATAACTCCCTGTCACCCAACTGAATATGTGGGGGGACTGGAACGGTACCATCAATAGAATTGAGGTGCAAACTTCTGGAAGTGGGAATGGGAGCACCAGTAGTATCCAACAGAGATATCATAGCATCAGCTTGGGCTTTACTCTGGACAAGTAAGAATACGAGACCTATCATGCAGGGAACGACAAGTCACATCTTCCCAACACGACGGAACAACAGTAGATGGAACTTTAAATAATTCAAGGAATGAAGGGCATGAGGCTGAATAAAAAAGTACTTTGTCCAGTTCTGAGTGTCAAAAATGGGTGTAAAAACCAATGACAAGATTAAGAAAGAATGGAAACAAGATTAAGAAACAATGGAAGGACAGAAATGAGGGAAAAAAAATATATAAAACAGTGGAGGTGGACTTAGACTGAATGGGGTTCGAGTCAGATGAAGCAGGTGTTGAGGCAGAGTGGGAGGTGTGAAGCTCTACTGTGGTAAAGAGGGAAGAGGCGGCAACAGAAGAACTAACAGAAACATTGGTGACACTTGGTTGATTTGATGGAATGGTTGGGGTGTTTGGCAAATTGACTTAAAAGCTGTCAAGCAAAGTGTCCATATCCGGATCAGAAAACTTTAGGGAATCAGACTGGGGAGGTAATGGCAAGGGGACCCATCCCGAAGCCCCTGCATTCGAAGCTTCATTCTCCAAAATGAAGCCTGGCTGAGAAAGGCTGGCAGAGACATCCACACCCCGCATAAGCTTGGTGTGGGCTAATAGAGAGAGAGAGAGAGAGACAAAGACCCTTCTAAAAATAAGCATCACTTCTGTAAACAGACAGGCATTAATAAACTGTCCAATATATATATATATATATATTTTCCCAATCGCTTCACAAGTCCTTTATTTCTTCCACACAGTTTTCTGTCACTGTTTCTTCTTTTCATGTCTCCTTAATTCACCGTATGCATTCAGGTAAATGTATGAGAGTCAAGTGGAACTGAGGAGAAGGAAGTGGAGTCTGAGAATGACATGGAGTGATTACGAGCGAGAGTAATAGACTATATTGGTGTGTTTCTGTTCTCACAAATTAATATGTGGGAACAGAAACTCTTAGAGGTTGTTTTATCCAGGAACAACACATAGGCATCAGACAAGAGGTAGATGCATAGAATCATTGTTCTGAAAGGGAAGATAGTGGTGAGGAGGAAGCGCAAGCCAAACTGTCATTCTGGTAGATCTGACTTTAAAGCATTTTTAAAGGATCCTTCATGATGCCGATGGACATGTCATGAAAACAATAGAAAAGAGATGAGTGAGTTTGTGTTAAGGTAGACAGAAGTTGCATGCCCATTGTCGTGGGAATTAAATGTATACTAAATATCCAGTAGATGTAAAAACCATTTAGGCTAGTGTGGGCTATAGATGAATATGTGTGATGCTGTCCGTTTTACCTGAGATTCCTAGACCTTCGGGAACGAGATGTGTAGTGGATATCCAGAGCCACTTTCAAAGTAAATACCAAGTTGGTGTTGTAATTGACTGTACATGATATCGGTCATAAGCTAGTCACATAAATGACAGACAGGAGGGCAAGCCCTGAAAAAGTTCTGAAGGTAATTACTGAAGCACATGAAAAAAACGTGTTTCTTCTGTACATAGCATAGTTGACTTTATGTCTGATGTAAGATGATATTGCGTGTTATGATGAGGGTTCCATACTGTAGGTCATCATTAGCATCATCATAATCATAAGCATTGTCATTGTCATTATGAACATCATTCCAAACTTCGACTCCCACTCAAAAGTACCGTGTCATACTATTCAGGAGAGAGAGAGAGGGAGAGAGATAGATAGATAGATAGATAGAGAGAGAGAGAGAGAGAGAGAGAGAGAGAGAGAGTTAAAACAACGTGACCAGTGAAATAAATGAAGCGACCATTAAAACACTGCAGTTCAGACCTTTTGAATCCAATCCAATGACCAAGAATAATCATAAAAAGAAAGGGGAACTCAGAGTGAAACACCAGAGCCCACTTACTGGTCAAGGGACCAAATATTTCACTTTGCCATATGACCTTAACCTTCTATAGATTACTTTCAAATCAAATTTCTTCATTGTCGCATAACCTTTAATTCTTGTTAACCCCTTCGAGCGCAATGATGCGTTTGTCTTCATTTGGAGCGTGTCTGCGACTATACTCAATGACGCATTTGTTGTCATAAAGGCATAGAAACCTTTGTCTGGGAAAAAGTTATCGGCCGATCGGTGTAAATTTTTGGATGCGTCATAGTTCCCGCGCCTCCGTCAAAAGTAATGACTTGGCAACTTCAGAGCCTGAGACACGTGGCAGCCTGGCCAGGTTGATTAGTTCCACATGAGCTGTCAAGGGAGAAGGTAGCGCGTGGCTGGACATTTAAATCGTACTCTATTTACTCTGTCCCAGGACGCCGTCATAATCCACTATACCAATAGTGCTTGTGTTTACTTTTTGGGCACTATTGTGATTAGATTTGGTGTTTGCAATAGGGAATTAGGTTTTGGTGAATCATTCCTGGATGTTATCAGCCGTTGGCCCAACAGAGATTGTGCTAGGCCTACCCTGCTTTTTGGCATGTCCCAACAACTACACACTCTTTATCCTGCACCCAATGTGAGTATTCAACCATTGAATAATAGTGACAGTGAACCAGGTGAATATAGTATGCAATAGCCAGTAAGGAAGGACATGGTGAAATGTTTAGCAGAGGGAGGCGGGAAACCACCTGACGACATGGCGTTGTCTTGAATGGAATATTTGCCAAGGTGTTGATAAAGTCCTTGTTTTATGCTGATATATGCTGGATAGTGTTATTGTGCAATAGATAGGAGTATAGTGCAAGGAGTGTACGTGATGAAATATTGGCTAGGGCAGGAGTCATGTATGCCTTACAGCCACGGCACGCCGTTGTCAGGAGAGGATAAAATAGAGGAGGTTTATAGGGATATATGATTTTATTTGTTATATTTATTCCGTATGCTTTCTGTGTGAAATAAAGCATGAGTGTTATTAATATGTTTATCGTATGCTTGTGTGGATGAATGTAAACACTGTATCACGTGCTCGTCAGAAAATATAGTCTACGATACCTTATGTATCGCAGATGTGACATACAAAGCACGATCAGGTACTGTTGTGGTGAAATATACTGTATGTCTCATAAAATGATGAATTTGAATATGTGTATTGTGAAAAAAATCGTAAACACTGCAGCGTCTTCAGGTATGGGAAACATCATCTGCTACACCTTAGCGGACAGGTAAGGTCCACGTACTTGTATTTGTTGTGGTGTAATATACTGTTTATCTCATATATTGATAGATTTGGTTACGTTTTATGTGAAAGACAGGAAATGACTGACCCAATTGCTCGTAGGGAAGAGTGCGTAACGTACATCTGAGTTAGCACAAAGGTAGTGACATGCAATGTGAGGTTAGGAACAAGTGCATTTACACTGTATTGGTGAAATATACTGTGTATCTCATACAGTGATATATTTTCCATTTTTTTTATGTGAAAAGAAAGTGAAAGTGAACCACGTGCTCCTCTAGAAATCATCATCTGCTACACCTTACCAGCCAGGTATGGGCCACGTAATTGATCTATGTAGGATGTGCATTTACATTTTATTGGTAAATATACTGTGTATCTCATATATTGATCGATTTGGCTACGTATTATGTGGAAATAACGTGAATGACTGAGCCACGTGCTCGTAATGAAGTGTGTATGTCATACACCTGAGCTAGCACAAAGGTAGCGAAATGCAATGCGAGAAACGTATTATAGTGTGATATACTGTGTATCTCATACAGTGATATATTTTATTATATTTTTTATGTGAAAAGAAAGTGAAAGTGAACCACATGCTCCTCTAGAAATCATCGTCTGCCACACCTTACCGGCCTGGTATGAGCCACGTAATTGATCTACGTAGGACATGCATTTACATTTTAATGGTGAAATATTCTGTGTATCCCATGTACTGATATATTTGGCTATGTTTTATGTGAAAAGACAGTGAAAAATGGACCCACGTGCTCGTATTGAAGAGTGTGTGTCGTACACCTGAGCTAGTACAAAGGTAGCAAAATGCAACGTGAGATTATGAACATGTGCATTTACATATTTTTGGTGGGTGAAATATACTGTGTATCTTATGTAATGATATATTTGGAAAAGACAGTGAAAAACGAACCCACGTGCTCGTAATGAAGAGTGTGTGTCATGCACCTGAGCTAGCACAAAGGTAGCAATATGCAATGTGAGGTTAGGAACACTTGCATTTACATATTTTGGGGGGTGAAATATACTGAGTATCCCATGTATTGATATATTTGGCAATGTTTTATGTGAAAAGACAGTGAAAAACAGACCCACGTGCTTGTAATGAAGAGTGTGTGTCATACACCTGAGCTAGCACAGAGGTAGCAAAATGCAACGCGAAGTTAGGAACATGTGCATTTTTTTTTGGGGGGGGGGTAAATATATTGTGTATCCCATGTACTGATATATTTGGCTAAGTTTTATGTGAAATGACAGTGAAAGACTGACTACTGTAGTGTGTTCTTGTAAGGGAAACATCGTCTGCCACACCTCAGTGCACAGGTAGTGGCCTACGGAACCTGTCCATTTACATGTTACTGGTGAAATGTTCTGTGTATCTCATAAAATTGATAGATTTGGTTATGTGTAATGTGCAAAGAAAATGAAAGAAGTAACCACGTGTTAGTGGCCCCTATCTGTGTGCTAAGTCCGGTGTAGGAGACGATGTTTTTAAAGGACATTCACGTATATCATGAACCCTTGCATTGTGCCAGTGTTGAGCCAAATTCTCGGCTGGCTGTGAATAAAATATCTTGACTCATACAGAGTGATAGATTGGGTTATGTTTTATGTGTCAAGACAGTGAAAGACTGACAACTACAGTGTGTTCTCGTAAGGGAAACACCGTCTGCTACACATTAGTGCACAGGTAGCAGTCTATGGAACACATCCATTTACATATTGCTGGTGAAATGTTCTGTGTATCTCATAAAAATGATAGATTTGGTTATGTGTAATGTGCAAAGAAACTGAAAGAGGTAACCACGTGCTAGTGGCCCCTACCTGTGTGCTAAGTCTGGTGGAGGAGACAACGTTTTTCAAGGACATACACTTATATCATGAACCCTTGCGTTGTGCCAGTGTTGAGCCAAGTTCTTGGCTGGCTGTGAATAAAATATCTTTACTCCTTTATTTCAGCTCACACTCCTAACACAGCATTAGATAGCCACAGGGTCCACAATCCCTCTGACAGAAATTTATTCTCCAGTTGGCTTCCAATGACAGCAGTCTTGCAAAGATGAAATGCGGGTTGGAACCACACAAGTGGCATCAAATCCTTGATGATGTAGAGTCGGAGAGCAACATTAAGAGTGACCATTCTGGGGTGGGGGAGGTTGAGCTGCAACAATCCGGTCAGCAAGTGAAGCAGCCTTACCGCCTTCCATTGCAGGAAACAACACCACCATCATCAGCCGGCTTCACCGGAGAACCTTTCCCACCTCTAGGACCTGCTGGTCCCAAAGCTCTCTTCGTCGGCTCCCAATCACCAGGCCCCTCTGCCCCCCTTGGCGAGCCAGTGTCACCGGAAGCCGGGCCATCGTTCCTTGTGATGGCCCCTCCACTCGCTTCCGCCGTACAGGATGTTATGGTGACATCCTCGCCGGCCAGGCAGGGGAGACTGGAGTCCCCAGAGCCCTCTGTCTTGTTCTCGTCCTCACCCGAGGCATCCCTTCCTAGAAGAGGGAGCTGTGGTCCACTGTCTGGACACGGGGGATGTCCAAGGGGTTGAAGGGCATGCCGAAGGGTGTCGACAGGCCAACCCACTGCCATTGCCGCCACCTCCGCTGAAGAGGATCCTGGGTGGAGCAGTGGCCCGTTCACTGGCTCCCCAGGGATCCAGGTGGATATTCCAACAACTCCCCTGCAGTTCTTCCAGCTCTTTTTCACTCGGGAGTTGTTGTCATACCTCACCAAGGAAACCAACCGGTATGCCACATTCTTGGGGACTCAGCTGGATGTCTGGTTCTCCTGCAATGAAGAGGAGATGGCCAAGTTCCTGGGGTTATACCTTTCATGGGGGTCATGTACATGCCTACCATCAGGCACTACTGGAGGAGCTCGGAGCTGCATGACTACCCTAGGGTCTGATGGGCGATGAGTGGAAGGCGCTTCAACGCCATCCTGAAAAGGAGGAAGACAAAGTTGGATGAAGTGAGAAAGGTTAAGAAAGACGGCGGGAGCGGTTCAGAGAGATAGGAGATGAATGCGAGAGGAAAGGTACAGTTAAGAAGAGAATCGAGAAAAAATAAAGAAAAGACGAAATGGAGAGAATGACCAATTACCGATGCGGGCATTCTAGGGCATCTTTGGAAACTGTGATGCTCTAAATCGCCAGCAGATGTTTTGCTTGATCGATATGGAAGACGTACCGTACTCTGTTGTCCGATCCAAGATTGGAAAAACTTCATTTGAAGTCAACAAAACAAAACACGACATAATATTCTGAATATGGTTTTTCACATTCAAATATTACTGATATGTGCCAAGTTGAGAATACAGGATGAATAATTTGCCTGATGGTGACCTGTAGATGGAAAGAAATTCCCATTTATAAATGTCTTTCAGAGTATTTGCTATCTTTATAGTTCGTCGTTAACACACACACACACACACACACACACACACACATATATATATATATATATATATATATATATATATGGCCACGTACTGCTTCGCGCACATCAGGAGTGCTGTGGTTGAACCAGTGTCGCATACTATAAAGTATTCTTGCACCCGGTCAGCTTGCAGGGGCCGATTACACTTGATTCACAGACTACACACACATCCAAAGCCACTAAAAACACTACAATTACACTTACAAGCACTTCTCACCATACATACAATCTCTACCTGACAGCCTAAGCCACTTGGTAGAGATACATTGGCTGTATCGTCCCCACTTTGGTAGGGATAGGCCGGTCCTGCAGTGGACAGTCAAACGGCTGATGATATGAGAGAGATTATATATATATATATATATATATATATATATATATATATATATATATATATATATATATATATATATATATATATATATATATATATATATATATATATATATATATATATATATATATATATATATATATAGTATATATATATATATATATATATATATATATATACAGTATAAGTATATGTATATATCTATGTCTATATCTGTCTAACTATCTATCTATCTATATATATATATATAATACACACACACACGAGGTGCTACCAAAATGTTCTAGTAATTTGAACAGAAGGAGCCAACCATTTACAGTTTTGCCCTTTGCCGCTACGAGGAGTCAGGAGCACCACTTATGCATCAGTGTGGCCCTGGCCGTGTCTGCGAGCAGACGTGTTGTTGAGCTACACTTACTATTGTAAAGTGGTATGTAGGTGGTTTGGCGGTTTTGCAATGGCGGACCAATGGCACAGCAATGTCAAATCGATGTTGATCGTTTCCTTTGATATCCAAGGGATTATTCACAAGGAATTCATCCCACCTGGTCAATCTGTCAGCGGAAAGTTTTACTGTGAAGTTTTGCAGCCTTTTGCAGCGTCTGAGGGAGAACATCCACCACAAACGTCCAGAACAGTGGAAGATCAAGGACTGGGGCCTGCATCTGGACAATGCCCCCCATCACACATCAATTGTTGTCCGGCAGTTCCTGGCTTCCACTAACATGGTAGTCATTCCCCACCCACGCTATTTGCCTGACCTTGCCCCCTGCGACTTTTTCAGGTTTCCCAATCTGAAATTACGACTGAAAGGGCGTTGATTTGACTCGATTCAGGATATGCAGACAGAATCACAAGAGGTGCTCAAGACCATCGTGCCTGAAGCCTTCCAGGGATGCATGGACTCGTGGAAATAACACTGGGACCACTGTGTACATGCCCAAGGGGACTACTTCGAAAGCGACAGTTGAACTAGGAAGTAAGGTAACTTATTGTCCGACGATATTCAAATTGCTGGAACTTTGGGGTAGCACCTCGTGTATATATATATATATATATATATATATATATATATATATATATATATATATATATATATATATATATATATATATATATATATATATATATATATATATATATATATATATATATATATATATATATATATATATATATATATACTTATGTAAATGCAGGTTCTGAACCTGTCTGACCCGACAGCACTTTGATAGGGCAAACTGGGATGGATTTAGAAATTATCTTGCTGACATTCCCTGGCAATCTTAATTCTCTACTGTTATCAATTCTACCAACTCCCACATTAATGAATTTAATACTAGCTGGTATGGATTTATTCATATCAAGTCAACAGTTCTCTAGAAAATCGAACTCTCCAAAATTGTTTGAAAGCAACTGTGCCAGAGCAACACCCCAAAAGTCATTAGCATGTATCTCTTACTTAATATAAAAAACATCTGAATCACTCTGTCAATTTGAAAGTGCTAAAAACCATGCAAAACAGTAATAAATCTTGCTAAATCAAACTTTCGTCAAAACCAAGCATCAAAACTACTTAATAATCCTAAGAACAAATGAATGTTCTAGTCAACTTTCAATACTTTCAATAATAACTTTAAGTCATCACCTATTCCGCCACTATTTTCTTCAGACAGTAACATTACAAACGATTGACGTGGTAAACCGAATATCCTTGCCAGTACATCTGCAAAAATTTCTACTGTAGAGGATGTCAGCCAGAATGTCCCAGTACTACAACTTCACCATCCAGAAACTGTTAGACTTAAAATCCAAACTAGATCCGTAAAATTAATCCTAGGCAATTTACCAACCAACAAACTCCAGGCCCAGATGGAATTCCTCCAACTATTTTGAAAAAGTGCTCCCCAGAACTTGTTGTTTTAGTTAAATTATTCAGACTATGTTACATACTTCTTCATTCCTTAAATTCTGGAAAGAAGCCAATAACCAGTTCCAACGAAAGGAAGTTCCTCTGACCCCTCTGATTACAGACCAATAGTTATTACGTCCTCTCTTGGTAAATTATTTGAAATTGTAAATAATAAGCCCATTATTAAACACCTTGAATCCAACAACTTAATTAGTGATAGACAATATGGTTCTTGCCATGAAAGATCCACTATTGATATACTCAGTCTCTTGATTATTGATAGACAATTTGGTTCTCGCCACGAAAGATCCACTATTGATATACTGTACTCAATATCTTGACTCATACCACCCGTCAATCAATTGACCAACATGAGAAACTCATGCAGTAGCCCTTGATGTTTCTAAAGCTTTTGACAGAGTGTGGCACTGTTCCCTGCTATCCAATTTCCCTTGCTATGGACTAACGTCTTTTGTTCCTCTGCTTTTCTCATATCTCAGCAACAGAAAAATAAAAGAAAAAGTAGATGATGTATATTCCAATTTCTGTTCAATTAACGTTGGCATGCCACAAGGATCAGTTCTGGTGTCAACCCTATTCCTAGTTCATATCAATAATCTTATCTGTGATCCACAATCCCATCCATTTATATGCAGATGATTCAATGCTTTCATAGTCCATTCACACTCAAACACCCATTCACAGTGTTAAACATCTTTAACTCTCAACTCAGTGCAGTGATCTCCATAAATCAAGACTTATCTGCGATACCTGAATGGGGACAAAATGCTTGTAACCTTGTCTCATTTAATGCTGGTAAAACCAAATATATACAGTATACTAATAGACAGATATTGCCAGATTCATATATTATCTTCAGTGCTACTAATAATCCCATCTCCAAATGTATTGAATTTTTGGTGTTTCACTTAACTCCTTCATACATGATGAAGCGTGTCATCATATGGGTGTGGCTGCAACTATACTCGTTGACACTTTTGGCGTCATTAACCCGTCCCGTCCCGTCGAAGTACGGGTACGTTGCAACATTTTGCAATTGCCAGTCCCTACGACGTACTGGTACATTGTGCAATTGCAAGGTCCCTAATTTGCACAATTTTCAATTTTCGCACGTGATTTTTCGTACGTATACACGGGACACCTTCCTCTATTCCTCTACAAGATGCCAAGCAGGGACAATGCCTTACACCGCATAACCTCCCTCTTCACCCCATTGTCTCGGCAACTCACCTGTTACCAGTGACCTGGCCAGTAAAGACATTCAGGGCCAGAGTGATTCCCCAGTCGATGACAATGTGGAGGACAAAGTTTATATAGCATTAGAGGAAGAAACAGTCAGAAATAATGATCAGGTAATGTGGCAAAAGAAGATTAGGTATGGTGATGAGTTAGTGAGTGAAACAATGCTTATAATACCTATATTACTGTTTGAAAACAAATATAATCTCATACTACATATAAATTCGTACCAAGTAAATAAATAAATACCGTTTATGAGTGGTGTGAAATAGTTACCCTCCCATAGAACTTGTTTTCTTTGGTGCCAGCCTGTTAGAAAACCCAGTCAGGTAAGGAGGTACTGGTACCTGGATCGAATATTTTAGACCTCAGGTGAGCAATTTCTTTATGAAGTTTCGATGTTTCTCACCAAAAGCGGAGGTTTTAACCAAAAAAAAAAAAAAAATCGAAAATACCTCAGGATTGGTGGGTGTCGGAGGTGCGAAATAGCTCAGGACGTGACGGGTTAAAGTATAAAAACTTTTGTCAGAGGAAATGTTTTCGGCCAATCGGCGTCATTCTTGGAGGCGTCATAGCTTCCCTGCTCTTTGTCAAAAGTAATGAATTGGCAACTGTGGGTCCTGATACCAGCAAGAGAGCGGACAGGTTACTCAGTACCAAATGAGCTGTGAGTGGGGAAGGTACTGCACGGCTCTGTCCCTTTAAATTTCCATGCTTACTCCCGTCCCAGCTGTGCAACATATTTCACTATACCAGTAGTGCTTGTGTATAGTGTTTGGGCACTGCTGTGATTAGATTTGGTGTTTGCAATAGGATATTTGGTGTTTGTGAAGCAATCCTGGTTGTTATCAACCGTTGGCCCAACGAAGATAATGCTACTCTTTCTAATCAACTACACTGCCTCTACCCTGCACCAAATGTGAGTATTCAGCTATAATAATAGTGACAGTGAATCATGTGAATATAGTGTGCATATATAGGGTACAAAGAATTGGTGAAGTACGTGCAGTAGCTTAGAGGAAGGCAAGAAATTGCCTTACAGTCACGACATGGTATGTTTTGCACCGTAGTTTTTTAATATTTTCTCGAAAACTATGAGGCCTAGGTTCACTGTTTTGGGCTCAAATGAATGATGAAATAAAAACATGACACTGTCGCAAAAATTTTTTCACTAGAGCTCCCCGAATAAAAAAAAAATCTGTTGTCTGTCGGAAATGGATTTTACTTTTTCGCTGATTGCTTGAACACCATAATTCACATCAAACTGCGACCTCCGGCATTCGAAAGCTAATAAAATTCTCTTTCCAATGATGGTATAACATTTAGAGACTGAGTAGTAAACATTCGACTTATGATGTTGGGAAGTGAAATTTAAGCTCTTGAATGTTTATTCACATAGCCCTAACATATGTATAGCATGTTTTTGTGTATGTGTGTGTGTGTGTGTTTTTTTTTTTTGCTTATCGTGTAGGACAAACATCGACGAATAGGAGTATGTGGGTTTTGTGGCAAAATAAATATGCTGGCGGGAGGGAGGGGAGAAAAGCAGGCACGTCATATCCCACAAAACTTAATAACTTATTTGTGAGCGAAAGGGTTAACAGTGCCCTCAGCTGGACCTCTCATGTCAAATCATCTGCTAAAACCACCTAAAAGAAATTCTGCTTATTGCACAGAGTCCGTAACTTCTTCACTGACGAGCAGTTAGCTACAATTTATAAGTCATGTGCCCTCTCAGCTAGAATATTACTCACCAAAGTGGAATGGATGTGGAGATGTTGCACTAAAACAACCAGATGAAATTCATAACAAAGCTATTGGAATGATTAATAACGCAGCTACTACAAATAACCTTTCTCCCCTACAAGTAAGAAGGAATGGTGCCTCCCTTCTTTTATGGCAAATGCTCAGAAGAAATTGTGTCCACTGTGCCACCTCTCCATGCCTTCCCTTGTGCTACACGGGCATCTGGTAGCTCTCATTATTACAACATCACAGCCATACTGTAGAACTAGCTTATCAAAATTCTTTTATTCCCCGACCTACGACTCCCTGGAACTCGCTTCCCTGGGGTTGTTTCCCCCCAAACTTTAACCTACAGCTGTTCAAGTCCAAATGTTACAGCTTACTTTATGAATGGAGGACGCCAGTAATCTGGCGTATGGATTATTTTTTTGTATTCAATTGTTTTCCTTTCCTCTGCTCTATTATTAAAAAAAAAAAAAAAGATATGGGTAACCTGTATCTGTTAGATATGATCAGCCCTCCTCCTGCATTTCAGAATATAATATGAAAACAAACCAATTGGTAAAACATGTTCTGTCATCAGTAAAGATTTCAGAGACTGTCGTTAAAAACAGGATGTCTGTTCACTTGTTCGCATTGAATGTTTTAATTACACTGCATAACTATTTTCTTGTTTTTTTTGTTCCTGGGAATTCACTGCTATTTTCGTACATATATAAAGTATATCTTGTAATGAGCTTTCATTCAGTGTCAGGTAGTGTTACACAACTTGACTCATAATAATTAGCATAATTAAGATCAACTTACTCTCTGTTCAACTTTTTCATTTATGAACGGGTTTGTTCGATACTGTGGAGGCATGTGTATCTTGAAATTTTGCATATAGGATTTAGAAAACATGGTAAGTTTTCATGTTTTTTTCGTAATATCATTTTTAGCTTTTGTCTAAAACTATGCGTTTCCATATCTGCATTTTGTTTTAGATGGCCTCGAGAAGTTGCAAGTATCTGGCAGACGCGTTCTGCTGTGTCTGCGGCCAGTTCATTAAGAAAAGGGCAAAAAATCACTCCGTGGAAACATCTGTTGGGAAATGTGAGGCCTACAAAGTGTATTTCGGCATGCAGGCAGGAGATCAAAACAAACCCTGGGCATCTCATGTCACCTGCAAGCATTGCAAGAAAACTCTTGAAGGTAAAAACAATCAGTATACTCAGTATTACAATTGAAATAAAATATGTGCTAATAAATATTTCATTTTTGACATTTTTTTTTTTACAGTATTATGTTTTGCAGGATGGATCAGATGGGAGAAAAAAGCCATCAAGTTCACCATCACTACAATTTGGTGGGAATCCACAGACCACTGAAGCACCTGCTACTTCAGCATTGTGAACCTTTCCAAACATCGATCTGGCAAGAAAGCACTAGCTGTCAAGTATCTGGACCTTCCTCCATCCATCGCCCCCATGCCACGCTGCTCTGAGATGCCCGTACCTACCCTTCCAGAGGAAGGGCATATGTCTTCATCAGGAGAGAACAACAAATCAGAAGGTGAAGACAACGTTCCTGATCCAGATTAAAATTTCTAAGGTGGGACTAAGGAGAGCAACCCAAACTACCCCAACCATTGGGATTAAAGGTCTGTTCGGCCAAGACCAAGGTCCAGACATTTGGTGGCTTGTTGGATGAAGCAGTTCAGTCTGTCCAATCATGTGGTGAGAACTGGGAAGTCTTGAAACGATTTACTTATTTTGGTATTGTGGTCCATAATAATGGGAGGTCATAGTATGAGACATCTCATCACATCAGCCAGCACTACAGGGCTATAAATTCAGCTAATTTCAGTATTTGGCATTGTCATTATTTGCGTATAAGGATAAAAATTAGCATCTCTCGGTACAGGTGCTCCTACTCTACAGCTGTGAGACATGGACACTAAACGGCGGACTGAAGCTGTGAGCTGACTTGTTTCGTACTAAGTGCTTTCACTTGCTCATGGGATATCGCTGGTGCAACATGGTGCCTAACGAACGCCTACTGTTTGAGACAGAGTTGAGGCTTATCACCCATATAATACGAGACTTAATCGAGATTTATTACCCATGTAATACGAGACTGAATTGAGGCTTATTGCACACATAATATATCAGTGTCAGCTCTGGATAAATAGGCACGTAGCACATTTATCTGAGGTTGGCCCTGAACACAGTTTAATCTCTGAGAGACAGCCTGTGATGGATCAGACCAAGGGGGAGGGCACAGAACTCACGCCTGGAGCAGGTCGATTGCTCCTATCGTGAGGTATTTTGAGGGGGAAGAGCCACTGGGACACATCGTAGGGTGGGGCAGAGGGTGACTGGGGCAAAGCACCCCACAGCATTAACCCCCACATGATGATCAAAATGACGAATAGATTAGTGAAACTGATAACTTGGATTATATTATAACACCCTTTATTTTGCCCATGTATGTAATTTTGCATACAAAAAAGTAGCAGTGGTAATATTTGTCCTTGCATCACAGTGGTATATATTCAACATTGCTATGTTTATATTACCGATTACTGACGTCTTCAGTACGGTTATCTCTTTTATTATTGAATCTTGCCACTTGCAAACATTAAATTCCAGCGAAGGAGAGACATTTCAAGCTGGATGTGTTAAATACAGTCTGTCCTTGCCTAAATGCTGATGCTTTCTACCCCTCTGTTTCCCTCTCCCCATCTCCACCCTCCCTACTTTCTATTCTGTCAGTTTTTACCCTCTACCTGACAAAGTCAGTAGGGGATATTGTTATCAGTGGTGTCCGTCCGTAGAGTTGGGTGGCTGGCTGGGGGTAGAGAAAGGCTATCGTTTCCTGTGCAAATCTCAAGAAGTATTTAATATAGTCATAATATTTCACATAGGTATGTGTCTTATAGTGAACTGATGCCTTTTAATAGGTAGAATCGTGTGTCTTAAGTAGCTCTTTTGAAAATAATGAAAAGATAAAAATAAATCTTACAGATTTCAATGTGCCCTGCCCAAGTAATTTTAACCTATTTGTAGATTAGTACGTATATATGCACACTTTGAAGCACATCACTCAAGGTTTAGTATGTATGTATGCCCTTGGGTATTTAAAAATCCCGCGTGATCACGGGGGAGACGATCCCCCGGGGGTGGGGGGTAGCGATGATGATGGTGGTGATGATGATGGTGGTGGTTATGATGGTAGTGGTATTGATGGTGGTGGTGGTGGTGGTGATGGTGGTAATATTGATGATGTTGGTGTTTTTTTTTTTTACTTCTTATCACACTTTCCTACCCCATATCACTGATTTTAAGTTTTAATGTCTGTTTTGCAGAGGAAGTGGGGGGAGGGGGGGAGGGCCGTTATACGCTTGTTTAGGTGTGCAGGGATGTGGGGAGGTATGTGCTTAGTGAAATGGATGGTTGCAACAGCGTAGTGTTGCCAGTGTTTGTTTTTCCTACATCTATTCCTCTTCTTTTCTTTCTTAGTTTGTCCATCCCACCCTCTAGCATCCCCTCACTTTGCCATATTTTGTGTATAGACGAAAATCTCTCTTTTACAGACTGCATTGATCCCCACACTAACACAAGTCTTCTGTAATCATAATATGACTACTTGGAGGTGGTAGAACATCATTATTATAGATATAATAGTGAAGAGGCACAGTATGGTAAGAGAGGCTAGATTTTTCCGAGGTGTGCGCCATCGCACTTCACATTCCACCTAAAGCCGATTAAATGATCATGCTTTTGCAGCAACACACTCAATCAGAATAATGACATTCAAAGAGTGCTCAAAGCCCTCTAGCCTGTAAGAGAGAGAGAGAGAAGTTACAAAGTCAAATAGTACGTCAAAGAATATTACGACCAATACACCAATATCGTGGGAGTATCATACATAAAGTTACCAGGCACAAGTTGCCACTCTTATAGGGAAAGAATAGTTTTGCTAAAATGATTTAAGATTCTCTCCCTCCCTACCTCCCACATCCGCTTAGTGGACATGAAATAGCGAGTACACCTCATCCAAAGGGGAAAGGATGGGCTTTGACATTTTAGAAAAAGGAGGAAGCATTCAATCTTCCCTCAAATTTGACGTAAAAAAAGCTATGTCAAACCTTGTCTAACTACCCTATCGATGAACTGATAACCACCTGTGCTGGTAGTTGATTCAAGGTATTGCAGATATTTGTACGAAGATATTACTTGTCTTCTCACTGTGGAATACTTGAAGTTAAGCTTCCTAGTGTGGTTAATTGTTTATTTGATGCTATCAAATTCATGTAGGATTTTGAAAGTTTCATTTACGTGCCTACGAAAATTTATAATCTGTGAAGAAAAGAGAACCACTGACTGTGGTGGTTACTGGCATCCTGTGTGCCCAGTACATGGGATCAGTTACTTAGCCCGTGCCCATATTCTGTCAAGTATCACAATATCCATCTTCATTGTCAGCGACCAGAACTGCACAGCATTATCAAGATGCGGCCGTTAAAGAGAATAATAAAATACACAGGGACACGTAGCTTCTTATCTGGTGAACTAGACTGCGTCTTTCTCCACAGTACTTCTGAGCCAGTGCAAGGTTTTTCTCCAGTTAAAATTATAATTGCAAAGCTGGAAATGGGTAAAGCTGCTGTTATCTCTGAAATTCTGGCTGAGACGTTCAAAGCTGATGGTACTTTATGGGAGAAGCATTAAGCGAACTGACAAATGGTGCTGTGAGGGAAGAAACAGTAACAGACGACCAACTGGAGAGTGTAGTTACGAAGGTGTATATATAAAAGGTGGTGAAATAGAAACACTTACAGAGGGATGAGGTTGTTAGACTAGAAATTAAAGGTAATACAAAGAGTCATTAAGAGACTGATTAGAGAGAAAATCACTCCAAGTGAAATGTAATTTGGTGATATTACAGGCTGAGGCACGACTGGTGCAATATTCACTGAACGTCAACCTATGAAAGAACTGAAATCTGTACTACGTATTTGTGTACCTGAAGAAGGTGATTAACAGAATTTCAAGAGTAAAGACAAATTGACAATGAGAAAGCTTTATCTTGATCAACGGATTATTAGGATGTTGATGAAATTATACGAAGGGGCAACTGTGTCTGTGAGAGTAGATGGACAACTAAGTGAAGAATTTTCCATCAATGTTCAGGTGCATCAGGGCTCAATGCTGAGCGAACTGCTGTTTATCCTGAACCTTGATGTAGTGTCAAGTGAATTCAAAAGTGAGATACCATGGGAGCTCTTATGTCCTGATGATTTAGTTCTGATTTCTGAAACCATACCAGAGGCTAGAGGGTAATTCATGAGGTTGGGAGATTGCCTGGAAGCAAAGAGACTGAAAGTTATTACCAGTCAGTCATAAGTTGTGGTTAGTAGGTGTGATGCGTGGCTTTGTTCAGTGGGCCTAAAGGGAGTTTGGAGGAATTCTATTTTGTATACAACTTGTAATAAACATATCGGTTAACATAAGATGTAGCAGTGTTGAAGGTATACTGGAGGATGCAAAAATTTTCAGTGATTGGTATCGTACACAGTTCAGCCTGCTGACGATAGGATGGAAAGTATTGTTTAGAGTGACAGCTGCTTGGACTGCGAGTAGTTCTAATGCCTGTGAGGGGTGTGTTGGATATAGAAGGAGGGGCAGTAGGTTAACTGCTAGAAAGAGAGGTAGCTAGATACAATAGGGAACTGTTGCCTCTCTTGACTAAAAGAGTTCACCTTTCTTGCAAAGGGCTCTCTCTACAAAACACGTGCGATATGTGTTATGCTGTATGGAAGAGAGTCTTGGCAAATGAAAGAAGCGGACACATTCTGATCGAGACATATTGAAATGAAAATGTTGAATGATTCGGGTATCACTGAATGACAGGACTATGAATAGTCTACTGCCCTATGAGAGAGGGACTTGGCAAAAGAGAAATTAGAACAGTGATGTCAACCAGTAGGATGAGGTGAGTTGGACAAGTTAAGTGGAAGTGGAAGGGTGATTGTCGAGGAGGGTCACAGTCAAGGATATGAAGGGAAGATTGACGAGAGGTAGACTGTGGAAGGCTTGGGATAAGGTTTCGTGTGGGGACCTTTAGGATAGGCACTTGAGGAGGATAATAACTCATGACTGTGACATACGGAGAACTACCATTGAATGAAAGGACTTGCAGTACTAACATGGAGAATGCTTCTTAAACATAAAGTACTGTAATTCTAGGTTGGAGGACTTTTGGTAACCGCTGATTAGCATACTTAGATGGATGGCTGACAGTACTTACGGAGAGTAGTTAGTGTATGGATTTACGGGACTAATGTGCATCATTTTGCACTTGTAGAAGTTTAATGGCATTTGCCATTGTTCAGATCACGCTACTATTTTAACCAAGCCCCTACATAGTTCCTCTGTCTTTTAGAATTATCAGGAATTTTTTTCTAGCTTGTATTGTCTGAAATTTTGCGTTTCAGATGGCGAAACCCATATCATCGCTGATGTACTTTATGATCAACTCAGGGGTATCCGGCATTGCTGGGCCAAAAAGGCTAACACTCTAATCCTATCTGTTCTAATTCAATCTTTCTTTCTACTCCAGAAAGACCATGTGCCACTTATGCTTTTGAAGAGAAATTATAAGTGGTCCATGAACTTTCAATTTCAGCTTTCACGGATTAACGCACAGTATTTGTGTGCACATATTTACTATTACTGGTGACCTCAAAGGACCTCGGAGGTCAACCTTACATAGCTTTTGTCCGAACAGGAGGTCATGTGAATCTCCATGCAATAAATTGGACTTCGGGGTCCAGTCGTCCGAGCATGTATTACTGGTGACCTCAAATAACCTCTGACCAGTGACCTCAAATGACCTCAGAGATTAACCTCACATAGCTTATATCCGAATTGGAGGTCATTTGAGTCTCCACGCCAAAAAATTGGGCTGCAGCGGTACCCGGCATTGTGCGGGCCAAAAAGGCGAACACATCATCGATGACCTCAAATTACCCAGATCTGATTCTGATCCCCCTTAAACCATCCTTGGGTCACCCTGATTCAGAATATATATGGGTCTGGGACCTCTGGACCATGTCTTGGGCGTGACTGAAGGACAAGCAAACAAACAAGCAATCAACGTGACTCTTATAAATATAGATTATGGACCTAGAACTGAACCCTGAGGCACTTCACTTGTAACCGTTCCTCTCCCAGAGGTTTCTCCAATGGGTACATCTCTCAGGCGCTGGTTGGCCAGTCTTCATTCAGAGAGAGAGAGAGAGAGAGAGAGAGAAAATTATTGGGGTGATGAAGCGAAAAATAAGAAAGAAGGAGGAAGGGGAGGGAAGAAAGTCGGGAGAAGTTAAGGGGAGAGTGATGAGGCTCAAGAGGCTGGAGGTGATGAAGTGTGAGGGAGGTAAGATTAATTGGAAGAGAATCAGGTGAAGTGGATTGGAGGAGAGTGAAACCTGATGAATGAGGGAGGGAGGATGTGTGGTACAGTAGAGTGAAAGGTGAGAGAGAGAGAGAGAGAGAGAGAGAGAGAGAGAGAGAGAGAGAGAGAGAGAGAGAGAGGTTAAAGGAAAAAAAAAAGGTTTTGAAAGCTTATTGCTATTTCAGTAAAAATAATAAGCAGAATAAATACAAAAAACAAAAACATTTTTATGGCCTAGTCTGTTTAGCATAAGCGTTAATGCTGACCTAAAGAATTACAGTGATTTTGCTAAAGAAAAAAACTGCATGGTTACTGGTACATGGTCTCGAGAGTAGATGTATTCTTATTTTTTCTTATTATTATTTTTGTAAGGTTCTCAGATTGTCGATATTCTTAAGAGTATCAGGCAGAGTGTTCCAGATGTTTGCTCCCGAATACATAATGTGTCGCTGACTTTGTTCTATAGTTACCAGAGGTAGTGTTAGTTTGATATTATGACCACGGGGTAAATTTTTCTGATTTATGGCATTGAAATGTCTAAAAAAGGATTAAGGTTATGAAGTGACTGAAACATGAATAAAAAAGTAAAGTAAACATGAATATCTTTGGTTTTTATATTTTAAACATTTGAAAGATAGGGTTTGTAAGGTCAAATCTGCTCATAAAATATACAGTTCTAATGACACGTTTATTGGTTTTTATAATTTGGTTTATATGTGCATCATAGGTATTACCTTATAGTGTAAGAGCAAATGAAAGGTGTGGATACACTGTTGTATGGTAAATATTCATAAGAGCTTCATAAGTTAACATTTCTCTTTTTTTTTTTGGTACACCACATATTTTTGAATTTTTCATATTCATATTACATGTATGTATTCTCCATGATACTTTACTATCTATAGTTACACCACAAAATTTAGTACTATATAATTGATATACATCTGAAGTAGCAACACAAAGCTTAGGTAAACATAGTTCAAATATTTTACTACTAAACAGTAAATAATGAGTTTTATTTAAATTAATTAAAAGCTTGTTAGCACATATCCAACTGTACGAATGTTTAAATTCAGAACTAAGGTTGTGGAACAGGGTGTCAGTATTAGTATAAGGCATCTTGACATTAGTGTCATCTGCATATATAGTAGATTTTAAGTTTGTACTGCTAGAATTTGTTAAATCATTAATATATATTAGGAAAAGTAATGGCCCCAGTGTTAACCCCTGAAGAACCCATTTCTTAATCAAATTGTTTTTTCCAAAAAATAAATATATGTGAAACTTTTACTGAAAATAAATGAGAAATTTGTGCTTTTTTGAGGTTCTGTTATAGAAAGACTGCCAATATGACCATTTTGTTGTGTGACAGTATCGAGATGAGTTTTAATGGCCTTTTTGTGGTGGTGGAGTGCTTCATCTTGCTGGCCGGGTGCACGCTTGTGTGCAGCGATGACCCCTTTGTGATCTGACTGCAGTTTGGCCAGCTGCATTTCCCGATCATCCCGCTCTTGTTGAAGTTGTTCCACAGTTTGCACGAGATCGGCATGGACCACTTCCTTTTCCTCAAGAGATGCCTGGGCCTGCTGCAGCACTTCTTCGTGGCCCTGAGCCTGCTGCTGCAGCGTCTGTATCTGGCAATCCTTGGAGTCTAGGACGCCTGGGTGGTCTCTCAGAAGGGACTCCATCTCCACTCCCCTCTCCTTATGGTGGCTGAGGTCCTCTAAAAGCTTACCATGGCACGCCTCCCACTCCTCCTGGGCTCTCACAGTCTCCTCTAGGAGGGACTGACTCCACCTGTCCACGCTTCTGCCTCTCGGCATCGTGTTACTGACGGGAGTCTTCCACGCACTTCTTGGCGTCGTCATGGACGTCTCTGAGGGCCTAAAGGTCCTTAGTAAGTACTTCAACACGTGCCTGATGGGCCTTCCTTTCGGCCTCCACTTCAAGGAGGCGAAGTTACCATTTGTCATTCACCTTGATGGCCACCACGAGGAGCTCCTCAACCTCCTCTCCTCCTCTTTTCATCCTAGTGATGCTGGCGGTGGTCAGCGTGGGTGTCCCTCAGCGCTGCCAGCTCGCCACTCAGTGCGTCCGCATGGAGGGCATTGTCTTGTAGCTGCTGTCACACTGAGTCGAGGTGGTCGGTGAGGTGGTCATCTCCTTGATCTAATGGCTTCAGATATGATCCCTTTTTGTTCTTTATACTGTACATGTTTATGTTAAAGGTTGGTTAGCATGAATATGCCGTTGCAAGTGACAACAGCATGTCAAGAGCACATTCTGAGATAGATGGGTACTCTCTTTTCAGCTATATCCAAAATAAGTCTGAAGTTACTTCATTAAGTGATGTCTGAAGTTACAGTCACTCTTGATATCCACAATTTCCTTTTGGCTTGCAAGGAGAGAACACAGTCCGATGCTTCAGCAGCTGAAGTAAAATAATCACAGTTCAATTACTTTTTTCTATAACACAGGAGTTTTCTCATACGATATTCCTTCCAAGTGAACAGCTGTGTCAGGGTAAACTCTTAATATAACTGTACTAAAACATAGCAGTAGCCAATGTTCCCACATGTTTAAGAGTTTTAGGGGCCAAGACGCATCACACAGAATGAGTCAAGCATGCACTCTAAATCGCTTTACCCATGTCCAAATGAGACAGTTCTTGGTGACGATTTCGAACGTAGCCTACTCGAATTACAGGAATTGTGAAACCCAATACATTCGTTTATTTTTTCCAGTATTACTTTATATCTATTATGTTTAATTGTATGCTATTTATTTCCCATAATTTTTGTAAAATTGCTTTAAAATGGGAAAGGGTAATGTACCACTCACATAAGGAAGCTTTGGCGGCACACAAGTATGTCGCCAAAACACTGGCTGTGGAGCACTACTCGAAACAGCTCTAACAGTTGTAACATTTTACGACGAATTTAATGGTGTACAGTACAGCTTATAATGTGGGGTCGCTGATAGCAAAGATTACAACTAATTAGAAATAAAGTCAGCATGATGGAAACATGGTAGCCAGTTACTGTGGAGCATTTTACTTTTACAACCACATCATCATTAGCAACAATGTGTCGCATGAGTGAACGAATTAGTATGGCGGGTGGGGTGGGTGGGCAGGGTTGAGTGGATGGATGGTTGTGGAGAGGCAGTGTGGGTGGGAAGGTGGATGTGGTGGGGCAGAGTGGGTGTGCAGGGTTGACTGGATATTGTAGGGCAGCATTGGTGGGTGATTGGGTCAGCAGGATGGGTGGGTGTGTGGGTGGGTAGGGAGAGTAGGAAGGGTTGGTGGGTGGGTCGGTAGAGGGAAAATAGGTCCTTGGTAGGAATAAGTCCATGGGGAATATTTCTATAGAGAAGTGGGTCCAAGGACAAATATAGATTCAGTGGGTAAAATGGGACCCCGGGATCTTCTCTCACAAGGGTAGTGGGCATCCAAGGTCCCAGGAAATGCTAGTATGATCGTAGGGTTTAACCTGGTCAATATCGGGTACCCCTGCCAGTCTACTCTATGTCGGATTTGCTGTTTATGATATCTCATATGAAATATTGTGTCCTAGTACTACCTTAGTGGTACCAGTGTTACCACTCTCAGGTTCCGAGGAGTTACCAATAGCCAAATAATACCATGTGTTATTTACTCAAATAAAATGCTACACTTGATGAAACTATTACAAGCTTAATAGCAAACAACAACTGGACCGGGAATAACAGGATGCTACACTGTGCCAGATTATGACGGTGAGAACAGAGAAAGGAGGGAAGAAATGGTTGATGGAAGGAAGTTAGGAAAGAAGAAAGGAAGGTGAAAAAAAAGAAGGATGGAAGAATGATGGGAGGAACGGAGGGAAGAAGAGGAGAAACAGAAAGAATTAAGAAACACGGGGAGTAGAATAAAAAAAATGGTAAAGTAAGGGGAAAAAAGGAAACATGAACAGAAAACTGAAGTATAACAATAGAGCTGGAAAACGAAACTGTGGGAGTTGAAAGGGAAAGACAGGAAGAACAAAAGGTAAATGGAGAGAAAGAAGGAAGATTTGAGACGGGTAATGCAGAATTGGTTGAAGTAAAACGAGGACGGGCAAGGGAAAATGGGTGGGAGGTAATAAAGAAAGGGAAGTAGGACGAGAGGAACAGGAAAAATGACAACCAGCCAAGACATAAGGAGTAAGGGAGGCAGATCAAAAGCAAAGAAAATGATGAACAAAAGACAAAAAAGAAAGGAAGAAAGGGATGGAGGGAGAAGTGATGGAGTGGAGGAAGAAAAGAAAGTTATAAGGAAGGAAAAAAGGAAATAAGAACAAAAGCAAAGAAAAAAAGTGAAGAGGGAAGACACCAAGGTAAGAAAGGAGGAAGAAAGGAAGATATGAACGAAGGAAGGGTGGAAGATGGAACAGACTGAAGTAAGAAGGGAAAGAGAGAAGGAAGAAAACAAGGGAATAGGGAAGCAAGAAAGAAAACAAGGAAGAATATAAAGAAACGGATAAAGGGAACTACATGTACCAAGTCTCTCACTCCTTTTAATTTATTATACGGTATAATATATATATATATATATATATATATATATATATATATATATATATATATATATATATATATATATATATATATATATATATATATATATATATATATATATATATATATATATATATATATATATATATATATATATATATATATATATATATATATATATATATATATATACAGATATATATACACATACATACATATATTTGTGCATATTTGTATACATCTAACATGTATGTATATATGAGGTGTTACCCAAAAGTTCCAGTAATTTGAACAGAGGGTGCCAAGCGTTTGCAGTTTTGCCTTTTGCCACTAGGAGGAGTCAGCAGCACGTCTTGTGCGTCAGTGTGGACCCAGCCGTGTCTGTGAGCGAACGTGTTGTTGAACTACACTTACTATTGTAACTTGGTTTGTAGGTGGTTTGGCGGTTTTGCAATGGCGGGCCTTATGGAACAAAGAACCTGCATCAAGTTCTGCTTCAAGATCAACAAGACTGCTGCAAAAACTCGCCAGTTGCTTCAGCAAGCCCTTGGTGACAATGCCATGTCCCAAAGCAGAACATTTTTCTTGTACAAGCGGCTCAAGGAAGGACGAATGTCCGTCGAAGACGATGACTGTTCTGGACGGCCATCAACAGTAATAACACCAGAAAATGTCGGAAATGTTTATCAGGATATCTTTGCAGATCATAGATGAACTATCTTTGATGTTTTTTATATTGTTGGACTGTTGTACAGGAGTGTACAACACATTTTGCTGGATGTGTTGGGCATAAGATGCATCACTGCAAAATTTGTGCCAAGACTGCTGAGTGATGAGTAGGAGGCACATCACGTTGCAGTTTGCAGGGAGCTCAATAATCAGCTCAGAGATGATGTCACCTTCATCTCCAAGATCATAACTGGTGATGAAGCATGGGTTTATGGTTATGACCAGGAAACAAAGCAGCAGTCATCACAATGGAAGTCTCCCAATTCACCTATCTGTAGGCTGAAAAAAGCCATCAAGTTCACAGCAATGTCAAGTCGGTGATCGTTTTCTTTGATATCCAAGGAATTGTTCACAAGGAATTCATCCTGCCCAGTCAATCTGTCAGTGGAAAGTTTTACTGTGAAGTTTTGCTGTGTTTGAGGGAGAACATCCGCCACAAACATCCAGAACAGTGGAAGAACAAGGACTGGGTCCTGCATCAAGACAACGACCCCGTCCACACATCAGTTGTTGTCCGGCAGTTTCTGGTTTCCACTAACATGGTAGTCATTCCCCACCCACCCTATTCACCTGACCATGCCCCCAGCGAGTTTTTCCTGTTTCCCAAGCGGATAATACGACTGAAAGGATGTCAAATTAACTCAACTGAGGAGATCCAGACAGAATCACAGGACGTGCTCAAGACCATCACACTTGAAGCCCTCCAGGGATGCATGGACTCATGGAAAAAACACTGGGACCACTGGATACATGCCCAAGGGGACTACTTCGAAGGTGACAGTGATAACTAAGAGGTAAGATAACTTATTTTCCTACAATATTCAAATACAGCGGAGAGTGGCCCAAATCCGGGGCTGAGAACAGGAGGACAGACAGCAGGAGACCACAGCAGAACAGACAGCACCGCCAGTGATGGAGAGTGGAGACTTGTCGATGATGAAGATCAGACAGGTATTGTTTGCCCTAGATATATGCAAGGAAGAATTCAAGGACATTGAACACTGTCAGATGCAAGTGGAGGAAGTGATGACTTCACTGGACAGAACCTTCTGCTACTACAGACAGGTACAACCAGGAGGTTAACAGCAGGAAGCAAACCCTCAACACCCGTTAACTGCGGCCTCAAGAAAGTGAGTAATCACTCCCTTCAATAACAGAAGAGCCATATCCTGGGGAGAATCAAGAGGAAAATGCTATGTGTGAGTTGTCAGAAATAGACTTTGAAGGGTTTATGAACAAAGTGAGTGCATTAACTAGTTAGAGTGTCGAAAGTGCTGGTGACGAGAGTGGTGAGGAAGGTAGTGTGGCGGGTGGTGCAGGAGGTGCATGCTGGGTGCCTCATCCTGCCTCGGATCCCCTTCTTACGTCCATCAAGCCTGTTGTCCTCTTGGGTTAACGTGAGCAGCCATATTCTTGTTGGATTAGTTAAGCCATATCCTTGTTCATTTAGTAAAGGCATAATCTTGTTCGTTTACTTTACCTTAGGTAATATATCTTAGATAGTTTCCCTGTACAGTAGAATGCTTAGGACTGAAAGGAGTCTCAAGGGTTACCGATGAAGGGAGGTGCAGCCCATTTGTAATTTTTCTCATAAGTTTATGTATTCACGGTACGCTGCCCCCAAACTCGCGTACTGTGCGTACCTACTGTATCTATCTATCTATATCTATCTCTCTCTATCTATCTATATCTATCTCTCTCTCTCTATCTATCTATCTATCTATCTATATATATATATATATATATATATGTATATAGATAGATATACAACAGCAGCTATAGAACGACCAGAAAGGAAGCTATAGATGATGGGACAGATAGAAGGATAGAAACCATAAGAGGGCAGTTTGGAAATAAAAGATTTATGGCAGACTCGATCGAATGCCTTTGAAATATCAAGTGCAATGGCAAAGCTTTCGCCAGAGTCCCGAAAGGAGGATGACCATGAGTCTGAAAGGTAGGTGAAAAGATGTCAGTGGGGGATCTGTGATCGAATCCATAATGAAGATCAGAAGAAGTTATGCTGGGAAAGATTCTTTAAATTTTTCTGTTAAGAATAGACTCAAACCCTTTTGAGACACAGGATGTTAAAGCAATTGGGCGATAGTTAGAGGGTTGGGAGTGGTCACCCTTCTTTGGGATTGGCTGAATGAGAGCAAACTTCTAACAAGAAGGAGAGGTGCAAGTTGATAGACAAAGGCAAAAGAGTTTACCTAGGCAGGATATAAGCACAGAAGCACAGTTCTTGAGGACAACAGGAGGGACTCCAATCAGGCTCATATGCTTTTTTAGTACTGAGGCCAGTGATGGCAGAAAATACATCAGCTGACGAAATTTTAATGTCAGCCATAAGGAAGTCAGAAGGGGGGAAGTGATGGAGGAACAGTACCGGAATCGTGTGAGGTGGAATTGGAGGAGAAAGTCTGAGCAAAGAAATCTACTTTATCAGTAGAATAAATAGCTGCAGAGCCATCAGAGTAGAAAAGAGGAGGGAAGGATGATGAGATAAAGTTGTTAGAAAGGTTTTTGGCAGGGTACCGGAAGGAGCGGGAAGAATTCGAGTTGGAGAGTTGAGAGCATTTAGTACGGATGAACTTATTTTTAACAAAGCGAAGAACAGATTTAGCCCTATTCTGGCCAGAGGCATAAGAAAGACGTGATTCAGGGGTGGGTTGGCTCTGGTACCTTTTATTGTCTCTCTCCTTGTTGTGGACAGCTTTAGAACAGGCGTGATTAAACCAAGGATTTCTTGCATTGGTCAGAGGATATGAGAAGGGAATGTATGCTTCCCTGCCCAAGAGAATAACCTCCGTAATGCGCAAGCCACTTTCAGATGGCTCCTGGCCATGGAAGCAATAATCATTCCAGGGAAAATCAAAGAAGTACTCCCTGAGGGCCTCCCAATCAGCAGCTCAAAAGTGCCACAACTGACATTTCTTTAGACAGTCCACAGGCCATTCTGGAGCAATAGGACAGGTTGAGGTAATAAGGTTGTGATCAGGGGAACCCAACGGAATGGAAAGACTAACAGTGCAAGCAGAATGATCAGTTGTAAGGAAGAGTCAAGTATGTTGTACCTCTCTCCAAGCCGGTCAGGGATATGAGTAAGGTGCTGTACAATCTGCACTGCGTCATTAAGGAGAGAAAAGATGTATGCTTGTTCACCAGGTGGATCAGTGAAAGAGGAGGAGAGCCAAAGGTCGTGGTGAACATTGATATCTCCTAGAATGGAGATTTCAAAGAAGGGAGAAATGGAAATAATGTGTTCCGTCGTAGAAGTAAGATAGTCAAAGAATTTTTTATAGCCAGTAGAACTATGGGATAAGTAAGCAGCACGGATATTTTTAGTCAGAGAACAGCAGGAAAGCCGAAGCCAGAGAGTAGAGAATTCAAAATAATCAAGTTCAGGAACACAAGAGCAAGATGAGTCGTTTTGTACAAGTACACAATAGCCACCTTTGGCTTTGAAATGAGTATAAAGAAAGTAGGGGGATACGGAAAAGGGTTTGCTATCAGCTGCCTCAGACAGCTGAGTCACAGTTAAGACGAGAGGGTGAGGTTTAGATGAGGAGAGGTGGTGTTCAACAGAGGGAAAGTTAGAGGAAAGGTTGTGAATATTGCAGAAGTGAAGAAGTGAGTCAGACACTGGTTCCACGCAGCTTGTTGAGTCATCACCTTGAGAGAGGCAGATGGTGGGGGCGTTTATTGTCTCCCCCCCCCCTGGGGACCATAAGGCTTGGTTATTAAACACCATTTTTCTTTTTAATTTTGTCCACGCTTCTGCCTTTCGGCATCGTGTTACTGACGGGAGTCTTCCACGCACTTCTTGGCGTCGTCATGGACGTCTCTGAGGGCCTAAAGGTCCTTAGTAAGTACTTCAACACGTGCCTGATGGGCCTTCCTTTCGGCCTCCACTTCAAGGAGGCGAAGTTACCATTTGTCATTCACCTTGATGGCCACCACGAGGAGCTCCTCAAATTCCTCTCCTCCTCTTTTCATCCTAGTGATGCTGGCGGTGGTCAGCGTGGGTGTCCCTCAGCGCTGCCAGCTCGCCACTCAGTGCGTCCGCATGGAGGGCCTTGTCTTGTAGCTGCTGTCACACTGAGTCGAGGTGGTGGGTGAGGTGGTCATCTCCTTGATCTAATGGCTTCAGATATGATCCCTTTTTGTTCTTTATACTGTACATGTTTATGTTAAAGGTTGGTTAGCATGAATATGCCGTTGCAAGTGACAACAGCATGTCAAGAGCACATTCTGAGATAGATGGGTACTCTCTTTTCAGCTATATCCAAAATAAGTCTGAGGTTACTTCATTAAGTGATGTCTGAAGTTACAGTCACTCTTGATATCCACAATTTCCTTTTGGCTTGCAAGGAGAGAACACAGTCCGATGCTTCAGCAGCTGAAGTAAAATAATCACAGTTCAATTACTTTTTTCTATAACACAGGAGTTTTCTCATACGATATTCCTTCCAAGTGAACAGCTGTGTCAGGGTAAACTCTTAATATAACTGTACTAAAACATAGCAGTAGCCAATGTTCCCACATGTTTAAGAGTTTTAGGGGCCAAGACGCATCACACAGAATGAGTCAAGCATGCACTCTAAATCGCTTTACCCATGTCCAAATGAGACAGTTCTTGGTGACGATTTCGAACGTAGCCTACTCGAATTACAGGAATTGTGAAACCCAATACATTCGTTTATTTTTTCCAGTATTACTTTATATCTATTATGTTTAATTGTATGCTATTTATTTCCCATAATTTTTGTAAAATTGCTTTAAAATGGGAAAGGGTAATGTACCACTCACATAAGGAAGCTTTGGCGGCACACAAGTATGTCGCCAAAACACTGGCTGTGGAGCACTACTCGAAACAGCTCTAACAGTTGTAACATTTTACGACGAATTTAATGGTGTACAGTACAGCTTATAATGTGGCGTCGCTGATAGCAAAGATTACAACTAATTAGAAATAAAGTCAGCATGATGGAAACATGGTAGCCAGTTACTGCGGAGCATTTTACTTTTACAACCACATCATCATTAGCTACTATGTGTCGCATGAGTGAACGAATTAGTATGGCGGGTGGGGTGGGTGGGCAGGGTTGAGTGGATGGATGGTTGTGGAGAGGCAGTGTGGGTGGGAAGGTGGATGTGGTGGGGCAGAGTGGGTGTGCAGGGTTGACTGGATATTGTGGGGCAGCCTTGGTGGGTGATTGGGTCGGCAGGATGGGTGGGTGTGTGGATGGGTAGGGAGAGTAGGAAGGGTTGGTGGGTGGTTCGGTAGAGGGAAAATAGGTCCTTGGTGGGAATAAGTCCATGGGGAATATTTCTATAGGGAAGTGGGTCCAAGGACAGATATAGATTCAGTGGGTAAAATGGGACCCCGGGATCTTTTCCCACAAAGGTAGTGGGCATCCAAGGACTCAGGAAATGCTAGTAAGCATGATCGTAGGGTTTAACCTGGTCAATATCGGGTACCCCTGCCAGTCTACTCTATGTCGGATTTGCTGTTTATGATATCTTGTATGAAATATTGTGTCCTAGTACTGCCTTAGTGGTACCAGTGTTACCACTCTCAGGTTCCGAGGAGTTACCAATAGCCAAATAATACCATGTGGTATTTACTCAAATAAAATGCTAGACTTGATGAAACTATTACAAGCTTAATAGCAAACAACAACAGGACCGGGAATAACAGGATGCTACACTGTGCCAGATTATGACGGTGAGAACAGAGGAAGGAGGGAAGAAATGGTTGATGGAAGGAAGTTAGGAAAGAAGAAAGGAAGGTGAAACAAAAGAAGGATGGAAGAATGATGGGAGGAACAGAGGGAAGGAGAGGAGAAACAGAAAGAATTAAGAAACATGGGGAGTAGAATAAAAAAAAAAGTGGTAAAGTAAGGGGAAAAAGAAAACATGAACAGAAAACTGAAGTATAACAATAGAGCTGGAAAACGAAACTGTGGGAGTTGAAAGGGAAAGACAGGAAGAACAAAAGGTAAATGGAGAGAACAAAGGAAGATTTGAGACGGGAAATGCAGAATTGGTTGAAGTAAAACGAGGACGGGCAGGGGAAAATGAGTGGGAGGTAATAAAGAAAGGGAAGTAGGACGAGAGGAACAGGAAAAATGACAACCAGCCAAGACATAAGGAGTAAGGGAGGCAGATCAAAAGCAAAGAAAATGATGAACAAAAGACAAAAAAGAAAGGAAGAAAGGGATGGAGGGAGAAGTGATGGAGTGGAGGAAGAAAAGAAAGTTATAAGGAAGGAAAAAAGGAAATAAGAACAAAAGCAAAGAAAAAAAGTGAAGAGGGAAGACACCAAGGTAAGAAAGGAGGAAGAAAGGAAGATATGAACGAAGGAAGGGTGGAAGATGGAACAGACTGAAGTAAGAAGGGAAAGAGAGAAGGAAGAAAGCAAGGGAATAGGGAAGCAAGAAAGAAAACAAGGAAGAATATAAAGAAACGGATAAAGGGAACTACATGTACCAAGTCTCTCACTCCTTTTAATTTATTATACGGTATAAATATATATATATATATATATATATATATATATATATATATATATATATATATATATACAGATAGATATACACATACATACATATATTTGTGCATATTTGTATACATCTAACATGTATGTATATATGAGGTGTTACCCAAAAGTTCCAGTAATTTGAACAGAGGGTGCCAAGCGTTTGCAGTTTTGCCTTTTGCCACTAGGAGGAGTCAGCAGCACGTCTTGTGCGTCAGTGTGGACCCAGCCGTGTCTGTGAGCGAACGTGTTGTTGAACTACACTTACTATTGTAACTTGGTGTGTAGGTGGTTTGGCGGTTTTGCAATGGCGGGCCTTATGGAACAAAGAACCTGCATCAAGTTCTGCTTCAAGATCAACAAGACTGCTGCAAAAACTCGCCAGTTGCTTCAGCAAGCCCTTGGTGACAATGCCATGTCCCAAAGCAGAACATTTTTCTTGTACAAGCGGCTCAATGAAGGACGAATGTCCGTCGAAGACGATGACTGTTCTGGACGGCCATCAACAGTAATAACACCAGAAAATGTCGGAAATGTTTATCAGGATATCTTTGCAGATCATAGATGAACTATCTTTGATGTTTTTTATATTGTTGGACTGTTGTACAGGAGTGTACAACACATTTTGCTGGATGTGTTGGGCATAAGATGCATCACTGCAAAATTTGTGCCAAGACTGCTGAGTGATGAGTAGGAGGCACATCACGTTGCAGTTTGCAGGGAGCTCAATAATCAGCTCAGAGATGATGTCACCTTCATCTCCAAGATCATAACTGGTGATGAAGCATGGGTTTATGGTTATGACCAGGAAACAAAGCAGCAGTCATCACAATGGAAGTCTCCCAATTCACCTATCTGTAGGCTGAAAAAAGCCATCAAGTTCACAGCAATGTCAAGTCGGTGATCGTTTTCTTTGATATCCAAGGGATTGTTCACAAGGAATTCATCCTGCCCAGTCAATCTGTCAGTGGAAAGTTTTACTGTGAAGTTTTGCTGTGTTTGAGGGAGAACATCCGCCACAAACATCCAGAACAGTGGAAGAACAAGGACTGGGTCCTGCATCAAGACAACGACCCCGTCCACACATCAGTTGTTGTCCGGCAGTTTCTGGTTTCCACTAACATGGTAGTCATTCCCCACCCACCCTATTCACCTGACCATGCCCCCAGCGAGTTTTTCCTGTTTCCCAAGCTGATAATACGACTGAAAGGATGTCAAATTAACTCAACTGAGGAGATCCAGACAGAATCACAGGACGTGCTCAAGACCATCACACTTGAAGCCCTCCAGGGATGCATGGACTCATGGAAAAAACACTGGGACCACTGGATACATGCCCAAGGGGACTACTTCGAAGGTGACAGTGATAACTAAGAGGTAAGATAACTTATTTTCCTACAATATTCAAATACAGCGGAGAGTGGCCCAAATCCGGGGCTGAGAACAGGAGGACAGACAGCAGGAGACCACAGCAGAACAGACAGCACCGCCAGTGATGGAGAGTGGAGACTTGTCGATGATGAAGATCAGACAGGTATTGTTTGCCCTAGATATATGCAAGGAAGAATTCAAGGACATTGAACACTGTCAGATGCAAGTGGAGGAAGTGATGACTTCACTGGACAGAACCTTCTGCTACTACAGACAGGTACAACCAGGAGGTTAACAGCAGGAAGCAAACCCTCAACACCCGTTAACTGCGGCCTCAAGAAAGTGAGTAATCACTCCCTTCAATATCAGAAGAGCCATATCCTGGGGAGAATCAAGAGGAAAATGCTATGTGTGAGTTGTCAGAAATAGACTTTGAAGGGTTTATGAACAAAGTGAGTGCATTAACTAGTTAGAGTGTCGAAAGTGCTGGTGACGAGAGTGGTGAGGAAGGTAGTGTGGCGGGTGGTGCAGGAGGTGCATGCTGGGTGCCTCATCCTGCCTCGGATCCCCTTCTTACGTCCATCAAGCCTGTTGTCCTCTTGGGTTAACGTGAGCAGCCATATTCTTGTTGGATTAGTTAAGCCATATCCTTGTTCATTTAGTAAAGGCATAATCTTGTTCGTTTACTTTACCTTAGGTAATATATCTTAGATAGTTTCCCTGTACAGTAGAATGCTTAGGACTGAAAGGAGTCTCAAGGGTTACCGATGAAGGGAGGTGCAGCCCATTTGTAATTTTTCTCATAAGTTTATGTATTCACGGTACGCTGCCCCCAAACTCGCGTACTGTGCGTACCTACTGTATCTATCTCTCTCTATCTATCTCTCTCTATCTATCTATATCTATCTATCTATCTCTCTCTCTCTCTATCTATCTATCTATCTATATATATATATATATATATATATATATATATATATATATATATATATATATATATACGTATATAGATAGATATACAACAGCAGCTATAGAACGACCAGAAAGGAAGCTATAGATGATGGGACAGATAGAAGGATAGAAACCATAAGAGGGCAGTTTGGAAATAAAAGATTTATGGCAGACTCGATCGAAAGCCTTTGAAATATCAAGTGCAATGGCAAAGCTTTCGCCAGAGTCCCGAAAGGAGGATGACCATGAGTCTGAAAGGTAGGTGAAAAGATGTCAGTGGGGGATCTGTGATCGAATCCATAATGAAGATCAGAAGAAGTTATGCTGGGAAAGATTCTTTAAATTTTTCTGTTAAGAATAGACTCAAACCCTTTTGAGACACAGGATGTTAAAGCAATTGGGCGATAGTTAGAGGGTTGGGAGTGGTCACCCTTCTTTGGGATTGGCTGAATGAGAGCAAACTTCTAACAAGAAGGAGAGGTGCAAGTTGATAGACAAAGGCAAAAGAGTTTACCTAGGCAGGATATAAGCACAGAAACACAGTTCTTGAGGACAACAGGAGGGACTCCAATCAGGCTCATATGCTTTTTTAGTACTGAGGCCAGTGATGGCAGAAAATACATCAGCTGACGAAATTTTAATGTCAGCCATGAGGAAGTCAGAAGGGGGGAAGTGATGGAGGAACAGTACCGGAATCGTGTGAGGTGGAATTGGAGGAGAAAGTCTGAGCAAAGAAATCTACTTTATCAGTAGAATAAATAGCTGCAGAGCCATCAGAGTAGAAAAGAGGAGGGAAGGATGATGAGATAAAGTTGTTAGAAAGGTTTTTGGCAGGGTACCGGAAGGAGCGGGAAGAATTCGAGTTGGAGAGTTGAGAGCATTTAGTACAGATGAACTTATTTTTAACAAAGCGAAGAACAGATTTAGCCCTATTCTGGCCAGAGGCATAAGAAAGACGTGATTCAGGGGTGGGTTGGCTCTGGTACCTTTTATTGTCTCTCTCCTTGTTGTGGACAGCTTTAGAACAGGCGTGATTAAACCAAGGATTTCTTGCATTGGTCAGAGGATATGAGAAGGGAATGTATGCTTCCCTGCCCAAGAGAATAACCTCCGTAATGCGCAAGCCACTTTCAGATGGCTCCTGGCCATAGAAGCAATAATCATTCCAGGGAAAATCAAAGAAGTACTCCCTGAGGGCCTCCCAATCAGCAGCTCAAAAGTGCCACAACTGACATTTCTTTAGACAGTCCACAGGCCATTCTGGAGCAATAGGACAGGTTGAGGTAAGAAGGTTGTGATCAGGGGAACCCAACGGAATGGAAAGACTAACAGTGCAAGCAGAATGATCAGTTGTAAGGAAGAGTCAAGTATGTTGTACCTCTCTCCAAGCCGGTCAGGGATATGAGTAGGGTGCTGTACAATCTGCACTGCGTCATTAAGGAGAGAAAAGATGTATGCTTGTTCACCAGGTGGATCAGTGAAAGAGGAGGAGAGCCAAAGGTCGTGGTGAACATTGATATCTCCTAGAATGGAGATTTCAAAGAAGGGAGAAATGGAAATAATGTGTTCCGTCGTAGAAGTAAGATAGTCAAAGAATTTTTTATAGCCAGTAGAACTATGGGATAAGTAAGCAGCACGGATATTTTTAGTCAGAGAACAGCAGGAAAGCCGAAGCCAGAGAGTAGAGAATTCAAAATAATCAAGTTCAGGAACACAAGAGCAAGATGAGTCGTTTTGTACAAGTACACAATAGCCACCTTTGGCTTTGAAATGAGTATAAAGAAAGTAGGGGGATACGGAAAAGGGTTTGCTATCAGCTGCCTCAGACAGCTGAGTCACAGTTAAGACGAGAGGGTGAGGTTTAGATGAGGAGAGGTGGTGTTCAACAGAGGGAAAGTTAGAGGAAAGGTTGTGAATGTTGCAGAAGTGAAGAAGTGAGTCAGACACTGGTTCCACGCAGCTTGTTGAGTCATCACCTTGAGAGAGGCAGATGGTGGGGGCGTTTATTGTCTCCCCCCCCCCTGGGGACCATAAGGCTTGGTTATTAAACACCATTTTTCTTTTTTAATTTTGTCCACGCTTCTGCCTTTCGGCATCGTGTTACTGACGGGAGTCTTCCACGCACTTCTTGGCGTCGTCATGGACGTCTCTGAGGGCCTAAAGGTCCTTAGTAAGTACTTCAACACGTGCCTGATGGGCCTTCCTTTCGGCCTCCACTTCAAGGAGGCGAAGTTACCATTTGTCATTCACCTTGATGGCCACCACGAGGAGCTCCTCAAATTCCTCTCCTCCTCTTTTCATCCTAGTGATGCTGGCGGTGGTCAGCGTGGGTGTCCCTCAGCGCTGCCAGCTCGCCACTCAGTGCGTCCGCATGGAGGGCCTTGTCTTGTAGCTGCTGTCACACTGAGTCGAGGTGGTGGGTGAGGTGGTCATCTCCTTGATCTAATGGCTTCAGATATGATCCCTTTTTGTTCTTTATACTGTACATGTTTATGTTAAAGGTTGGTTAGCATGAATATGCCGTTGCAAGTGACAACAGCATGTCAAGAGCACATTCTGAGATAGATGGGTACTCTCTTTTCAGCTATATCCAAAATAAGTCTGAGGTTACTTCATTAAGTGATGTCTGAAGTTACAGTCACTCTTGATATCCACAATTTCCTTTTGGCTTGCAAGGAGAGAACACAGTCCGATGCTTCAGCAGCTGAAGTAAAATAATCACAGTTCAATTACTTTTTTCTATAACACAGGAGTTTTCTCATACGATATTCCTTCCAAGTGAACAGCTGTTTCAGGGTAAACTCTTAATATAACTGTACTAAAACATAGCAGTAGCCAATGTTCCCACATGTTTAAGAGTTTTAGGGGCCAAGACGCATCACACAGAATGAGTCAAGCATGCACTCTAAATCGCTTTACCCATGTCCAAATGAGACAGTTCTTGGTGACGATTTCGAACGTAGCCTACTCGAATTACAGGAATTGTGAAACCCAATACATTCGTTTATTTTTTTCCAGTATTACTTTATATCTATTATGTTTAATTGTATGCTATTTATTTCCCATAATTTTTGTAAAATTGCTTTAAAATGGGAAAGGGTAATGTACCACTCACATAAGGAAGCTTTGGCGGCACACAAGTATGTCGCCAAAACACTGGCTGTGGAGCACTACTCGAAACAGCTCTAACAGTTGTAACATTTTACGACGAATTTAATGGTGTACAGTACAGCTTATAATGTGGGGTCGCTGATAGCAAAGATTACAACTAATTAGAAATAAAGTCAGCATGATGGAAACATGGTAGCCAGTTACTGCGGAGCATTTTACTTTTACAACCACATCATCATTAGCAACAATGTGTCGCATGAGTGAACGAATTAGTATGGCGGGTGGAGTGGGTGGGCAGGGTTGAGTGGATGGATGGTTGTGGAGAGGCAGTGTGGATGGGAAGGTGGATGTGGTGGGGCAGAGTGGGTGTGCAGGGTTGACTGGATATTGTGGGGCAGCATTGGTGGGTGATTGGGTCAGCAGGATGGGTGGGTGTGTGGGTGGGTAGGGAGAGTAGGAAGGGTTGGTGGGTGGGTCGGTAGAGGGAAAATAGGTCCTTGGTAGGAATAAGTCCATGGGGAATATTTCTATAGAGAAGTGGGTCCAAGGACAAATATAGATTCAGTGGGTAAAATGGGACCCCGGGATCTTCTCTCACAAGGGTAGTGGGCATCCAAGGTCCCAGGAAATGCTAGTATGATCGTAGGGTTTAACCTGGTCAATATCGGGTACCCCTGCCAGTCTACTCTATGTCGGATTTGCTGTTTATGATATCTCATATGAAATATTGTGTCCTAGTACTACCTTAGTGGTACCAGTGTTACCACTCTCAGGTTCCGAGGAGTTACCAATAGCCAAATAATACCATGTGGTATTTACTCAAATAAAATGCTACACTTGATGAAACTATTACAAGCTTAATAGCAAACAACAACTGAACCGGGAATAACAGGATGCTACACTGTGCCAGATTATGACGGTGAGAACAGAGAAAGGAGGGAAGAAATGGTTGATGGAAGGAAGTTAGGAAAGAAGAAAGGAAGGTGAAAAAAAAGAAGGATGGAAGAGTGATGGGAGGAACGGAGGGAAGGAGAGGAGAAACAGAAAGAATTAAGAAACATGGGGAGTAGAATAAAAAAAAAATGGTAAAGTAAGGGGAAAAAAGGAAACATGAACAGAAAACTGAAGTATAACAATAGAGCTGGAAAACGAAACTGTGGGAGTTGAAAGGGAAAGAGAGGAAGAACAAAAGGTAAATGGAGAGAAAGAAGGAAGATTTGAGACGGGAAATGCAGAATTGGTTGAAGTAAAACGAGGGCGGGCAAGGGAAAATGGGTGGGAGGTAATAAAGAAAGGGAAGTAGGACGAGAGGAACAGGAAAAATGACAACCAGCCAAGACATAAGGAGTAAGGGAGGCAGATCAAAAGCAAAGAAAATGATGAACAAAAGACAGAAAAGAAAGGAAGAAAGGGATGGAGGGAGAAGTGATGGAGTGGAGGAAGAAAAGAAAGTTATAAGGAAGGAAAAAAGGAAATAAGAACAAAAGCAAAGAAAAAAAGTGAAGAGGGAAGACACCAAGGTAAGAAAGGAGGAAGAAAGGAAAATATGAACGAAGGAAGGGTGGAAGATGGAACAGACTGAAGTAAGAAGGGAAAGAGAGAAGGAAGAAAGCAAGGGAATAGGGAAGCAAGGAAGAAAACAAGGAAGAATATAAAGAAACGGATAAAGGGAAATACATGTACCAAGTCTCTCCTTTTAATTTATTATACGGTATATATATATATATATATATATATATATATATATATATATATATATATATATATATATATATATATATATATATATATATATATATATATATATATGTACATATTTGAATACATCTAACACACACATATATATATATATACAGATAGATATACACATACATACATATATATATGTAAATATTTGAATACATCTAACATGTATGTATATATGAGGTGTTACCCAAAAGTTCCAGTAATTTGAACAGAGGGTGCCAAGCGATTGCACTTTTGCCTTTTGCCACTAAGAGGAGTCAGCAGCACCTCTTGTGCGTCAGTGTGGACCCGGCCGTGTCTGTGAGCGAACGTGTTGTTGAACTACACTTACTATTGTAACTTGGTGTATAGGTGGTTTGGCAGTTTTGCAATAGCGGACCTCATGGAACAAAGAACCTGCATCAAGTTCTGCTTCAAGATCAACAAGACTGCTGCAGAAACTGCCAGTTGATTCAGCAAGCCCTTGGTGACAATGTCATGTCCCAAAGCAGAACATTTTTCTTGTACAAGCGGCTCAAGGAAGGACGAATGTCCGTCGAAGACGATGACTGTTCTGGACGGCCATCAACAGTAATAACACCAGAAAATGTCGGAAATGTTTATCAGGCTATCTTTGCAGATCATAGATGAACTATTTGTGATGTTTTTGATATTGTTGGACTGTTGTACAGGAGCGTACAACACATTTTGCCGGATGTGTTGGGCATAAGATGCATCACTGCAAAATTTGTGGCAAGACTGCTGAGTGATGAGCAGGAGGCACATCGCGTTGCAGTTTGCAGGGAGCTCAAGAATCAGCTCAGAGATGATGCCATCTTCTTCTCCAAGGTCATAACTGGTGATGAAGCATGGGTTTATGGTTATGACCAGGAGACAAAGCAGCAGTCATCACAGTGGAAGTCTCCCAATTCACCTACCTGTAGGCTGAAAAAAGCGCATCAAGTTTGCAGCAATGTCAAGTCTGTGATCGTTTTCTTTGATATCCAAGGGATTGTTCACAAGGAATTCATCCTGCCTGGTCAATCTGTCAGTGGAAAGATTTACTGTGAAGTTTTGCCGCGTTTGAGGGAGAACATCCGCCACAAACATCCAGAACAGTGGAAGAACAAGGACTGGGTCCTGCATCATGACAATGACCCCGTCCGCACTTCAGTTGTTGTCCGGCAGTTCCTGTCTTCCACTAACATGGTAGTCATTCCCCACCCACCCTATTCACCTGACCTTGCCCCCAGCGACTTTTTCCTGTTTCCCAAGCTGATAATACGACTGAAAGGACGTCAAATTAACTCAACTGAGGAGATCCAGACAGAATCACAGGACGTGCTCAAGACCATCACACCTGAAGCCCTCCAGGGATGCAAGAACTCATGGAAAAAACACTGGGACCACTGGATGCCCAAGGAGACTACTTCGAAGGTGACAGTGATAACTAAGAGGTAAGATAACTTATTTTCCTACAATATTCAAATACTGGAACTTTTGGGTAGCACCTCATATCTCATATATATATATATATATATATATACACAATAGGTATGCATAGTACGCGAGCCCACAGAACGCTAGTCTCATTGTAGGCAAGGGCCTATTTTTTATCGAATTTTAGTGTATTTTTTAATAGTATATGAATTGAACTTGTAATAGGCGAGATGGCAGCGGAGAGTGGCCCAAATCCGGGCCTGAGAACAGGAGGACAGAGAGTAGGAGACCACAGCAGAACAGACAGCACCACCAGTGATCGAGAGTGGAGACTTGTCGATGATGAAGATCAGACAGGTATTGTTTGCCCTAGATATATGCAAGGAAGAATTCAAGGACGTTTAACACTGTCAGTTGCAAGTGGAGGAAGTGATGACTTCACTGGACAGAATCTTCTGCTACTACACAGACCGGCACAACCAGGAGGTTAACAGCAGGAAGCAAACCCTCAACACCCGTTACCTGCGGCCTCAAGAAAGTGAGTAATCACTCCCTTCAATATCAGAGGAGCCATATCCTGGGGAGGATCAAGAGGATGATGCTATGTGTGAGGTGTTAGAAATAGACTTTATGAACAAAGTGAGTGTATTAACTAGTTAGAGTGTCGAAAGTGCTGGTGACGAGAGTAGTGAGGAAGGTGGTGTGGCGGGTGGTGCAGGAGGTGCATCCTGGGTGCCTCATCCTGCCTTGGATCCCCTTCTTACGTCCATCAAGCCTGTTGTCCTCTTGGGTTAACGTGAGCAGCCATTTCTTGTTGGTTTAGTTAAGCCATATCCTTGTTCATTTAGTAAAGGCATAATCTTGTTCGTTTACTTTACCTTAGGTAATATATCTTAGATAGTTCCCTGTACAGTAGAATACTTAGGACTGAAAGGAGTCTCAAGGGTTACTGATGAAGGGAGGTGCAGCCCATTTGTAATTTTTCTCATGAGTTTATGTTTTCACAGTACGCGAATTCCTTGGAGGCGACCTCCACTGCTGCCCCCAAACTTGCGTACTGTGAGTACCTACTGTATCTATCTATCTATATACATACTATACATATATATAAATATATAGATAGATAGATAGATATACGAGTATATATATATATATATATATATATATATATATATATATATATATATATATATATATGTCATAAAGACTTTGTAGTTACTTGTAGAGAAGTATATTTTAGACTTGTGGTCGAGCGGCTTTTATATCTTGTAGTAGTTTCCCCACCAGATGTCATGTAGTGACGGGAGAGGTAAAGAATAGTATGGGACTATTTTTATTTGTCTTGGAAATATTAAACAGGTATAATAGTATAAGTCCTGGGTAGCTACCTCTCTGTCTCGCTATCTCTCTCTCTCTCTCTGTTCTAAGGCTAATCTCCGTCTCGACCTCTCTCTAGGGTCGCTTGTCTCCTTCTAAACTCTCTTTTCTAAAATCTGGTGTAGTAAGGATGTGTCACGTATGTTCCTCATGGCAACCAGACCTTTCTCACGAGAGGACTGCTGACAGCTAACTGCATCATCTCCTTACTGGCCGCTGTCGTCAGCTTTCCTCCGTGTAAGCATGTTTAGCGCTGCTCGCTTCTCGCAAACACAACACCTTCTCATCATTTGACTTCCTGCTTCTATCTGTCTCTCTATCTATCTATTTGTCTATCTATCTATTATGTAGTCCTATATTTGCTCGGCCGCGCGAAAATGGCGTACCATCGACATTTAATAGTTATAATATATTAATACATACTACATACACATTATAATGAACTTATAAGCTAATTAAGTGAAATACATAATATTGTAAAGTAACATAATTGTATGAATATTGTATACATATATTATTCATAGTAAATAGTGATTATTCAGTAATATTACATTATAAATAAGTTGAATACATATTGGAATAAATGCATTAAAGTAAATTATTTAACTGTAATACAGTATGTATTTGGGTTATTATAGTGAAATGCATACATGCAAGAATAAAAATAGTTTAAAATTAAGATTATTGTAAGAGTTATTAATATTTCATTCAAAGATAATGGTACTGGTTTGTCATATATGGGTCATTCTTCTTTGTGTTATTATTATTATTATTATTATTATTATTTTTTTTTTTTTTATATATATAATTAATACTATATACACTTCATTCAGGGTGGTTAACTGTGATGTTAACTCTCCCCCCACTAAACAATGACTCCAAATTAGCAATTCTTGCATGCATTCTGTGCATGGCCAACAGCAATACTGCAACTACAATGCAGATAATTATAAAGACAGAAGGTGCTTGGCTATACACATAATATGGGTTGAACATACTCAAACTCAAATCTTCCCAGGGCTTCATTGTTTCATTGATTAGCTGCATAGTTTCAAACTTAGGTGAAGTCAGCTTAATACTTGTGCTCATGTTTAAGTTCATATCAGGCAGTGGGTGGAAATGTTTGTGTGTATGATTGATAATGGCGTAGTGATTGATGGTGGAAAAAGTAGACATGGATGGTGTAAATACCGCACAGTAGTCTGGTGCTATGTATAATCCTGAGGCTGATGTATGAGATGGTGGTATATCTGGACAGACTATGTAAACTGATGTGTTATGAGGGAAATAAAAAAACTGCGAGTGTCCAATGTGTTGATGGTGTACAAGTTTATCTGGAGCAAAAGTGAAGTTGCAATGATGATGAATATTGTTATTGCTGATGATAGCCATTTAACAAGGGACCGTATCAGTAGGCTGAAACGTGAAAATGTACGCAGGACAAAGATGAACAGCATGTAAGGATGTGCGGCACTTTCGCTCAATCGTTGACTCACTTGCGAAAGTGACAGTGTCTCGTCTCTTGGAGACCATGATGAGTTCGGTGTCTGTGTTGATGTTGATGATGACTAAAGTGTTGTTGTTTCTATAGGGGAAGGGGTGTATTTGGTATACTGTGAACAGGTCTTCCGTGATGAATGGTACATGAACTATCACTGATGTTGGTGTTAGTGTTGCTTCCAAGTACGGGTAATATTGCATAAATTCCCTACTGCGGAACAATGGCTTCAATTTATGTTTATGTATGCCTTGACTAACTATCTGACGTAGCTCATGAACTGGGAGTAAGTCATTTGTGATCTTGCCATCACCAGCATTCGAAATTCCTTGCATAAGTGCCCTGAAATGATCTCTAGTGTTCTCTAATTGTAGTAGAATCGTGTCAATATGTTCTGTGATGATGGAGAAGTGCTGGAAAAGAGTAACGTTGCCCTCCAAGTCATTTATTTTATCTATACTCTCGAGAGCTACGTTTTCTGCTTGTTTCAGATTTTTCACAATTGTTTTCATTGCCGAGTTCTGTCCTGTGATGAATTTATCTTGGTATGTTAGTACCTGAGCTATCTTATTAAATTTTTTGTTTATTTCTTTAAGGTCATCCTCTGTAGCCAATCCAAAGATGTTCCCAAGAATTGCGCCGCCCAGATCGAACAAACCGCGCTTTTGGCGAGTACGTGTGATGTTGTTCCTGTCGCTCAGCACTTCTGTTCCATAAGATGGGAGATCTTGGATCATGACGAGCATAGTTGACTTCGCCTGTTCTAGTTTCCATTTCGCTAACTTCACCATTTCATCCACTTCCTTGGTGATATGTGATTGTGAAACATAATTCCCTATCTTGAAGTCCAGAGTTCGCATCGGCGTCGCAAGTCTTTCTATATAAGTAGGTAAGTCATACAAGTAATCTAGACTTATTTCAGTACTCATGACGTCCTTGACGATTGTAGTTGTGGCCGTTGGAGCTATGAGGCATCCTTGTCGTACTATATGCTTGGGGTCTAGGTGCGCATATACTCTTACTATGTATAGGAGAATCCATAGCATAAGTCCCTTCATCGTAACCTACCGAAAAAAAAAATCTATTAATTTCCTATAAAGCTGTGGTTGATGATAGTGATGATGTGCGTTACGGTTGGCTGTTATTTCATTTATAGAAGGAGTTTAAATCGATATTTAATTCTCGTAAATGATGTACTGTAGATTTCATTGGAATAGTTGCACCTATGTTCGATTGTTTGGTATATGACCTTAATTTCTTTTTGTAATCATTGTTGTGTTCTTGCTTGGTTTCTTGAGGTACGTTCACCTGTTCGGTTGTATCCGAGGCTGAATAGTTATGTGATAATTCCCTTGAAACTCGTTTTAAATGGTCAATATGAACTTGTTTTTCCTCGCCACTTGAAAGTGACTTAATTAAAACTTTGTTTGCCTTTATGTTAATTACTCTGTATGGGCCCTCAAATTTAGGGGATAATTTATTGTCTCTCGTATGAATGACTCCGTAAACAATGTCTCCTAAGCTGATAGGTGAATCTTTTGCCTTCTTGTTAAATGCCTCCGTCATTTCTTCCTTGGACATCGTTAATTGTTTTTGCACTCTTTTGTGATTGTCCTGGAATTCACGTAAACGGAGTTTAGAGTAATCATCGTAATTGTATATAGGCACGCTGTCACCTTCTAGGAGCTCATATGGTAATTTTTTATCTGTGCCATATATAATGAAATGTGGTGTGTCACCAATGGATTTATTTATAGACCCATTAATGGAGGCCTCTACTCTGGGAATCCAATCATCCCAGCTTGCATAATTTTCACTGAGAATGTGTCGTAGCACATCTAATACCTTTTTATTTTGTCTCTCTACCAACCCATTCGATGCTGGGTGATAGGCCAAAACGTTAACCTTTTTAACCCGTGCCGTCCCGAGGACGTACTTCCACGTCCTCACGTTTTGTCACAGCTAATCCCGAGGACGTACTTCAACGTCCTGCAATTGCAAGGTTCATAATTTCCACAATTTTCAATTTTCGCGAGTCATTTTTGGTACGTATACACGGGACACCTGCCTCAACAAGATGCCAGGCAGAGACAATGCCTTACCCAGCATGACCTCCTCCCCCCCCTGCATGCCCTTTTCTCAGCAATTCACCTGTTATCAGTGACCTGGCCAGTATAGCCATGTCATGCCACGGTACGAAATTCAGGCCCAGAGTGATTCCCCAATCAATGACAATGTGGAGGACAAACTTTACATAGCATTAGAGGAAGAAACAGTTAGAAATGATGATCAGGTAATGTGGCAAAAAAAGGTCAGGTATTAGCGAGTGAAACAATGCTTAAAATGCCTATATTACTGCTTGAAAACCAATATACTTTTGTACTACATATAAATTCGTAACAGTAAATAAATAAATACCATTTATGAGTGGTGTGAAATAGTTATCCTCCCATAGAACTCGTTTTCTTTGGCGCCAGCCTGATAGAAAACCCAGTAAAGTAAGGAGGCTCTCCTACCTGTAATGAGTATTTTAAACCTCAGGTGAGCGATTTCTCTATGAATTTTCGATGTTTCTCACCAAAAGCGAAAGTTTTAGCAAAAAAAAAAGGTCAAAAATTGCCCGGGATTGGGGGGTACCAGTGGTCAAAAAGTGGCCGGGACTGGGCGGGTTAATGTTGTATTGTTTACATATTTCTTGTAAGATCTCAGAATTAAATTCTCCTCCATTATCACTTATTAATACCTTTGGGGTAGTAAAGCGACATATTACATTATCTGTTATTGCCTTTGCTACTGTCTCTGCTGTCTTATCTTTAATTGGAGCTAAAATGACATAACGGGAAAAATGATCCGTTGCTACGAATAAGTATAGGTTATTATTGTATGATAATGGCATCTTGAGTAAATCAACAGCGACAACGTCCCATGGTTGATGTGGTACTGGGTAATTACCCATCGGTGCAGGTGTGATTGGGTATCCTTTGTGTTTCGCACATGATTCGCATCTGTCTATATGATTGTGTATATCTCTTCGTAATGAAGGCCAGTAATATAATAGCTGGGCTTGGTTGAATGTCTTATCCTTTCCAGGGTGTCCTGCATGTGGGCTGTCGTGTATCATTCGTAATACTTGGGGTATCATGTAATTAGGTACTACCAACTGGTTAGTATTTCTTTGGCGTTTTGGTTGTTTAGAGTTAATTTTGTATAATGTATTATTGACCATTGTGAATTGTTCAAGTGGGACATGCAGTTTGGGTAATTGTATGTCATCTTCACTTTCTAACTTGTATATTACTTTTGACCATACTGGGTCAAGTCTTTGTGCCTTTGCGATATCCTCGTGGTTTGGGATATTTCCTTTGAGATCTAACGCCGCGACCTGAATTGTGTTCGGGTTCCTAGATAATGCGTCAGCTACTATATTCATTTTACCTTGTATATAATGTATTTGTACACTGTAGTTTTCAACTGTACATTTCCATCTTGCTCTCCTCCCAGAAAGGAGTTTTTCTTTAAACATACCCACCAGTGGTTTATGGTCGGTGAATAAGTGGATTTCGTAACCATATACCAAATCTCGAAACTTTTGTAATGCAAAAATCACTGCAAGTGCCTCTAAGTCTGTAGTGCTATAATTTTTCTCTGCACCTCTTGTCTGTCTGCTGGCAAATGCAATTGGTTGATTCTTTCCTCTTTTATCTTCCTGCATCAGTACAGCCCCTAATCCTTTAACTGATGCGTCTGTACAAATAAGAAATGATTTCGTGTAATTCGGATATGCTAAACAAGGTGCATTTGTTAGTTTAATTTTTAGATTGTTAAATGCCCTTTTTTGTTCTTCTTCCCATTGGAATACAGCATCTTTTTTGAGTAGTTGGAATAGAGGGAAGGCTATATGAGAGAACTGTGGTACGAAGGACCTATAGTATCCAGCCAGACCTAAAAATTGTCTAACTTCGTCAGTCGTAGTGGGTTCAGGAAAATCTCTCACTGCCTGTATTTTGTCATCAGTGGTGTGAATACCATCAGAACTTAATTTGTGGCCTAAGAAATTTATTTCCTTAAAGCAAAATTTGCATTTAGAAAGTTTAATTTTTAATCCAGCATCACTAAGCTTTTGTAAGAGTAAGTCTAATTTCCTGAGATGATCCTTAATATTCTTCGTTGCGATAATAATATCGTCAAGATAAACAAATATTCCTTGTCCTAAAATTCCGGACAATACGTAATTCATAAGACGCTGGAACGTACCGGGGCTGTCCTCAGTCCCATTGGCATTCTTGTATATTGATAATGGCCTCTGTTTGTTGAAAAGGCAGTGTATTTACGTGACTCCTGAGATACCGGAATCTGATAGTATCCGTTTAGGAGATCGATGGTCGAGAATATATTATTCTCAGGACCAATATTCTGTAGAACATCACTTAGCAATGGCATGGGAAATCTGTCAGGGATTGTGTGATTATTTAGTTTACGGTAATCTACTACCGCACGCATTTCTCCATTTCTCTTGGGCACAAAGAAAAGGGGAGCGTTCCACGGAGAAACTGAAGGCTCAATAATTCCAAGCTTTAACATTTCATCGACATACTGATTTGCAAGTGTACGTTGGGAGTGTGGTATGCGATAAGCTGGTACGAAAATTGGTGGTGTTTCTGGGTGCACATTAATCATGTGATTAATCAAGTTAGTACACCCTAATTGTTCTCCGGGCAATGCTACGGTGTCCCTGTGTGTTTCCAGCATGGTTAACAAATCATTTTCTTCGTCAAATTCACCTGAGTGAATTAAATTCTCTTTTATTCTTTCTCTATCCGTAGATTTGATCTCACTTGTTACTCCACCAATATTTATTTCCTTCACAGGGGCGAAACATTTTTCAATATTAACTATGCAAGTTCCCTTCTTCAGCTGAACTTCCCCATTCATGTGATTAATAATGAATATCTGAGTTAGTCCTTCGTCGTTCGTATGACATAATGCGTTTTCTACTGACAATCCTTTTACTTTACATAATTCTTCTAAGACAAGAACAGTACTATTCCGTAATTTGCTCTTTATGGTAACCTTCATGTATGAATTAGGTGGTATAACCAAATCATTAGTGAGATGGGCTGGAAAAATTGATAAATCAGTACTGTTAGCTGGGTCACTAATTCTGGAGGATGGGGTTGCTGGTGTAAGTGGATCTATACACTCATCTGTTTGTGCATGTTTGTTAAAGCCTTTAATATTACCAATTCTTTTTGGCTCTCTTCTACCAATCGGTGAGGGCTCTGAAAGTATTTCCTCTATAAATTCATTATCAAAGTCTATTCCATTCATTTGTGGGAGTATAGTTATGTTCTCAGTTCTCATGGATCTTAAGCCCAGTAACATATGAGCTTTAATTGCTAAGTTTTCAACGATATAGAACAATGCAGAGAATGGTCTTGTAGTTTCTGTGAAACTGAGATTTAATCTTATCATACCTTTTACTGTAATCTCTTGACCATCTACTGTGTTTAATTCTAAATCAGCTTCATCCAGAAAAGTTACTTTCTTTTTTATTTTTAAGAATTCTATTTAGTTCTTCATGTGTTATTAAGTTCACTGGAGAGCCTGTATCTAAAAATAAGGAAACGTTTTGATCCTCACATACAGCTGGTATCAAGATACACTCATTTCCCAACATACCTCCTATGTGAAGTTTAACCTTGTTCTTCTTTACGTTTGTTCGTTTTTTGTCATGACTTGGTCTTCCCCCGATTTGAACATAGACACAATTTTTTCTACTGTTTTGCAATCACTAGTCCAGTGCCCTTGGTATCTATGATGCCTACAGTAAGGACCAAATCCTTGTGTCTTTTGATTATCCTCTTTTGCCTTGATAAAGCATTCATACCTTGTGTGTCCTGGTTTTGCACAGTAATGACACAGAATGGACCTATCCCTTGACTGTGACCTACGAGGTGATTTCCCATAAAAAGTGTTGTTTATGGCGCGAGACCTGCTCGGGCTGCGCGAAAACTTATGAAACTGCCTGTAGGAAGGCGTGTGGGAACGAGGTCTAGGCGTCTTTGTTTGTTTGGGCTGCCTCATTTCAGGTCGCGATCGATTTTGCTCTCTGTTTGGGGTCGGTGTTGATGTTTTCACAGCTGATACTGTCTCAGGTACCCTGATTCTACCAGAATGTGCATGTGTGTCGACCACACCTGCTTTACTGCACTGCATCTCTACCTCGTTCATTAAGTCTAGTAAGCACATTCCAGGGATGTACGCGATTGTTTTGGCGATCTTAAGGGTTCTATCAGGTAATTTACACAAGGCAGCTACATAACCAATGATGTCCACGACGAGGTCTGGGGACATCTTTCCATCATCTGTTATCCACTTAGAATTCTCCAGAGTAGCTAATAGGGTTCTCTTGATTGTGGAGACATCAGCAGTTATTTCACTGAGCACATATATATATATATATATATATATATATATATATATATATATGTCTATAGATATATAGATATATATATATATATATATATATATATATATATATATATATATATATATATATATATATATATATATATATGTATATAGATAGATAGATATACAACAGCAGCTATAGAACGACCAGAAAGGAAGCTATAGATGATGGGACAGGTAGAAGGATAGAAACCATAAGAGGGCAGTTTGGAAATAAAAGATTTATGCCAGACTCGATCGGAAGCCTTTGAAATATCAAGTGCAATGGCAAAGCTTTCGCCAAAGTCCTGAAAGGAGGATGACCATGAGTCTGAAAGGTAGGTGAAAAGATGTCAGTGGTGGATCCGTGATGGAACCCATAATGACGATCAGAAGTTATGCTGGGAAAGATTCTTTAAATTTTTCTGTTAAGAATAGACTCAAACACTTTTGAGACACAGGATGTTAAAGCAATTGGGCGATAGTTAGAGGGTTGGGAGTGGTCACCCTTCTTTGGGACTGGCTGAATGAGAGCAAACTTCTAACAAGGAGAGGTGCAAGTTGATAGGCAAAGGCAAAAGAGTTTACCTAGGCAGGGTGTAAGCACAGAAGCACAGTTCTTGAGGACAACAGGAGGGACTCCAATCAGGCTCATATGCTTTTTTAGTACTGAGGCCCGTGATGGCAGAAAATACATCAGCTGACGAAATTTTAATGTCAGCCATGAGGAAGTCAGAAGGGGGGAAGTGATGGAGGAACAGTATCGTGTGAGGTGGAATTGGAGGAGAAAGTCTGAGCAAATAAATCTGCTTTATCAGTAGAATAAATAGCTGCAGAGCCATCAGAGTAGAAAAGAGGAGGGAAGGATGATGAGATAAAGTTGTTAGAGAGGTTTTTGGCAAGGTGCCGGAAGGAGTGGGAAGAATTCGAGTTGGAGAGTTGAGAGCATTTAGTACGGATGAATTTATTTTTAACAAAGCGAAGAACAGATTTAGCCTTATTCTGGCCAGAAGCATAAGAAAGACGCGATTCAGGGGTGGGTTGGCTCTGGTACCTTTTATTGTCTCTCTCCTTGTTGTGGACAGCTTTAGAATAGGCGTGATTAAACTAAGGATTTCTTGCATTGTTCAGAGGATATGAGAAGGGAATGTATGCTTCCCTGCCCAAGAGAATAACCTCCGTAATGCGCAAGCCATTTTCAGATGGCTCCTGGCCATGGAAGCAATAATCATTCCAGGGAAAATCAAAGAAGTACTCCCTGAGGGCCTCCCAATCAGCAGCTCAAGAATGCCACAACTGACATTTCTTTAGACAGTCCACAGGCCATTCTGGAGCAACAGGACAGGTTAAGGTAATAAGGTTGTGATCAGGGGAACCCAACGGAATGGAAAGACTAGCAGTGCAATCAAAATGATCAGTTGTAAGGAAGAGGCAAGTATGTTGTATCTCTCTCCAAGCCGGTCAGGGATATGGGTAGGGTGCTGTACAAACTGCACTGCGTCATTAAGGAGAGAAAAGATGTAGGCTTGTTCACCAGGTGGATCAGTGAAAGGGGAGGAGAGCCAAAGGTCGTGGTGAACATTGATATCTCCTAGAATGGAGATTTCAAAGAAAGGAGAAATGGAAATAATGTGTTCCGTCATAGAAGTAAGATAGTCAAAGAATTTTTCATAGTCAATAGAACTATGGGATAAGTAAGCAGCACGGATATTTTTAGTCAGAGAACAGCAGGAAAGCCGAAGCCAGAGAGTAGAGAATTCAAAATAATCAAGTTCAGGATCACGAGAGCAAGATAAGTCGTTGCGTACATGTACACAGTAGCCACCTTTGGCTTTGAAATGAGTATAAAGAAAGTAGGGGGATACGGAAAAGAGTTTGCTATCAGCTGCCTCAGACAGCTGAGTCGCAGTTAAGATGAGAGGGTGATGTTTAGATGATGAGAGGTGGTGTTCAACAGAGGGAAAGTTAGAGGAAAGGTTGTGAATGTTGCAGAAGTGAAGAAGTGAGTCAGACATTGGTTCCAGGCAGCTTGTTCAGTCATCACCTTGAGAGAGGCAGATTGTGGGGGCGTTTATTGTCTCCCCCCCCTGAGGACTACAAGGCTTGGTTATTAGACACCATTTTTCTTTTTTAATTTTGAAAAAGAAATGTAGTGTGTCACGTGCATGTAGTTTGGTGTTGACATTTGGAGAACTTGTACTGGAGAGCATGCTGACCTACTCTGTGTGTTACTGAAACACTGAAAATGTTTAGCAAAGGGAGATGGTTAGGAACTAGTCCCGAAGGCTGATGAGACGGGAACTCCAACTGTCCCTGTCATCAGCTTTCCATCCATCTTGGGAGTACTGCCCTGCTCGACTGGTACAACATTCTGCTCCCTCATTATATATATATATATATATATATATATATATATATATATATATATATATATATATATATATATATATATTTTTATATATATATATATATATATATATATATATATATATATATATATATATATATATACACACACACACACACACACACATATTTACTCGGACTTAGCCCCAATGAGAGAAAGAGCAGAGCATCACCACACCACCACACAAGGGTCAACTGCGCAGTGCAATCAGTGACAATCGCAGCAGTGCTGGTTTACTTCTGCCACATCACTGTGGACCCATTCCCTTACCCTAACCTTTTCTGGTCATCTGATCAGACCAAATGCGGGAGAATATCTCCTTGGGGCCGCATCACCATTTACACATTAACAGTTTCTCTCCAGTCATCCTTATCACACGCAGCCACTCATCCTTGCTTTACAGACGTCCCTCTCGGATCTGATGCTCTCTTCACACTGTCCATCCATCCTATTCATGGTCTTCCTCTCAGCCTTACACCTCACACATCTGAACCTGTTATATTTTTCATCAATTGCTCTTCATTCATTCTTTCTATAAGCCCAAACCATCGCAGCACCCCCTGTTCAACTCGTTCAGCCATCTCCCGCATAACTCCAGTTCTCCTTCACACTTCATCATTTCTTACTCGATTCATACACGTCACTGCACACATGCATCTCAGACACCTCATCTCCATTAGTTTCATACTCTTCCTCTCTGCTACACCCAAGTTCCATCTTTCAGCCTCATACAATGCAGTTGGTACCACTACACCCTCATACAGCCTTCTCTTTACATCCATTCTAAGCAACCGACATCTAAATTCTTTTTTCATTCCTCCCAGTACCTTTCCTACTTCATTCATTCTAAACTTCACCTCTGCATCTCTTCCATCCACACCAACATGTGACCCTAAGTATTTTAAACACTCTACCTCTTCAAGAAACTCACCATTCAGAACTACATTCATCCTTCTACCATCTACCAAGCTTGTACGCTTCATCACTTTACTCTTATTCACATTTATTCTCAATTTCCTCCTTTCACACACGCTTCCAAACTCCTCTGCCAACTGTCTCAAAATCTCCTCCTAATCAGCCACCAACGTAGTATCATCCACAAACAGCAGCTGATTCAGATTCCACTCTCTACCATCAGCATTCATCAGTCTCAAACTTCCACCTAACACTCTTGCATTCAACTCCCACACCATACCATCCTTATAAATATTAAACAACCAAGGTGACATCAACATCCCTGCCGCAGCCCCACTCTCACGGGAAACCAATCACTCACAATATTTCTCACTCTTACACACGCTCTGCTATTTACATAAAAACTGTTCACTGCTTTTAAGAACCTGCCATCTAGTCCATACAATCTCAAAACAATCCACAAAGCCTTCCTTTCAGTTTTTTCATATGCTTTCTCTAAATCCATGAATGCACAAAACACATCCTTACCTTCCATTAAATAGTTTTTCACACACCTAACTAAAAGGAAACGCCTGATCCACGCATCCCCTCCCTCTCCTAAATTCTCACAGCCCATTACCAATCACTCCCTCTGTACCCTCTCTAATTCTCTTAATTAACACTCTGCCATACACCTTACCTGCAATATTTAACAGACTTATACCCCTAAAGCTAGTACATTCATACTTATCACCTTTACTTTTATATAATGGAGCCACACACGCACTTGCCCAGTCAACTTGTACCATATCACTCGCAAAACACACATTCAGCAATCTTACTAGCCATTTAATACTTGTTCCACTTCTTTTCAGGCATTCCACAGCACACCCAACCATACCTGCAGCTTTCCCTGCTTCCTTTACTGCCTCCTGCTCTTCCTCCATTGTGATAAGAAAATCATTCAACTCTCCCAACACATTTATTCCAGCCTCCATTTCCTCCTCTGATTTAACAATCTTTCAAAATACTCTTCTCATCACTTCTTTACTGCATCCTCTGCTTTTACCCATGCTTCATTCCCTGACTCTTCCCCTCGCACACCCTTCACCTCCTTCCAAGACATTTCCTTATTTAGTTGAAAATTCTCAGTCAACCGCCTTCCCCACCTCTCACCTGCTGCCATTTCAGAATAACGCACAGCCCTTTTTGCCCTATTCTTCTTTTCTATATACCTCTCATATGACATCTCATCCTTCCTCTGCAGCCAGATATCATATGCACGTCGCTTCTCAGCTACAACTATACTTACTTCCTCGCACCACCAATCACTTCCCTGTCTTACACCACCATCCAGTCGTCTCACACCACATACCTCTTCCGCATTTCCCACCACAACACTCTTATACATCTGCCATTCCTTCTCCACACCTCTATTTTCCTGATCTTTCGTTACATTCCACTCCTCCTTCAACTTCTGGTACACTATAATTTTCTCTTGTTTATCCAACTCACTTTCAAAACCTCCCTACCACACCCAACTTTCCTAGCTCTCACCCACCTTATACTTACTCTCAACTTTCTCTCCACCAGGTAGTGGTCAGAGATACCTCCACCCTCCCCTCTTAAAGCTCTCACAGTAACAATCTTCCTCCTACATTTCTGGACACAACCATATATATATATATATATATATATATATATATATATATATATATATATATATATATATATATATATATATATATATATATATATATATATATATATATATATATACAGTCGATCCTCTGTCCTTGCGGTTCCTCTGTTTGCGGTTTTGATTGTTCTCGGTTTGTCACCAGGGAAACCAAATCACCTTTTTTGAAGTCCAGAGAAAAATGGGAATATATTCAAATCACGCTCCACACGCTGCATACCGCCCGCAGCGCCACCCCCGCATTGTTTTGAAACTCTCGCGGCAGACTCTCTCATTCTCAGGTTCTGAGATAATTCGCCGTCAAGTCAATTCGCCGTCAGACAATTCGCTGTCAAAACATGGACGATTCCCCATCAGGACAATTCGCACCCTGGACGATTCCCCGTCATTCTATAAATATACTTATTTTTTAATAATTAATACATTAATAACTAATTTTCAGGGGGATCTATCAAAGTCTATGTTCATTCAATAGTGTAGGCTTTGGATAACATTTATAAGTTGCACTTTTAGCCAGTAATTTACGTGTTTCTACTTCGCTGTAGTCGACTTTGAATTATATTCTAGCATCACCCGTAGCTGTCTTCATTAATTTTCATTGGTACTACAACATCCTGGGTATATTTTAAAACGACTCTGAAGAGGTACAAGTACATATCAATCTCAAATGACAATATCCAACGTGTTATTCTGATCGGCCATAGTGGACGCAAATCATGGGAAAAGATATGGCTGAGCCTCAACAGATGTCACTACATTAAGTATAAAAACAATAAACCACCACCACATTTAAGACTCGTATATTTAAAAGACTATTATAGTATGTAAATAAATGACGGAGAATCGTCCTGATGGCGAATTGTCTTGATATTGTTGTGACTGCGAATTGACTTGACGGCGAATCGTCCCGAAATTCATTCTCACTGTGACCACGCTTGTGTGTGCTTGTACTCGCTAATCTCTCCGTGAGACCATCATTTTATCTACCATGGGCCCTAAGAGAGCAGCCAAGACATCTCCTGAAGGCACCCCAAAGTGCCAGAAGAAGGTAATGACCCTGCTGGAGAAGGTAGAATTGCTGGACAAGTTATGGGAGGGAAAATCCTGGCAACGGTGGTGGAGGGTGAGAGTGTAGCTGTGACGAGCGGTGTGAGCGGCCATCCACCTACGCAATTAAACTATTTTTTTCATACTTTAATTATAATTGAAGTGTTTATTGACATGTACACAGGGGTTTTCTTTCATTAAAGAAGGAAATGGGGGCTAGGGGTGTTTTTCGGGGGGCACCAATTTTACACGGATTTTTGATCTTCGCGGGGGTCTCAGGCCCCTTACCCCCACAAAGACAGAGGGTCAACTGTATATACATACGGTATATACTGTATATATGTACAGTCTCCAACAAAAATCGAGCAACCGGTTTGACAAGCAGGTTGTTATATGTGGCACCACCGCACCCCCAGTTTCACCCCTCCCCTCCCTCGTTCCCATTCATTCGTCTACCCTCCACCCTCCTCACATCCAAGGGCCTACTCGCATTGTCTCAACCACTCTTCCATCATCCATTTGTCTTTGGAAATAATGGTTTTGTTATGATAACGAATAAAAACACATTACACGGTATTGTACTCCATAGTATAGTTATTTATACACCACGATCTGAACGCAGGGTAATATAAAATGGTAATATGCTCGTTTGACAGTGAGGTCTGTAATGAAATAATTTATCATATTGACGGTTGTATCCAGTCAGTTCGTAACATTAATCAGTCGGAAGCTATATTTTTGTAGTGGTCAGTGGTGTGCTCCTTCCCTTACTCGACATAATCACTGTTACTTTACAAACTCTAGTTTAGGTCATTACCATTAGTTACTACTAATACCCCATGTGTGATAATGGCAAAGTGTTGCTGATAAGTAAAACACAGGATCAGTATTATCTTGGTTATTGATGTCTTAATACATGATAATGTAACGTTGGCCAACAGGGACTGAATGACAGCTTGTCTGGTGGTTAAACAAACTAAGCTGCTCAAGCCAAGGCCATGACATGGTTGTTGGCATTACAAAGGGTCAGTCAATATTAAGACGCCATTCATTGCTGCTGACAGTACTATAAGTATCAAGGTCAATTCATGCACAGGACAGCCAACAATAAGGTGAGCCGCGTGGTGTGCTGACCCCGCGCACACCATACAACCAGGGCTGGATTAGCAGGTATAGGCAAAATGGGCAACTGCCTACCAGGCCACGGCCTGTCACAGGTCATCCAGACATCCAGAGCGGAATAAATATACGCTCTGGAAGTCCAAATAAGGGCCATCACCCATCAGGCCATCATAAAAGGCCATTACAGGTCATGCCAACATTTCACTGGACATAACGGAAAAATGAGATCTATATGTTGCAGGCCAACAGTCTGCATTGCCTTCCAAGCCACAGCAGGGTTAATCCGGCGCTGCATACAACCAACCCCTTCCACCCCTTGTCTCAGCCACTTATCGCCATTCACTCCAGCAAGAAACCCACCACCACCTGATAACAATATCAGGAATATAACCTTGCCTTATTTAGTTATAACTGCAATATGGTGTAATTTGCGATTCACACGTTTATAACACGACGTATTTCGAAAAAGGTAACCAATAACTAAATTGGCCGAATGGATGATCTGCATAGTAACCAAACAAACTTGTATCGATTGCAGCTTACGCTAATCAACATTATCGTGCCATACAACATATAATCAGTTTATTCCTTTTCAGCAAGAACGTTTTCAAAAAAGGTTTGACGAGTTACAGATCACAATGGTCAGTATTACTTATCCCAACGTAATAGATGTAGCGGTCAGGTTAACCTTGTGATTATTTGTTCTTCATCTTGTGTCCCATGTCTGGTACTACTTTCCTCTATCTCTGCGTGGCCATGGTTTTTCCCAGTAACTATCGTCAGCCGAAACGTCAGCTGCCTCAGAGAGGGAAGGATTTTAAAATGGACAAACGTTTTGGTTACGCAAATATTTAATAAGGAAGACTACCTGACTACCGGTATATTTAAGAACACATTTTAAAACGATATGAAACAATGGGGTCAGACAGTGGATTTATATGATAATGGAATGTTGTGGGTAACTGGGGGAGTGATAAGGTATCCCTGTCAACACCGAGTAGGACCACCCACCACCATTGCTATCGCCCTGCTCCAGTTGCCCTACAATAACATGTGGTATAATGACAACAGTGAATGTTTTACTAGAGATCTGGTGTTCTAGCCTGACTTACCCTGCAGAGTTAAAGGCTACGTTCAAACTAATGTATTATAACCTACTATTTCACTGCATATCTGATTGAATAACATTTAGAAAATAAGGTCTTACTGTGCACTAATCATTAAATGCTTATTTGCCATATTGTTACGTTATAGCCTAAATATCACTATTATATGGTGCAGTGGACAATATTGTAATGCACACTTCGTGGTGATAAAGACGTGTTTATGAGCATTGGTGGAAAACACACACACACACACACACACACACACACACACACACACAGACACGCTGTCCGCCCCGAGAAGAGCCGTCTACCCCGGGCTCATCTCCCGTCCGCCACACACCACCGACCACCACAAACATCTGCATGTAGCTTCCGACTGTTTAATGTTACACACTGACTGGATACAACCATCAAAATGATAATTGTATCATTACAGACCTCACTGTCATACGAATATATTACTATTTTATATCACCCTGCGTTCAGATCGTGATGTATAAATAACCATACTATGGAGTAAAATACTGTGTAATGTGTTTTTATTCGTTATCATAAAAAAAAACATTATTTCCCAAGACAAATGGATGATGGAAGTGTTGTTGAGACAATGCGAGTAGGCCCTTGGATGTGGGGAGGGTTGAGGGTAGACGAATGAATGGGAACGAGGGAGGGGAGGAGTGAAACTGGGGGTGCGGTGGTGCCACATATACCAACCTGCTCGTCCAGCCAGTCGCTCGGCTTTTGCTGGAGACTGTACAGAGAGAGAGAGAGAGAGAGAGAGAGAGGGGTGTTGGTATTTATGGTGAGAGAGGAAAGGGAGAGGGAGCGAGGCAAAGATATCAAGGAAATAAGAGGTGACCGATGATATACGAAGGAGGTGAAGGAAAAAGGCAGAAGGAAATTTAGGAAAAAGGAACAGTATAGCCGAGGAAAAGAAGATACACGCGGGTACTCGGGAAGACATTAACAAAGGACAACCAGAAATTCTGTTCTACTCAGTAACGACCCCTCTTTCCAAGACAAACACCTCCTCTTTACACTCTTTCTCCCTCTTTCTCCCTCTCTCTCTCTCTCTCTCTCTCTCTCTCTCTCTCTCTACTGTACTGTATATATATATATATATATATATATATATATATATATATATGAAAGCTGAGAGAGAGAGAGAGAGAGGGGGGGGAGGGAGGAGGGGTTCCTTGGTAAGTCTTTGTACACAGACTCTGTCCACACGGATCCTCTCAGTCTCAATAAAAATTCAGTTAATCCTCTCTCTCTCTCTCTCTCTCTCTCTCTCTCTCTCTCTCTCTCTCTCTCTCTCAGTGCCGTTCAAAGACACCGTTTCATATACTGTTATCTAAAAAAAAAAAAAAAGGTTTCTTAGCTGCCTCTTCGTCTTTTGAAATGGTGGAAGTAAGCATTTTTTCTTTCTGTCGTGTACTTAGCCCTTTTGTCCCTACGACGTAATGTATTTTTAGTCAATTCTAAGTATCTCAAGATGGTGTTAGTCACATCAGGAGAGACTTTTCGAACAAAGGGGTTTGATATAACCTTCAATAACTACTTCCGTTTGAGGAACTTTCCAAAGTTGACTATAATCACCTGGATGGGCAATGGCTTGATCATCAAAGGCATTCCCAGATTAGAGGGATTGTATCCTAATGATGGGGTTAAGAAAAGTTTTGTCTGTCCATTCCACTAAGCTGAATAAAATCGTTTGTGTTCACAAAAATTATATACAAATGACGTCATTGTAGTGAATTTTGTATTTTTCAGATGATTCGATTCAGCTCAGATAAACCCACTCCTGCTGGAAGGTTTATGACTGTCTCGACAGACTCCATGGTCCATTGTCCACACACACACCACAAAGCCAGCCAGGAGACAGGACGTGTGTGCTGGGCAATCCCCAGGTCCTGTCCTCCCCACTTACTGTTTTTTTTAACAAGCCCATACCCCACTGACCGGGCTAATGTATGGCCCGGCCTGCACTATAGGTGCAGGGAATCTTTAAACGAACGAACGAACGATCCATTGTCCATGATGACGCATTTCTCATTTTATTCATGTTGTTCCCAGATGCTTTATTCATGTTAAGAGAGATTTTTAAACAGCCGGCTTTTTCCAAGTTGAGTAAAATTATCAAGGAAAAAAAAAACATTAAAAAACAAAGGAGAATAAGTAGATTAAACGTTCATGGAGGGGAAAAGGTTTACTTTCAGACAAAAGAATTTTGCAAATTGTTGTTTATTACATTTAACCCAGACAACTGTATTACATATTACACACAAACACACACACACACACACACACACACACACACACACAGAGTTTGAGGGACGGGAACAGGATAGCATAAGAGGTTAATAACAGAGAGTAAAACGATCTGCAAGTACTCACAGAAGTCAAGGAGAGAGAGAGAGAGAGAGAGAGAGAGAGAGAGAGAGAGAGACAGAGACAGAGAGACAGAGGTGGAGGAAGGTAATTAACCCGGTGATGGATTGAAGGTGAAGGCCATTAGTCTAATTTGTCTAGTGGGTCGTATAATTACGGGTGATGATGGCGGGAGGGAGCGGGAGAAAGTAGATGGGGGGCACAGATGTTGGAGAGAGGGAAGGAGAGGGAAGGATTTTTGTAAACAGAGTGGGATATTCAGCAGGAGTATATGGGGAGTGCAATAACAGGAGACCTATTTGCTCACAAGTGATTACAGTGAAGAGCTATCCATCGTCTATGAGAAAATCACAGGAAAGAGCAATGAGGAGAGAGGGAGGAATGGGGGTAGAAGGGGAAAGAGGAGGTTAAAAGGTAACGGTAAAGACAAAATTTAGACAAAAATTAGAAGAACGTCAAAGGTAAAGGGGTAATAATAAGGAAAATAAAGGAAGGTTAAGGCAAGGGAGGAATCGCCAGAGGGAGAATCTTCTAAGGGAATGGAGGTAGAAAAAGAAGAGACGGGGATAGTAAGAGGGAGAGAAGGAAGGGAAGAAAGGGAGAAATAGAGACAGAGGTGAAGAGAATGGACGGAGGGGGAGATGGCAGAGCCTGTGAGGAAAGAGAAAATAAGACTGAATTAGAAGGAAGGAGAAACAGAAGGAATGTGGGAGGAGAGGAAGAAATGAGCCGAGGGAGGGAAGGGGAGACATGCTGAAAAGAAAAGGAAAAAGAAAGAGACGAGACAAGAACAGACTAATGGAAGACAAGAATGGAGAGAGAGGGGAAGGTGAGGGGGTGGAAGAAGAGAAGGAAAATGAAAGAGGGTGAGTGTAGGGGTGAGGTGAGGTGGAAGGAGGAGACGAGGCAATGATGAAGCGAAGAAAACAGAGAGAAAGGAATAAAGGAGAGGAGAGGACAAGGAGATGGAGGGACAAAAAAAACAGATGGAGAAGAGGAAGAAAGTGGAAGTGTGTAGTAAAGGAAGGGGAAACAAGAAGTGAATGGTGGAAGAGAAAAATTAAAGTGAAAAGGAATGGAAGCATGTGAGAGAGGAGGGGAGAGAAGGGACTTGAAGGAAGGGGAGAAGAAGGAGGTATGGGCGGAGCAGGAGCAACCGATGAAGGATTGGGGATTAGCGAGGGAATGGACGAAAAATAAAGAAGAATGGAGAAACGAGAGATGATGAAGGGAAGAGAACAGTTAAGTAGGGAAAGATGAGAGTGACATGAAGTGGGGAGGAGAAGAAAGGATAAAGCAAGAGGGGAAAAAATAAAAGGTGGTAAAGGAAAGAAGACGAAGAACAGGGAGTACAGCTGAAAGTGGTATAGAAACAAGAAAAACGAAAACTGGAGAGAAAAAGAGAAAAACGATATAAAATACCAACAAAAAACGAGAAAGCAGAACGAGGCTTTAAGATCGGGGTTCAGGGTAAGGTTAAGAGAGAGAGAGAGAGAGAGAGAGAGAGAGAGCAGTTAACCGAGTTGAGAGTAGTTTGGTGACTGAAATAGGATGGACTGGGTGGGGGATAGGGAAGGTGGGGAAGGAGAAGAAAACAGTGAATAAACAAGGGGAAAATCAAAGACTAACGTTAAGAAGGTGATGATGTGAAAGAGTAAATAGAAGCTCTTTGAGTAAGTTTTCCATTTGAAGCAATTAACGAATGAAAGACTGACTATATAAGACTGAGGAAATAGGACAGTGAAAGAAGGAGAGAGGGGTCGAGAACGGTATTAAAGGGTAAAGTGAAAGATTATTGGTATAAAAGTGGAAAATTAATAAGCAATATCTATCTGTCTATCTATCTATCGATCGATCTATCTACATGCAGGGAGTAGACTGTAGCACCAGTCAAGCAGGGCGGTTCTCCCAAGGTGGATTGAAAGCTGGTGACAGGGAGAGCTGGAGCTCCCATTTCAATAGCCACGGAACCAGTTCCTGTCCATCCCCTTTTGCTTCGCCCTTTCAGTATTTCAGTAACATAGAGAGTAGTCCAGCACACTATCCAATTCAAGTTTCTCTGTCAACATCAAACTACATGCACTTTACACACTACACTTCCTATCAGAAATGAACCAAAATGGTGTCGTTTAACCAAAGCTTGGAGTCTTCATGATGGGGAGGCATAAATGTCCCCACCATCCGCCCCCCTCTCGGCGACGACTCAGAGAAATGCCTGGAACAACTGTCTGACTCACTTCTTCATTACTGCAACATTCACGCCCTTTCCTCTTACTATCTCTTTGTTGAACACCAATTCTCCTCCTCTAAACCTCACTTTCTCTTCCTAGTTGAAACTCAGCTGTCTGAGGCAACTGATAGCAAACCCATCCCTGTATCCTCCTACTTTCTCTATACTCATTTCAAAGCCAAAGGTAGCTGTTTTGTATGAGTATAATTTATGTACACAACTACTTATCTTGCTTTAGTGATCCTAAACTGATTCTTAAGAATTCTCTGCTCTCTGGCTTCGGCTTTCCTGACGTTCTCTGACTAAACGTATCTGTGTTGTTTACTTATCCCCTAATTGTACTGACTATGTGATATAAAAGGAGGTGTCATCGAGACTGATGTAGGTGAGAGTGAAATTTGAACGTGAGTTGTGGGTATTTGTGAGTGCATATGGGCCTGGTAGTGAAAGGAATAAAGAAGGGAGGGAGTCTTTCTGGAATGATGTTGATGAGTGTCTGCAGATTTTTGGAGCGAATGTGAATGTGGTAATGATGGGAGATCTCAGTGCTAGAGTGGAAAATGTAGCAGTTGAAGGTGTGGTTGGTATGCATGGTGTGCCTGGAAGAAATGAGAATGGGGAACAAATGATAGGGATGTGTGTGAGCGAGAGATGGTGATTGGAAATACCTTGTTTGAGGAAAAAAATATTTCTAAGTGTGTATGGGTGAGACAGGAGGGTGGAAGGTTGTTGATAGAGCATTGATGGACTATGTGGTTGTGTCCAAAAATGTAAGAGGAAAATTGTTAGATGTGCGTTTGGAGAGGGGAGGGTACAGGTATGTGTGACCACTACCTGGTGGACAGAAAGTTAAGAGTAAGTATAAGGCGGGTGAGAGCTAGTAGAGTTAGGTGTGGCAGAGAGGTTTTGAACGTGAATAAGTTAAATAAAAGAAAATGATAGAGTATCAGGAGAAGTTGAAAGATGAAGTGGAACAAAGTGAAAGATCAGGAAAATGGCAGTGTGGAGGAGGAATCGCAGTTGTTTAAGAGTGCTGTGGTGGGGCACGCAGAAGAGGTGTGTGGTGTGAGATGAGTGGGTGGTGGTGTAAGAAAGGGAAGTGATTGGTGGTGCGAGGAAGTATATATGGCTGTGACTGAGAAGAGACTTGCATATGAAAGATGGCTGCAGAGGAAGGATGAGGTATCATGAAAGATACTATATAAGGAAAAGAGGAATAGGGCGAGAAGGGCTGTGCATGATGCTAAAGTAGTGGCAGATGAGTGGTGGGGTAGGGAATTAACTGGAAATTTTTAACAGCATAAGAAAATGTTTTGGGAGGAAGTGAAAAAGGCGAGAAAAGGAGAGACTGGGAAGGAAGAGCGAGTAAAAGTAGAGGATGGAAGGGAGTTAACTGAGATGGATCCAGTAAGGAAGAGATGGGAAGAGTATTTTGAAAGATTGTTAATTTTAGAGGAGGAAAGGGAGGCTGAGATTGTGACAGATGGAAGGGTGCAAGGAATAAATGTGTTGGGAGAGTTGATCACGATGGAGGAAGTGCAGGAAGCAGTAAAGGAGATGAAAGCAGGGAAGGCTGTTGGTATGGATGGGTGTGCTGTGGAATGTCTGAAAGGTGGTGAGGTGACTATAGTTGACTGGTTAGTAAGACTGCTGAATATGTGTTTTGTGAGCGATATGGTGCCGATTGACTGGACAAGTGTTTGTGAGGTTCCGCTGTATGAGGGTAGTCTGTTGAGTGTTGTACGTAAAGTGTATGGTACAGTGTTAAATGAGTTAGAGAGGGTACAGAGGGGGTGATTGGAGATGAGCAGTGTGGCTTTAGGACATAGAGGGGATGCGTGGATCTGGTGTTTGTTGTGAGACAAGTGTGTGAAAAGTATTTAGCTGAAAGCAAGGATATGTCTTGGGCGTTCACGGATTTAGAGAAAGCGTATGATAGAACTGATAGGGAGGCTTTATGGACCGTTTTAAGATTTTATGGACTTGATGGTAGGTTGTCAAAAGATTTTTATGTAAAACGTAGAGAGTGTGTAAGAGTAGGAAATACTGTGAGTGATTAGTAGGATAGAAGTTGTGCAAGCAATGAAGAAAGTTAAATCGGGGAAAGCCCCAGGAATTGATGGAGTGTGTGGTGAAATGCTGAAGCACGGGGGAGAGATAGTAGTAGAATGGATGTGGAAGATGTGCAGATTGGCCTGGGAGGAAGGTAGAGTCCCGGAGGATTGGAAGTCAGGTATAATTATTCCCTTGTACAAAGGAAAAGGGGAAAAAGAAGTGTGTGGTAATCATAGGGGCATTTGTCTTCTTAGTATAATAGGAAAAGTGTATGGTAGGATACTTATAGACAGAGTTAGTGAAAGAACAGAGAAATTAGTTGGAGAAGAACAGGGAGGCTTTAGGAAGGGAAGAGGTTGTGTAGATCAGATATTCATTCTTAGATCTTTAGTGGAAAAGTTTCTAGAGAAGGGAAAGAAGTTGTATGAGGCTTTCATGGATTTGGAGAAAGCATATGACAGGGTGGATAGACAAGGATTGTGGAAAGTGTTAAGAATATATGGAGTAGATGGGAAGTTGTTGAATGCTGTGAAGAGTATGTACGATGGTGTGAAGGCTGCAGTGCGTGTGGATGGTGAACTAAGTGAATTTTTCTCTTTGAAAGTTGGGTTGAAACAGGGATGTGTCATGTCTCCATGGTTGTTCAATCTGTACATGGATGGGGTAATAAAAGAGGTACAAGGTAGGGTAGTGGATGTAGGAGTGGCCCTGGTTAGAGAGGATAGTGTTTGGAAACTCCCTGTACTGTTGTTTGCAGATGATACTGTGTTGTTGAGTGAAGACGAAGGAGAGCTGCAAGGCTTGGTGGATGAGTTTGAGAGAGTGTGTAAGAAACGGAACCTAAAGGTGAATGTAGGGAAGAGTAAAGTGATGGTCTTTGAGAGAGGTGAAGTTAGTGAATGTACAGCGAGGTTGGATGGTGAGGAATTGGAAAATGTGAGTACGTTTAAGTATTTGGGTAGTGTGATGAGTAAGGATGGAGGTTTGGAGGGTGAAGTGCTTGAAAGGGTACAGCAGGGAAGAAAGGTTGCTGGTTCCTTGAAAGCAGTGATAAGAAACAGGGAAGTGAGCATGGAAGTGAAAAAGTTACTACATGACAGTATTGTGATACCAACTCTAACGTACGGAAGTGAAGCTTGGACATTGTTGGAAGGACACAAGTCAAGAGTGAGAGCAGTGGAAATGAGTTATTTAAGAGGACCCTGTGGAGTCACGTGGAGAGACAGGCTGACGAATGAGGATATAAAGGAGCGTTGTGGTGTGGATGTGGATGTGATAGGAAGCGTTATGAGGAACACACTGAGGTGGTTTGGCCATGTGGAGAGGATGGAGGGTGAAAGACTGACGAAGAGAGTGTATGTGAGTGAGGTGGAGGGGGGAAGAGGGAGGGGGAGGCCGAGGATGAGACGGAGGGATGGGGTGGAGAGGTATATGGGAGAGGGGTGTGTGAGTTGGGAGCAGGGCAGTGAAGTGGCGGGGGACAGGGCGACTTGGAGGCGATTTGTTTGTGGCCACCCCAAACGGGATTGAGGCGTCTGGCAATAGATAGATAGATAGATAGATTAGTTTCCCATGAAAGTGGGGCTGCGGCAGGGATGTATGATGTCGTCTTGGTTGTTTAATATTTATATGGATGGTGTTGTAAGGGAGGTGAATGCGAGAGTGTTAGGTGAAGGTTTGAGTCTGGTGAATGCTGATGGTAGAGAGTGGAATCTGAATCTGCTGCTGTGTGCGGATGATACTGCACTTGTGGCTGACTCAGAGGAGAGATTGTGACAGTTGGTACAGGAGTGTGGAAAGGTGTGGGAAAGGGGGAAATTAAGAGTAAATGAGAAAAAGAGTAAAGTGATAAAGTGTACGAGGTTCGTAGATGGTAGGAGGATGAGTACTGTTTTGTTTTGAATGGTGAGTTGCTTAAGGAGGTAGAGTGTGTTAAGTATTTAGGGTCACATGTTGCTGTGGATGGAATAGATGTAGAAGTGAAGTTTAGAATGAATGAAGCTTGAAAGGTGTTGGGAGGAATAAAAAAATAAGTGTTTAGCTGTCGTTTCCTTAGAATGGATGTAAAGAGAAGGCTGTATGAGGGTGTAGTGGTACCGACTGCGTTATATGGGGCTGAAACATGGAATATGGGTGTAGCAGACAGGAGACGTTTGAACGTAATGGAGATGAGATGTCTGAGGAATATGTTTGGAGTGATGCATCTGGACTGAGTGAGAAAAGATGAAGTGTGAAGCAGAACTGGAGTTATGTGGGAGATGGGAGATCAAGTTGAGCAGAGAGTGTTGTGATGGTTTGGGCATATGGAGAGAATGGATGAAGAGCGATTGGTGAAAAAGATAACTAGATCGGATGTGAGAGGTGTAAGGATGAGAGGAAGTCCAGGAATAGGATGAATGGACAGTGTGAAGATATCAACAGATGCAAGAGGGATGTCTGTTGAGCAAGGAAGAATGGCTGCACATGATAGAAATGATTGGAGAGAAATTGCAAATGAATAAATGGTGACGTGGCCCTGAGGGGATATTCTACCACATTAGGTCTGATCAACTTTTGGTCAGGTCAGGTGCAGACAAGAGGATGGGTCCATTATGACGTGGTAGGGGTAAACCAGCTCTGCTCTCAGGCCCTTCTGCTGATGTTGCTGACTGCACTGCGCAGTTGACCCTCGTGCTGTGAGGTACAGTGAGGATCTGTCCCTTCTCCCCTTCGGGCTAGGATACGAATAACTGTGTGTGTTTGGATGAGTAAATTGTGAGTGTGTCGTCCTGTCTCGGCTACCTCCCTTTCTTTTGTGGAAGCAGCCTAGGTATGTAGATGGAAAGATGAAAAATTCTTTGATTACGTTACTTCTATGAGGGAACACATCCGATCCTCTTCTCCCTTCTCTGAAATCTCCAATCTAGGAGATTTCAATGTTCACCACCACCTTTGGCTCTCCTCTCCTTTCACTGATCCACCTGGAAAACAAGCCTATATCATTTCTATCTTAATGAGCTAGACCTTGTCTTCATTCATATCCGAAAAGCTGTCATCTCCGCTTTCACTCCTTGTACTACTTCAATTATGTCCACCAAGCAGTGCTTTTCTTTTTAGTATTTCCATTAACATTAACCTGTATCACTTTTTCAGCAGTAATTTTTTATGCATCTTTAAAACTTTTTTATGTGCAATTGATGTTACTATTTTCATCGTTTGTTATATTTTCTTGAACACTGCTTCTAAGTTGTTGGATACATTATTTTTAAGGATTTTGAGTATAAAATTTTCTTTTCTTTTCATTTTTAATTTTGGTACCTGTGCCCTTATTTTCCTTAGCATCATTCTGTGATCTGAAATTAGAGAAACTGATGGTGTTGCTTTGACAACTTAAAGTATCTTCATATTGTTAGTTAACATCAGGTCAGTCATTGATTTATCACTAAATTCCTGCAGTTTTTCGTTATATCTATACCAGCTCCATTTGTGTCTCTATGTTCGTAAAAGGTGATTAGTATAGATAAATTAATAATTATTCTGATGTCAATAACTCGCTATCCTTGCTTATTACAATCTCCAATGCCAGTCACTCCAATTACTTTTTTCAGCCCTCTTCACTCCCTACCAACATGTTCATTCACGTCTCCGATCACTAGTACATCTTCTACACTTGCATTTTGATGCAGTGCATTCTGTAGATTACTAAAAAAACAATATCCTTTTTCATGATTTGGTCTTCTCTGTTGTGGGGCATAAACTTGAAAAATTTCAATTTTAATATATTTCAGTTGTAGTGTGACTTGTATTATCTTTTCATCAAAATTTGTCATGTTGGTAATACACTGAAATTTGGGGGTTCACTATCACAACCACTCCATGCATTTTATCATCTCTCCCACTACACATAACTTGATGATTATCATATATAGTTTTTCGCCTTGTCCCTGCAATCAGGTTTCACAAAGACCAAGCACTTTCAAGTTTTCTTTTTCATCACTATGAAAATTTCTTCTTCCTTCTCCCTCATTGTAGACACATTTATTGTTGCAATCCGTTAGCCGGGTCCTGTACATTGTTCATGTGTTAGCAGCTGGTTAATCCACGGGTTCTGAGGCTCAATATGCTTATCTTGAGCAAGAGTATAAGAGCTGGTGGCTTGCTAGGCCTGTTCCAGCTCTGTAGGATAACCAATTAGCCACTCATGGATAACTGTTGTCCTACGTATTGATTACAAAATCTCTAGACAGATTCCGGACAGTTAGTCCAGTCGTTGGGCTGCCACACCTCAACAGGGTTAAGCGGTCCCCTGTCATAGTAGGTCTAGCTCTAGGACCACAGACTACAAAAAGACAGGATTAACTATGTAGAACTAAGAAATCAGGCTGAAAATATTAAGAGGAGCACAAAAACAGAAATTTGGCAACGTACTGTATAGGGGAAGACCTGTGTAGAGATATGGAAGAGACAAGTTAACTATTACACAGCATGGCAAGGAACTATAGAAAAGGAAATACCGAAATTACTGTACATATGCAGTGGAAGATGAACAGGGAACTAACCTATTAACAAGATCAGAAAATATATTAGAGGCATGCAGAAGTTATTTTCAAGAAGTGCTGAATGCAGGGGATCTTGATGATAATGAGGATATGCAAGAAATCCAGGAACAAAACCTAGAGGAGTATGAAAATGACATAAGTGTTGAGGAGGTAAGAAATGCCATTGATAAAAATTAATGAAAAATGGTAAAGCACCGGGAAAGGATGGGTTGCCAGTGGAAATTATTAAGGCTCTTGGAGAGACAGGAACAGTTTAGCTGAGAGAAATTACGAATGATGCTGGAAACGCGGGAGTAAAACCGGAGGATTGGTGAAAAGCCATTGTTTGCCCTCTTTACAAAAAGGTAGACAGTACAGAATGCAACAGCTATAGAGGAATTTCATTGTTGTCACATGCATGTAAAATATATGAACGTATTTTGGACAGAAGGCAGAAAATGCAAGTAGAAGATAAACTTGGAGAATTGCAATGTGGCTTTCGGTCAAACTGTGGAACAAAGGATTTGGTTTTAACACTTAAAACTATCTATCTATCTATTGCCAGACGCCATAATCCCGTAAGGGGTGGCTATTTGACCCTGAGTTATTTGTTTTACGGGGAGGGACACTAACCCTCCACCAACGCACTTGCTGACACGTAGGGAGCACGTATGGTGTGGTTATATGGTTACCACCCAGCATTTTAAATGGTTTCTTGTCTTACAGGAAACCATTTGGCTTGTCACTCAATGTAAAGCCACCTGTTTCACTGCCCCCTCATTCCCCACTCAGGTTAATTCCAAAGATCTGAGGCGAAGTGTAACGGAGGTTTAAGAGAGAACTGCTATAGAAGTGTTCTGAATGCTAGCTAACCCCCGACTGACTTTCAGCGAGCAGAGGGCGTGGGACCTTAGCGTAACTCGAGGCATCCCGTCGACGTATGGGCACATCGCAACGTTTTGTCACAGCTAGTCCCATCGATGTAGCAGTACGTCGTGCAATTGCAAGGTTCATAATTTGCACAATTTTCAATTTTCGCGCGTGATTTTTCGTACGTATACATGGGACACCTTCCTCTACAAGACGCCAGGCAGGGACAATGCCTTACCCTGCATGAACTCCTCCCCCCTGCATGCCATTGTCTCGGCAATTCACCTGTTATCAGTGACCTGGCCAATAAAGACATTCAGGGCCAGAGTGATTCCCCAATCGATGATAATGTGGAGGACAAAGTTTACGTAGCATTAGAGGAAGAAACAGTCAGAAATGATGATCAGGTAATGTCGCCAAAATATGTTGATGTGTTCGTGAGTGAAACAATACTCATATTGCATATATTACTGTGTGAAAACCAATTTACTCTGATACTACATATAAATTCTTACCAAATAAATAAATGAATACCGTTTATGAGTGGAGTGGAACAGTTACCCTCCCATAGAACTCGTTTTCTTTGGAACCAGCCTGATAAACCCAGTAAGGTAAGGAGTACTGCTACCTGTATTGAGTATTTTAAACCTCAGGTGAGCGATTTCTCTATGAATTTTCGATGTTTCTCACCAAAAGTGGAGGTTTGAGCTAAAAAAAATTTCTTCCAAAATTGGTCGGGATTGAGGGGAGTCAGTTGTTGAAAATCGGTGGGGATGTGATGGGTTAACTCAGCAGTTTAAAGGAATTTGCTGATTAACATCAACTGTACTGGTTACATATACATATATAGGTTTAGGTGTTATGATGTATGGTTATATGAGTGCAGTAATATAGTATGGGTACAGTACTCCCCCGGTGAAAATTGAATTGGTGTCTCTTGACACAATGAGGCTAGGAATACAGTAGATATCTTGTAACTATGAAAATTTGGTAGCAGCGGTGTGTCGGATCTCTTTCTCATCTCACCCCTACAATGATTCAGTGCCACGACTAGACTAATTACTACCGGTGCTTGTTCCTTAACCACACCTGCCACACCTGCCGCACATCTGCCTTTCACCTGCCTTATGTTTGGGACATCTACGTCTTCCTTGGTGAAAACTTACTACCACTTCCCTTAAGTCTATACCACCACCGACCTACAGGCCACATCGGTTCTCAACAGCTGCTATACAACTGAAATTCAGTAAGGAACTATCAAGTGCCAGTTCTTACACTCCTTCTGTTTTACAAAATTATAAAATTACCACCCCAACACACTCCACCACACCCCAACCACCCCCTCTAAACCCCACCTTCTGCCCCTCTCCCGGTGATGACTCGAGGTGCCTGGAATCACTGTCTGACTCTCTTCTTCATTTCTGCAACATTCGTGGCCTATCCTCTAACTTTCGCTCTGTTGAGCACCACCTCTTCTCCTCTAAACCTCACCTTCTTTTTCCAACTGAGACTCAACTGTCTGAGGCAACTGACAACAAACCCTTTTCTGTATCCTCCTACTTTCTCTATACTCATTTCAAAGCCAAAGGTGGCTGTTGTGTATATATACACAACGACTTATCTTGCTCTCGTGTTCCTGAATTTGATTCTTCTGAATTCTCTACACTCTGGCTTCGGCTTTCCTGTCATTCTCTAACTAAATATATCTGTGCTGTTTACTTATCCCCTAATTATACTGACTATCAAAAACTCTTCGACTATCTTACTTCTACAATGGAACATATTCTGTCCATTTCTCCTTTCTCTGAAATCTCCATTCTAGGAGATTTCAATGTTCACCACAACCTTTGGCTCTCCTCTCCTCTCACTGGTCCACCTGGTGAACAAACCTACATCTTTTCTATCCTTAATGACCTAGAGCAGCTTGTACAGCACCCTACCCGTATACGAGACCGCCTTGGAAAGAGCTCCAACATACTTGACCTCTTCCTTACAACTAATCCTTCTGCTTACACTGTTAATCTTTTCTCTCCGTTGGGCTCCTGTGATCACAACCTTATCACCTTAACCTGTCCTATCACTCCAGTACGGCCTGTGGACCCTTCAGGGAAACGTCGTCTGTGGCATTTTGGAGCCGCGGACTGGGAGGCCCTCAGGCAGAACTTCTTTGATTTTCCCTGGAATGATTATTGCTTCCATGGAAGGGAGCCATCTGAGTGTGCCTTGCACATTACGGAGGTTATTCTCTCAGGCATGGAAGCATACATTCCTTTTTCATATCCATTGACTAACGCAAGAAAGGCTTGATTTAATCACACTTGTTCTAATGCCGTCGTCCGCAACAAGGAGAAGGCCAACAAAATGTACTGGAGCCAACCCACCCCTGAATCACATCATCTTTACGTTTTTGCCCGGAATCGTTCTAAGCCTGTTCTTCTCTCTGCTAAAAATAATTTCATCCGTACTAAATGCTCTCATCTCTCCAACTCGAATTCATCCCGCTCCTTCTGGCACCTTGCCAAAAACCTTTTTAACAACTTTACCTCATCATCCTTCCCTCCTCTTTTCTATTCTGATGGTTCTGTAGCTATTTCTTCTACTGATAAAGCAGATCTCTTCGCACAGACTTTCTCCTCCAATTCCACCTTAGACGATTCCGGTGCTGTTCCTCCATCACTTCCCGCCCCTGACTTCCTCATGGCTGACATTAAAATGTCTTCAGCTGATGTATTTTCTACCATCACTGGCCTCAATACTAGTATGGCATATGGGCCTGATGGAGTCCCTCCTGTTGTTCTCAAGAACTGTGCTTCTGTGCTTACACCCTGCCTAGGCAAACTCTTTCGCCTTTGTCTGTCAATTTGTATCTTTCCTTCTTGCTGGAAGTTTGCTTTCATTCAGCCAGTCCCAAAGAAGGGTGACCACTCCCAACCCTCCAACTATCGTCCAGTTGCTTTAAAGTCCTGTATTTCAAAAGTTTTTGAGTCAATTCTCAATAGAAAATTTTTTTGGCATCTTTCCTATCACAACCTTCTTTCTGATCATCAGTACGGGTTCCGTCAGGGACGCTCCACTGGCGATCTTCTCACCTACCTTTCAGACTCCTGGTCATCCTCCTTTCGGGACTTTGGCGAAAGGTTTGCCATTGCACTTGACATCTCAAAGGCTTTCGATCGAGTCTGGCATAAAGTTTTAATTTCCAAACTGCCCTCTTACGATTTCTATCCTTCTATCTATGCCTTCATTGCTAGCTTCCTTTCTGACCGTTCTATAGCCGCTGTTGTAGACGGCCATCGTTCTTCTCCTAGATCTATCAACAGTGTTGTTCCTCAGGGCTGTCCTATCACCAACTCTCTTCCTTTTATTCATCAATGACCTTCTAAGCTGTACATTTAACTCTATCCACTCATACGCTGATGACTCCACTCTTCACTTTTCCATATGGTTCCCGCAACGCCCACCTCAGCAGTTACCTCAACAAACAAGGGATGAGGCTATGGCACACCTAATGTCTGACTTGGCTCGTATCTCTGACTGGGGTAAAATTAATCTTGTTGTTTTTAATGCATCTAAGACTCAGTTCTTACGCCTATCAACTCTTCAAAATATTCCACAGGTATACCCACTAATGTTTAATAATATTCAGCTTAATCCTGCATCATCCTTGAACATGCTTGGGGTTTCATTTACTCGGGACTTATTTTGGAAAGATCATATTACATCTCTTGTAAAATCTGCTTCCAAGAGATTGGGTGTGCTAAGCCGACTCCGTTCTTTCTTTACCCCTGCACAATTGTTGACTCTATACAGGGGTTTTATCTGCCCCTGTGTGGAGTACAACTTTCATGTGTGGGGAGGCTCCCCACATACAGCTCTTCTCAATAGGGTGGAGTCAAAGGCTTTTCATCTCATTAACTCTCCTCCTCTTACTGACTCCCTTCAACCTCTGTCTCTTCACCGCACTGTTGCATCTTTATCTCTTTTCTATCGCTACTTTAATGTCACTGCTCCTCTGAACTGTCTGCATGTATTCCTCCACCTCTATGACGGGCGCGTAGCACCCGTCTAGCAGCAAACTCTCATCCCTTTTCTGTCCAACTCTCTAATGCAAGAGATAACCGTTACTCCCAGTCCTTCATTTTTGCAAAGGGTCATCTCTGGAACTGTCTCTCTCTGTCTGTATTTCGTGCTTCCTATGATCTCCAGTCTTTCAAATGCAGTGTGTCCAGGCATCTCGAAATGAATGGATCTTGAATTTGGCTCTCTCTTATATTTTGTTTTTCTCCTGGAGGGAACTGTTCTTGCGGGCTCATGGCCTTTGGTTCTTTCTTCCTCGCATAAAAAAAAAAAAAAATTGCTGACCAAGCAAAACCAGCCCCACACGCACCGCCTGGCAACTTCTGCCCTCCAGCTCCTTGCCCAGGGTATGTGTCTCTACGTCATCGCCGGCACTCTCCAATTAACGTCTCACTGGTGACCATCTGACCCTCAGCTGACCTCCCATTCGTCGCCCGAGTTTGTGACGTCATCACTCCTCCCCCCCGTCACCTCCACAGCCGGGGAGGGATACTTCATTTCAACTTCTCCTCCACCAAGCAAAACTTCATTCTCAAAGCTTCGGTATTCAGTATATGTAAATATATAGGTTATTCTAATAAGCCCAATCCTTGCCTTTATATAGAGATTATTCAACGGATTTTCTCTACAGATTATGCCTCACATTACCATTCATCTTTTATTCAGTATCGTGCCTCGCTTATATTTACCTTACTTCTCAGCCACACCACCCACCACGCTTACCTCTCACCTCATTTTTCTTCACCCGATTCATTTTTCCCTTTGCCTCCATTGTACATATTCACTCTCATTACCAATGTAAATATTTCATATGCCCTCATTCTCACATTGTAAATAAACATTTCCATTCTCATTACTAATTTATAATTTTTCCCACTTCACTACATGTCATATTTTGCAAAAACTGAGCTCTCACTCGTTCGCCAGCGACAAAACACCGAAAGTGAGCGGGTAGATCCCAATAATGACGATTCAGTGACTACCTTCTTAGTGGTAGATCGTATCAAAAATACTCTTCATCTGCCCAGTCAACCCCTAAACCTGAATATTCTCATACCACTCTCACTACCACCACCAGTGCTACTACTACCGCTACTCTCCTTCTGCTCTGGAGAACCCAGATATTTTCCCTCCAGATAAAATAAATCCAGATACACCTTCATATTGAAATGACTCTCTAGAACTTCCTTCAACTCCTCCTTCCACTCCCACACTGTCTCTGCTACAACATTTCAGCTCCCAACTCAGCCTCACGTACTGTAACTACTATTACCTTCACTACCTCTCATCCAACTACTTCAGTTACTTCCACATTTCCCCAACCTCACACTCTTCTAACCATGGCAAATCAAACCCCCTCCCCCTCCACAGTCAATATATTTGGACGATGCTAACCGCCCTAAATTTACCGGAGAAGATAACTCAGTGTCCATTTACGACTTCCTCAGAGATGTCGAAACGGACATTCGTAACAGACAAATCACAACTGAACCCCTCAAAGTCTTATATCTTATGGGTCGGCTACACCAGGACGAGTCACCAATAGGAGCTGCGATTCGTTCAGGGCATTTTGAGGATTGTCAAATATCTGATGAATTGCATCATGAGTTAATACAGCTCTGTTGTCGTCATTCAAATGCCGCATCTCTAATAGGTTTTACTAACGTTAAACCAAATGGAGGAGGTTATGAAAGTCCAACCTAAAGATGCAAAATTGTATGAGGCAGCAGCTGCGATGAAAGCCACTAGTTCAGAGATGCGCCAATTGTTGTTTGGCACCCAGTGGGTAAAAGACATTAATGGAACCTTTATGATTTCACTTAATGACTTTGGAGATTTGCTGGGTTATCTGAGATTTATGAATTGGCTAGATGCCAACCAGAAAGAAACAGCCCTGCAGATAGGATTCATCCCGGGAGACAAAATTCAAAACATCTCAAAGGCCATTAAGGAACGAACGGGATCAAACCTCACTCGTCAGGCCACTAATCGCCCCTCATTCTCCCAAGTTTTCCACACCTCAGTTGCTTCCTCGGATTACTCACGTTCGCGACCACTTACCTGAGGATAACCTATCACTAACCGTTCCCTTTTAATTACAGATCACACCAGCGGTCGTGACCAGTTCAATGTGCGACAGGCAAAGAATCCTTGGACGTGTGCTGGCACTGCGGTAACACCGGGCATCGAGAATCCAGTTGCGAACATAAATACCGACGACATCACTCACAGGGTAGACAACGAACACCTTCGCGATTGCGTCACCCTAAATGCAAATATCACAAGAATAGTACAACTCACACTACTGAGGAGTGTCGTTTCCTAAACAGCCGCCAGTCGGGGGAAAGGGAGCGCCCGTGTCGGAAACATATAATGCAACTACGGAAGATCAACTCCCCATATGCCAGGTAGGGCCTATAACTTCTTCAGGCTTAGTCATTCTAGGATGGAGTGAAGACATACAAACCTCGTTTTTCATGGATACGGGGTCTATGGTAAATTTGATATCCGAAAACTCTTTAAACAGCATTAGGAGAACAGGTAAAAAGGTCGGAATTCTTGAGCCACCTGACATTCGTTTATGCTGTGTGGATGGATCAGAGTTTAAGGTCAAATGACAAGTTGTTTTAAAAATACAATTAGATAAAGCTTTGACACCTTTTACAGTGACGTTTCATGTTACAAATGACCTTAGATATCCAGTAGATGCCCTTCTAGGTTTACCCACCATGGCAGAATACAACATCGCTCTAATCCCATAGATATTTATGGCTTCCCAGTATATGGCATGGATTATCTACGTCCTGTCCTTTCCCAAATAAACTCAGCCATTCAGTTTCCACTAACCTCACCACTACCTGAGAGTACAGATGAATGCTTCTCAGTCTCTGAGAGTAAAGAGATAAATCCACCACGTTCTGGGAGCGTAGAAGTAAATTCACCAACAACTAATGATACATCCTCAAAGCACTCAGCAGTAGATCATGATTACCCCACTAACGACAGCACTATAGCCAACTCACACCCGTCTCAGTTAGTTACCTCACAGGATTTGATGTTCTAGAACATGCAGAGACAAAGCGTGCTGTGACAAATCAGTGCACAATTTTGTTGCTGCATGAGTTTGCCAAAGTCTCTGTTCGTGTTGTAGGTGCGAACGAAGGAGTGGATGTACTAACATTACCAGAGACGTGTTGTGTGAATGGTTTAACTTAAGAGTTGGCATTGTGTACTGTGTTGGAGGATAACTTTTGTTATCTGTACTTGCTAAATGTCACTAACACTCCATTGAAGCTTAAGAGTGGTATAAAGATTGGAGACTTCCTGGTTTACCCATCGGCCGTAAGGGAGTGCCAAGAGGTACCAATCTCCATACCTACTAAAAATGATGATGATGATAGTGATTCATCTTTTGTGTATGCCATCAACTCTAAGGGATCTGCTCCGACTCCTTCACCTGACCTACTCTCATATCTAACTTGCGTGATGATTATCGACAACATAAAGATCAATTAGTCAATCTATTGCAATCATATCGAGATGTAGTAGCCTTGCCCGGAGAACCTATGGGTAGGACAGACTTAGTTATGGACCACATAGAACTAGTACAGGGTACTCAGCCGATTTACAAACCAGCCTTCAGATTGCCTCACAGCTTGAGGAACGAGACTGACGAGATAGTACAAAAAATATTAGATCAGGATATCATTGAATCTTCTGTCAGTCCGTGGAATAGCCCACTTTTCTTAGTTCCAAAGAAAGACGGTCAGTTTAGACTAGTAGTGGACTATCGTAGAGTAAATTCAGTAACTCTACCAGATCGTTTTCAATTGCCAGTCCTGACTGCTTTACTAGAGTCACTAGGTGAGAACAACGTAGTCTTTACATCCCCTGATCTACTCAGTGGCTACTGGCAGGTAGAAATGGAAGAATCATCTCGCCCTATAACAGCTTTCAGCACCCCTTCTGAACATTTTCAGTTCAAGAGGCTTCCCTTCGGAGCAAGGAATGCCCCTTCAGTATTCATGCGACTCATCCATTCAGTCTTTTGTGGCATGATGGGTCATTCTCTCTTCGCCTGTCTAGATGATATCACTGTTGTGAACAAATCAATTCCTGAACATTTTGTTAAACTTCAGCAAGTATTTGAGTGCCTTCAACTGGCTGGTCTGAAGATGAACCTCAGTAAATGCAGCTTCCTAAGAAAGGAAATTAAATTCCTAGGGCATGCAGTTGATGCACAAGGGATTCATACCAATGAAGATAAAACTAAGGCGATCATCAACTTTCCAGAACCTACCATATGGATGCTGTAAAGAATTTCCTGGGATTGAGTGGTTACTACATCAGATTTATCAAAGGAGATGCACAAATTGCCGCCCCTCTGACTTACTTACTAAAGAAAAATGTGCCTTTCGTTTGGACTAAAGATTAGTCACAAACCTTCAAAGCACTCAAAACAGCCCTTGCAAATGCCCCAGTTTTAGCATTTCCTGATTATACAAAACCCTTTCTTTTGTGCACAGATGCCTCAGGCGCAGGCCTTGGTGCAGTTTTAATGCAACTAGATCAAGCATCAAGGAAGCGTGTAATAGCTTATGCTAGTCGCTCCCTTAACCCTGCCGAACGTAATTATAGTGTTACAGATCTCGAAGCTCTGGCAGTGGTCTGGTCCTTGAAACAGTTCAGAGATATAGTATATGGTTACCCAGTACATATCCAAACAGACCACCCTTTTTTTTTATATAATGAATGGAGGAAGAAAAAACAAAGGAAAAAAATAAGTCCATGTGCCTAAAGGCATCCTCCATTCACAAAAAACTTATAACAATTGGATTTAAAATCGAGAGGATTAAAAATATGTGGGAAGCAACTCCCAGGAAGTGAATTCCAGAGGGTAGTAGTTCTGGGAATAAATGAATTTTGTGATAAATGAATCTATGTGCTATGTTCAAGGGACGAAACCTCACAGGTAGGTTAGCTAGATGGTCTGTTACCATCTAGGACTTCAACCCAACCTTTCAGTATGTACCAGGAAAATCGAATGTAGTCGCGGACGCCCTTTCATGCAATGTGGCAGCAGCTGTCACATCAGTGCAGCCAAACAAAAATGATAACATCGCACTAACACCAGAAGTTGTTCAACATCATCAGCGCAAGGACCCTGTATGGTCCAAACTGATTTATTTCCTGGAATAGCGAGATAACTCTACCTTACCTACTCTGCCTGTACCAATTGATGAGTTCATGCTAAAAGATGATATCTTATATACAGGAAAACATTACTTACAGGGAAGGAATTGCCCAATAGGGAAGTCCACCAATTTGTTGTCCCTACTGATCTAATATTTACAGTACTTCAAATGGTTCAAGACACACCTCAAGCATCCCATCCATGCTTGAGATAGGCACGTCTTGCATACTATTGGCCAACTATGCGTCGAGACATCAATGTACATTGTGGCTCTTGTATTTCGTGTCACCGCCACAAAGGATTAACCGGATTACCTGCACTGCTCTTACAATACCCAGTCCCGTCACGCCCGTGGGAAACTGTCTCTATTGACCCTCTAAAACTTCCTCTTACAGAATCAGGCGCTGAGTATTTATTTGTAGCAGTTAACCACTTCTCTCGCTACTGTGTCCTAGTACCACTTGCAGACAAAATTGCAAAAAGTGTAGCGCGTGCCTTTATCAACCAAGTAATTTGCCCATTTACTACAAGCACAATAATTACAGATAATGGAACTGAGTTTGACAATAGTCACCTGGAAGAAATTTGTAAACAGTACAATATCAACAAATGCAATGTTGTCACTAACCATCCAGGTTCAAATGGCCTCGTAGAGCGCCACAACTGAAAGGTTTTGGAGTGTCTCAGACATTTAGGGTCAAATAGTGCATCCTGGGATGAATGGATACCCCAAGTAGCAGCTTCTATAAATAGTTTCATCAATTCATCCATTGGCGAATCTCCCTTCTTTGTCCTGTTTGGATTCGATAAAGACCTTCCCAATTCCATCCTATCTTCAAAGCTTGATCCCATCTATAACGTGGATGATTACATGAAAGTGAAAATAACAACCTTCCAGAAAATCCATCAATATGTCACAGCATATCTGGCTGCATCTCAGGAGGACATGTTGCAATGCCAGCATAAGTCTGCCTCGCCTATCAGTATCAACATTGGAGATCTAGTCTTTGCTCGTTCCTTTACTCGCACCTCCAAATTGGATGACAAATTTACCGGCCCCCACCGCATCATAAATAAACAGGGTTACAAATTTCAATTACAAGACTTGTCAACTAAAGATACAAAGTGGGTACATGCAGATGACCTAAAGCGTGCACTGCGAGGCCTGGTGTTGGAAGAGTCACTTGCACAATCTACCACTACTTCTCCTCCACCTCTTCCTCAGTCTGAACTTTCTTCACCCACATCTCCCGATTCTTCAACCAATCAGTATCGATCCAAGCTGCGCTCTACACATAAACATCTTCATGATCTTTCCCATTAATTCAAAATGATTTTCTAGGTAAGATGTTAACTGTCTACCTGATGGCAGTGCTGACCCTCGTAGGGTCCGGGTTGGGTCTGAACGACGGTGGCTTACGTTCCGGGGCCTTGGTCGGCTCAGGAGGCGAGGTAATTGTGATTGAGGATGTAGTCTCCTTGGGTTACGATCTAGAGCCCCTGGCCGACGTAGCCATCGCCCTTCCTCACTTCGCACGCCAATTGGACGAAATCAAGGCCCAACTGTCAACTATCGTGGGGAAACACAGTCCTGATCTATTTTGGTAACCACTGTATCTCCCAATTTCTTGGCAATTGGAATGCATCTATGATAGATTCACTCAACTAAACAACATGTTTTCCAGTCAGACACCAGTAGGTCGTTCACGTGTAAAACGAGATCTCTTTGACTTAGGTGAAATTCTTAGAGGCTTATTTGGCGTACCTACAGCTCGTGGCCTCTCTGATTTCAAGTCCGACCTAGCTCACTTGGCCACGGCTGTAGAATCTCAGAGTCGAGTCATTAAGGTACAACAAAATATGTTCCAGAAGATTACAGCCCACCTAAAGGAAGTCACTTACACTCTAAACAACTTCACAGGAATTTTAAGACAACAAATATCTAAAATTAACGTTGTTTCTAAGCTCTTCTATCTAAAATTTCACATCGACAACCTCCAACTCTCCATTGATTCTCTCCTTTCTCAAGTTTCTACTTTGGTTCGTATTCTAGTCGACGCTGTTGATGGGCGTGTCGTTGTGTACTTAGTACCTATCTCTGCTCTTCGTTCTGTATTAGAATGGGCTCACTCCGCATTCGATTTGTCTCCACTGCTTTTTTTTCCTCTCTAGAATTCTACTATCCAGTTCTTGAGGCCACCCTTCTCGTTAACTATATCATGGTTCATATTCCTTTACCCTCTACCATCACCTTTAACCTCTTCCAACTTATTCCTTTTCCTTTCAGGTTTAATAACTCCTTATTGCAAGGATCTGTTCTCTCAGAATATTTCCTCCTATCCCATGATCACCTTCAGTTGCTTTTATCTCTTCCACAGCTTTCGACAGATGTTCTTTCCTTACCCCTACGTCTCGTCTTTATGCTGCTCACCTTCTAGCTATTTTCGCTAGTAGAGGTGCACCCTGCGAGTCTGCCTTAGTTCGCAACCTTTCTGTACACTCTGCCTGTTCCTTTGTTCCCGCTCCAGAAATTCCAGTACATCACTCTCATCTCAACCACTTCCAGTACATCACGGTCCCTATCTCTGTTACCATCATGTGTCCTGGTTCTTCTGTTCATTCAGTGCTTGGTAATGGTCTCTATAAGACACCTGACTATTGTACTGTCAAATCTGAGTCCGTAATCACCTACGCCACTCGTTACCACCAAGCTGTACGCAATCACACCTATGACATCTTTCAACCAATCAACATGACTTCCACCTTACCGTTTGATAATATCTCTATCACCTGTGTAAACTTGCATATGCTAACCTTTCTAAATGAAAGTGACTTCATTATGGACCAGTTTTCAATGGCCTTCAGCCGGTCATGGGTACATCCAACATTCGTGTTTCCCCCAGTGGCCATCTCTTTGATAGGTTTCATTCTCACGGTCTGTGCAGTGCACTGTTGTCTAAGGAAGATGGAACGCCGCCTTCAAGAGATCAGAATCGTAACAGGAATAGTACAGCCTCCACAGGATGTAGATGCAGGCAGTCCTTTGTGTCCTCGTACATGGTAACTAAAAGTGCAGAATAGTTCAAATAACATCTATTGAAAGAAAACAAAAACAAAAACAAAACACACACACACACACACACACACACATGAACGAAGACTTACAATATAGCGAGCAAGAGTACACTAAATAGAAACAAACATTTCATGAGTCACAAGAGAAAAAATATAGTAAAAGACAATATCATAGAAATATTATAAACTAATAGCATAAACAAAAAACATATAGAGTATATATAGAACAGTAAATAAAGTGTAAAAATTATTAAAACAAATATTGAATCAAAAGACAGAGACAATAAAAGTGTATAGAAAAGAGACGGATAAGATCTTTATAGATATAATAGACTCCATACTTGTGTGCTACACACTTGATATATCACTTTTCAAACTATTCTTTTATTATTGTACCTATGTACTATGCAATTAAATCATATATATATATATATATATATATATATATATATATATATATATATATATATATATATATATATATATATATATATATATATATTTACCCATTATTATAGTATTTCCATGTAATTGCATTTCTTATTTCACATGGCCATGTATTGTATATACTATATCCCTGTCCCTTACTACAGCTCCTATGAAATATTTTTACCTTACAACAGTATAGTATGGGTACACACCTGAAAAGGAAAGAAAATCAATAAGAAGTGACGGAAAGATGGGAGAAATAGGAAGAGAGGAGGACAGGCACAGAAAAAGAATGATAAAGGCTAAGAAAGATGTAGGCAGCACTACGTCAAGTGAGTGGATGATGGTCGCCACCACCTACCACTATGCTAAAAATGATATTTGAAAAGTGTGGGAATGGGAAATGACAAAGGATATAATGTTCATAGATATGGAAAAGACCTTCGATCGAGTACCAAGGGAAATACTGTAGAATGTATTGAACTAAGAAGAATATAGAATGATATCAAAATTAAGAAAAACTGGTTTGAAATGAAGATAGGAGTCAGACAAGGAGTTATTTCCCCACTCCTGTTTGTCATATTCATGGATAAATGTATTAAGGAAATAGAAAAAAAAATAACGACGATATGATATTGGCTTATGGAGATGATGTACCAGTTGTGTGTGCCTCTGAAAGAAACTTACAGGTTTTGGCAGAAAGCTGGAATTATGAAATGATGGAGAATGGGATGAAGATAAATACCAAGAAAACAGAAGTAATGGAGGCTGGTCGAGGTAATGCAGAAATGAATGTAACAATGATAGGTGAACAGTAAAGCAGGTGAACAATTTCCAGTACTTGGGGGTGAAGTTCAATAGAGAAAACAAACAGGAAGATGAAATAAATAGCAGAATAACTTAATATAATAATAATATATAAGCATTGCACCCAGTAGTACAAGATAACCATGTACCTAGAAAGGTTTAAGGTTACAATTTATACTACTGTTCTCCGTCCAGTATTACCATATGGCTTCAGAGGCTTGGTCATTGACACAAAAGACGAAGTCGAAAATACATTCAGTGAGAATATTACGGCTAATTAGAATTGCCAGAAGAGATCGGCTATGAAATGTGGACATAAGAAGAGAACTACACTTATTTTTTTTTAAAATCCAGGCGAAGATGCATGTGACAGATTGGTGATGATTGGCTAAATGCAGCATGTCTAAATAACATCGTTGTACTTCAGATAATTAGGCCTACCTGTATATATTGGTAATTACTGGTAATTATCTGAAGTACAACAATGTTCTTCGGACATGTTGCATTCAGCCAATCATCACCAACCAGCCAGGTGCATCACTGCCACGATTTAAAAAAAATAAAATGAGTGTAAGAGTAATCAGTATTATAGAGGGAGTTGAAAGGAATAGGCTGAGATGGCATAGACACGTGCAAAGAGATACACCCTGTATTTCAAAGGATTTCGGGTCAATTCTTAAAAATAAATAATTAAATAAAGTATCTTTCCAATCACAACCTTCTTTCTGGTCGTTAGTATGGATTCCGCTGGGGACGCTCCATTGGTGATCTCACTACCTTTCAGACTCCTGGTCATCTTGATTTAGGGACTTTGGAAAGCTTTGCCATTGCACTTGGCATCTCAAAAACTTTTGATCGAGTCTTGCAAAAATCTTTAATTTCCAAACTACCCTCTTACTGTTTCCATCCTTAAATCTGTGCCTTCATCTCTAGCTTCCATTCTGGTCATTCTATAGCTGCTGTTGTAGACGGCCAATGTTCTTCTCCAAGAGCTATCAATAGTGGTATTCCTCAGGGCTCTGTCCTACAACCAACTCTCTTCCCCTTATTTATCAATGACCTTCTAAGGTGCGCATCTAACACTCTCCATTTATACGCTGATGTTTCCACCCTTCACCTTTCCATTCGCTTCTGGAGCATCCATCTCAGCAGTTGCCTCAACAAACAGGAGATGAGGCTATGGCACACCTAATGTCTGACTTGGCTCATATCTCTGATTGGGGTAAAAATGACCTTGATGTTTTAAATGCATCAAAAATTTAGTTCTTTCAACTATCAAGCTGACAAAATCTTCCATGGGACTACCCTCTAATTTTTAACAATATCCAAGTCAATCCTGCATCATCTTCTAACATACATGGGGTTTCATTCTCTCGGGATTTATCTAGGAAAGAACTTATACCTCTCTTGTAAAATCTGTTTCCAAGAGATTGGATATGCTAAGCCGACTCCGTACCTTCTTTACCTCTCGCACAGTTGTTGACCTTATGCACGGGTTATATTCGCCCCTGTGTAGGGTACAACTTTCATGTGTGGGGAGGCTCCCCACACAAAGCTCTTCTCAACAGGATGGAGTCAAAGGCTTTTCGTCTCATTAACTGTCCTCCTCCTCTTCCTTCTGGCCTTCTTAAACCTCTGTCTCTCCGCTGCACTGTTGCATTTTATATCATTTCTATCGCTACTTCAGTGGCCACTGCTCCTCTGAACTGTCTGCTTGCATCCCTTCATCACTACGTCGGGCACATAGCACTCGTCTAGCAACAAGCTCTCATCCCCTTGCTGTCCAGCTGTCTAATGCAAGAGTTAACCGTTACTCCCAGTCCTTCATGTATGCAACAGGTCAATTCTGGAACTGTTTCCCTCTGTCTGTTTTTCCTACTGTCCATGATCTGTAGTATTTCAGACGCAGTGTGTCCAGGCATCTCGAAATGAATGGATCTTGAATTTGGCTCTCTGTTATCTTGTTTGTTTGTTTGTTTTTTTTCAGAGGGAGCAATTTCCAGGCCCCTGGCCCTTTATTCCTTCTTTTTTGCTTTACACACACACACACCCACACACACACATATATATATATATATATATATATATATATATATATATATATATATATATATATATATAATATATATATATAATATATATATATAATATATATATATCTATTATATCATATATATATGATATATATAATATATATATATATATTATATATATATATATATATATATATATATATATATATATATATATATATATATATATATATATATATATATATATATACAAGGTGCTACCCAAAAGTTCCAGCAATTGTAGGAAAATAAGTTACCCTACCTCCTAGTTCTCACTGTCGCCTTCGAAGTAGTTCCATTGGGCATGTATACAGTGGTCCCTGCGTTTTTTCCAAGAGTCCATGCATCCCTGGAAGGCTTCAGGTGTTATGGTCTTGAGCACCTCCTGCAATTCTGTCTGGATCTCCTCAATCGAGTCAAATCGATGCCCTTTCAGTCGTAATTTCAGCTTGGGAAACAGGTAACAATCACAGGGGACAAGGTGAGGCTAATAGGGTGGGTGGGGAATGACTACATTGTTAGTGGAACCCAGGAACCGCCGGACAACAACTGATGTGTGGGCGGGGGCGTTGTCATGATGCAGGACCCAGCTCTTGTTCTTCCACTATTCTGGACGTTTGTGGCAGATGTTCTCCCCTAGACGCTGCAAAACTTCACAGTAAAACTTTCCGCTGAGAGATTGACCAGGTGGGACGAATTGCTTGTGAACAATCACTTGGACATTGAAGAAAACGATGAACATCGACTTGACATTGCTGCAAATTTGACGCATTTTTTTCAGCCTCGGTGAATTGGGAGACTTTCATTGCGATGACTGCTGTTTTGTCGGCAGGTCATAACCATAAACCCATGATGCATCGCCAGTTATGACCTTGGAGATGAAGGTGGCGTCATCTCTGACCTGATTCTTGAGCTCCCTGCCAACTGCAATGCGATGTGCCTTCTGCTCGTCACTCAGCAGTCTTGCCACAAACTTTGCATCGATGCATCTCATGCCCAACATGTCCAACAAAATGCATTGCACGCTCCTGTACAACGGTCCGACGATATCACAGACATCATTAATAGTTCCTCTACGATCTGCAACCATAGCCTGATAAACATTTTCAACATTATTTGGTACTGTTGGTGTTGACGGTCGTCCAGAACGGTCATCATCTTCGACGGACGTTCGTCCTTCCTTGAACCGCTTGTACCAGAAAAATGTTCTGCTTTGGGACATGGCATTGTCACCAAAGTCTTGCTGAAGCAACCGGTGGGTTTCTGCAGCCATCTTATTGATCTTGAAGCAGAACTTGATGCAGGTTCTTTGTTCCGTGAGGTCTGCCATTGCAAAACCACCAAACTACATACACACCACGTTACAGTAATAAGCATAGTTCAACAACACGTCCGCTCACAGACACGGCTGGGGCCACACTGACGCACAAGGGGTGCTGCTGACTCCTCTTAGAGGCAAAAGGCAAAACTGCAAACGGTTGGCTCCCTCCGTTGAAATTACTGGAACTTTTGGGTAGCACCTCATATGCATATATATATATATATATATATATATATATATATATATATATATATATATATATATAGATAGATAGATAGATAGATAGATATAGATATATTGATATATAAATATAGATATAGATATATACCCTAAATGTATGGCGATAGAGGGGGGAAAACGAGAGGAAGTTCTAAGACGATACTGAACAGATAATAGGAGGGTACTGTGTTGTGGGAAATCAGGTCGTTACTGAGTAGGAGCAGAAATGTCTGTGGTCCTATAGTTGAGGCTACCTCACCCCCAGTGCGGTCCCATTGCATTATATATGGTACTATGTGGGGAGAGGTAACTCGACACACCTCCCATATTACTCCCCTCAAGGTATTGAAGCCCAAAGTTAGGCTAAGCTTATTGCGTGAAGGGATTAGCCTAAAAGTTAAAAAGTGGCAGGAGAATAGGAAAGAGCAGAGATAAGAGAGAGAGAGAGAGAGAGGGAGAGAGAGAGAGAGAGAGAGAGAGAGAGAGAGAGAGAAGGAAAGGAAGAGAAATGATTTTAGGAGAGATAACTTGGGTGCTGTGCGACGAGGAGGAGGACGAAGTAAAAGACTATTGAGAAAACCAGATACTACATTTTATAGTTACGGTATGTATGTATGTATGAATGTACGTATGTATTCAGTTATGTATTGTAGCCGTCAGTCTGCACACTCGTGGCAGGTAAAGAGCTCTGTTACTCTCGTTTAACTGTTTTTACTGGTCCTTCAGAGCAACTGATCCGTTGGGCCGAGAAATAGTTCTGAATATGTGACCCATGAATATAGGATTGGAAGGCTTTTGAGTATATGGGGAGAAATGCATGCAGAAATTTGTCATGGAGTGGATGTGTATTTGATTGACAGAGTCTGTAACTTAGGAACCAGAACTTGGTACGTCATGTGAGAACACATGTAAGGACTTGCTTTCAACGTTCGCCCTCGGGCAAGATCGAATTCACTTCATTAAGGCCAACAGACCTGCACCGTCGGTCAGTCTGTCTGTCTGTTTCTCGTTTTCGTTTTTGAAGGCCCAACATATTCGCATGCGTTGGCCTTGGTCACCTAATGGCGGCCCTCCATGCTGCCCGATCTCTGGCAGCTTCCCTATTTAGTCCCTTAACCCTGAGGTCACACTCAATGTCCTAGTCCCATGTCTTTTTCGGTCTGCCTCTCACTACCCTACCCCGAACATTAACACCACTCACTTTCTGACCCCAATTATCATCCCCTATTGTCTCCACATACCCCAACCATCTTAATCTACCTTTCCTCATCACAGTATCAATACACTCCAGTCTACTGTAGGAATTAAGAGGCAACTATCTAAAGGAATTCAAAGTTATCTAACAGGGGTAACTATTTACGAACGAGTTAATAGCTTAGAATAAAGTAGCTAAAGTGATGCCTGTGTTGGCCAAAAGTAGAACTAATCAGGTCAACATGGCAAACTAGGTATCCAATTATTGTGTAATCTTTAACTTTCTCCTGGAACTATACCAATATTATAACTTTACAATCACTCTATCAAGCCAATATGGTGGATCTTGGTGGCCGAGTGTGTTGGATAGTGAGCGGATGAATAGGGTTGGATAGGTGGGTGGGTGCCAAGGGGTAGGGTTTGGGAGCGTGGTTGAGCACCGTGTATATGGGGATGGGTGGCTGCAAAGGTTAGGTGAATGGATGAGTAAGCAGGATGGGTTAAATGTGAATGACTGGGTGAGTGAGTGGGTGGTAAGGGTGGGAAGAGTGGGAAAAAAGGCCCTTGGTATTAGAAGGTCCGTGATAGGAATAGGCCCATGGAGTATACGAATCCCTTGGGAAATGGGTCCAAAGGGGAACATTAAACCAATAAGTAAAATGGGAACCCTGGGGTTTGTCCCCTGTATGTGGGATATATAGTCCATTAGGGTCCCAGGCAATGCCGGTATGCACGGACACAGTTTATTACCCGGGCAATGCTAGGAACCCAGCTAGTGCAGCAAAACAAAAACACTCACATAGAGCACACGTCTAAAAAAAAATTGAGGGTTCAAGGTCAAAATCGGTCAATTACCCCCATGACCACATAACAAAAGTTAAAGTTTGTACGTAAAGACTATGGTAGGGAAAGAAATGGTTTCCTATAATGAACGTTGCGGTCTTGAACCCATATCTTTATCAGGTTTCATTAGTCAGGTAGGCTATGCATATGAGTAGTTTAGAGTTTTTGTTTTCACATATTTTACCTTAACGTTAGGCTTCTGATAATGATTCTTGGTCAGTATTTTGAATGTAATTCTGTAAAATAAGTTTTCTTTTTCAGTGACGTTAGTCTCCATCTTTAACTATTTTTCTTCAATCAAAATATAATCATTTGTTCCTCGAATAGTCCAAGACAACCATTCCAAAGTTTTGTCATTCCATTAATACTTATTTCTGTTATTTTGCAGTCAGACACATATAACGACGAGTTAAACATATAACCTAGGTGTATATAATGAGCAAATATAAGAGGATCTAACAAAGAGATATGAAGTCATGAAAATATAGTATTTATATGTATATATCTCTCTCGGGGCAGGGTGGCTCAGTGGTAGAGCGCCTGAACCAAGATCGAAGGGTTAAGATTACACGTCCCGCCTGGGTAGCTGCCGTGCTGGGAGAGGTAGCAGCTGTCTTGTCACTACCGGAGCTTCAATTATGATCAATCAAGGTCTAGCTTGGGAAATTTATTTCTCCATTTTTATTTCTGTGTGTGTGTGTGTGTGTGTGTGTGTGTGTGTGTATGTGTGTGTGTGTGTGTGTGTGTACAGTATATATATATATATATGTATATATATATATATATATATATATATATATATATATATATACAGAGAGAGAGAGAGAGAGAGAGAGAGAGAGATTTATGTACACACAGATACAGAGAGAGAGAGAGAGAGAGAGAGAGAGAGAGACAGACAGACAGACAGACAGACAGACAGCCAAAGGCGGAGACAATATGAAGTGGATGAGCTGAGGTGACAAATGAGAGTTGATGTGAAGGATGAGAAGGTTAATATGCTGGGGAACGAGGGGTGATGGCTGGGGGACGGAGGAAGAGACAGGTTAAGATTCGTGTTAACGCTACTCAAGGTTTGACGTAAGGAGCAAATATTCTGTTTCTTGTCTTGAAATATACAATCAGGCACCTTCCTCTGTTGTTGGCCTGTAATCATAATGGAGAAATCTAATTTCTTCTGAGAAACTGACAGAAATAAACGGTCAGGTCTGATTATATGACAAGAACAAAGGAAAGCTAGAAAGCCAAGCTGTTTACTACCGTAGCTTCGGGGCTCTTGGCCTAAAAGAGCCTAAAGTGTCCCTACAGAGACCATATCATGATTCATACTTCTTATTGACAAAGAATGTTAGGGCATTTAGAAATGATCTCATCCTAAGACTCACTGTGAGTATAACCCAAATCCCTGGGAATAATTTGGGGATTCCTAGGAAGACAGGTGTTACTGTCCCTGAGGCCCGGTGACTCTAGGAAGGCTTCAAAGTGCTCATTCAGTTCGGTCACTCAGCAACTCAGTAAGGTCTGGAAGAAAGTTATTAAACAAGTAATTTAATGTATCTTCCAGGCCAGTCCTTAGGAGGGTCAAGCAAACAAAGAGAGGAATAAAGAGTACACGAGAGAATAAATAACAAACATTTTACGGTCTCAGGCTATACTATTCACTCTAAGCTAAATATGATTGTCTGGAGTTAGCGGGAATGGAATATTTGAAATGCCCAGACCCTGAGGTCAAATATGTACAAAGGAAATACAAATTCAGAAAGAAAAGGAAGAAGAATGAATAAATGAAGGAGTAAGAAATGACACAAGAGTGAAGAGGATGCAAACTGTAAAACCATACTGTGCGAGAAAATGGAAAATTATAAAGCAGAGAATAAAGGACAGAAGGAGACGAGACGAAAAGATGTTAGAACTGGATTTTAATAATGATAGAATTTACGTAAAATTGAGAATTATGGAAAGACGGAGAAAACAAAGAATAAAGGCACAACAACTGAAGATGAAAGAATAGGATAGGATAATGTTATTGGTGAAAATTATGAAAATAACAGGAAAATGTGGATATACGAGAGAGAGAGAGAGAGAGAGAGAGAGAGAGAGAGAGAGAGAGAGAGAGAGAGAGAGAGAGAGAGAGAATGAAGTAAACACACACACACACACACACACACACACAGACGGAGAGAGCATGGAGTTGATGAGCCCGGGTGAGAAATGAGAGTTTATGTGAAGAATGAAAAGGTTAATATACTGAAGAACGAGATGTGCTGGCTCGAGGACGAGGGAAAAGGACAGGTTAGCATTGATTTTAACAAATATTCGCTTGAAACATACAAATAGGCCCAACCTTCATTGCTGGTCAATTATATATATGATATAAATGAGGGAAACTGCGAATGAAGCGAAGTATGAGAACTTAGGTAATTAAGAAAGAATTTTTAATGATGACACAAGAATAAAATGACATAAGAGGCAGAAGGGTAGGGAAGCGAAAGCTGAGATAAAATTTTTTTTTTAAGTGATAAGGAAAATGAAGATAAAGCGGAAAGAGGTGAGAATACTTGAAAGGCAGAAGACAAAACTAAAACGATAGATTTTTGAATGATCATAGAAAATAAAGAAATTAATAAAAGGTATGGTTTCCCTTTCATTTCATGAAAATTTAAGAAGCCTCAATAAGAAAAAAACAAAAACAAAAAAAGAAGGTGCTGAGAGGTATTTCACCATTCAGCAATTATACCAAGTTTTGTGTGAAGCGATAAAGAATGGAAAAAATGTCATCAAACTTGAAAGTAGTTTTTTTTCTCTAATGCGGGAAAAAAGGGGACCAAAAACTAGACGATGCAAATACTGTTCCCTCCAAGAAGAAAAAAAATAAGATAACAAAGAGCCAAAGTCAAGAACCGTTCAATTTTAGTTGCTGGGACACATTGCGTTTGAAAGACTGGAGATCATCAACAGTAGGATATAGAGACAGAGGAAGACGGTTCCAAACTTGACGAGTTGAGTACATGAAGAACTGAAAGTAACGGTGAACTCTTGCATTAGAAAGCTGGATGGAGGAGAGATGAGAGTTTGTTGCTAGACGGGTGCTACGACCCCGCCTTAGTGATGAAGAGTTGCAAGCAGACAGTTCACTGGAGCAGTGACCGTTAAAGTGGAGATAGAAACGAAACTAAAATGCGACAGTGTGGCGAAGAGACAGAAGTATAATGGAAGTAGAAAGAGAAGGAGAGTTACTGAATGGAAAGTCTCTGACTCCATCTTGTTGAAAAGAGCTGTATGTGGGGAGGCTACCCATTCGAGAGAGTTATACTGTACACAGGAGCGAATAAAACCCGTCTATAAAGTCAATGACGGTGCAGGGATAAAGAAGGCACAGAATCAGCTTTAGTATACTGTAGCTAATATTCGAGAGGCAAATTTTGCAAGAGAAGTAATTTGATCTTTCCAAGATAAATATGTTTAAAGATGATGCAAGATTGAGTTGGACCTTGTTAAAAATTAGAGGATACTCTTATGGAAGATTTTGACTGGTTGAAAGATCTAAGAAATGGGTTTTTGGTGCATTAAAAACAACAATGTTTCTTTTACCCCAATCAGAGTTCTGGCCCAACTCGGAGACTAATTGTGCCATAGCTTCATCCCATGTTTGTTAAAGTAACTGCTGAAATGGATGCAGCGAGATGCAAATGGAAAGGTGATGGATGGAGTCATCAGGGTATGAGTGGATAGGCTTAGATGTACAGGTGACAAGGTCATTGATGAATAGAAAGATAAGAGCTGATGACAGGACAGAGTCTTGAGCAACATCACTATTGATAGCTCTAGAAGAACAGTAGCCATCTACAACAGCGACTACAGAACGACCAGAAATAAAGGTAGAGATGAATGAACATATAGAAAGACGGAAAGTGTAAGAGGGATGTTTAGAATTTAAAGATTTATGCTAGATTCGATCGAAAGCCTTTGAGATGCTAAGTGCAAAGACAAAGTTTTCGCCAAAGTCCTGAAAGGAGGACGACCAGGAGACTGAAAGGTAGGTGAGAAGATCGCCAGTGTAGCGTCCCTTGCGAAACCCATAGCGCCAATCGGAAAGAAGGTTGTGAGAAGGAAGGTGATTCAATTTTTTTTGTTAAGAATGGATCCAAAAACTTTTGAAATACAGGATGTTAAGCCAACTGGGCGATAGTTAGATGACTGGGAATTATCACCCTTCTTTGGGACACGCTGAATGAGAGCAAACTTCCAGCTAGAAGAAAAGATACAAGCTGACAAAAGCAAATGAATTTACCTAGGCAGGGTGTAAACACATAAGCACGGTTTTTGAGGAATACAGGAGGAACCTTATCAGGCCCATATCCCTTGTTAGTACTGAGGCCAATGATAGCAAAAAATGAAAAATTTATGCCAGCCATCAGGATGTCAAAGAAGGAAAGTGATGAAGGAGCACCACCATAATTATTGTGTAAGATGGAACTGTACGAGAAAATATGAGTGAAGAGGTCTGCTTTATCAGTAGAAGAAATAGCTACAGAATTTTCAGAGTAGAAAAGAGGAGGAAAGGATGATGAGGTAAAGTTGTAAGAAAAGTTTTTGGCAACGTGCAAGAAGGAGCAGGAAGAATTTGAATTGGAGAGTTCAGAGCATTTAATACGAATGGAATTATTTTTAGCAGAATGAAGAAGAGACTTAGCAAGATTCCGGCCAGAAACAAAGAGATGAGATTCAGAGGTGGGTTGGCTCCAGTACCTTTTGTAGGTCCTCTCCTTGATATGGAAAGCATTAGAACAAACGTGATTAAACAAAGGATTTTTTTTGCATTAGCCACATCATACAAGAAAGGAACATATGCTTCCATGCCCGAGAGAATCATCTCTGTAATGCATAAGGCAACTCAGATGGCTCGTAGCCATGGAAGTAAAAATCATCCCAGGGAAAATCAAAGAGGCCTAAGAGCCTCCCAATCACCAGCGCCAAAGTGCCACTGCCGCCGCTTTTTGGGAGGGTCCACACGCCTTACGGGAATGACAGAACATATTGAGGTGATAAGATTGTAATTAGAGGAGCCGAATGGAGAGAAAAGATTAATAGTGTAAGAAGAAGGATTAATTGTAAGGAAGAGGTCAGGTATGTTGGAACTCTCTCCAAGGTGGCCAGCAATATGGGCAACGTGCTGTACAAGCTGGTCTGGGTCATTATGGATAGAAAAATTTCAGGCTTGTTCACCACGTGGATCAGTGAAAAAAGACAACCAAACGTGATGGTGAACATTCAAATCACCTAGAATGGAAATTTCAGAGAAAGGAGAAATTGACAGGATATGTTCCAACTTAGAATTTGGAAGAATTAAATAAAGAAGAACGAAAAAGAACTATTACATTTCGGGCTCCACCACGAAAAGAGAAAAGCTGTGCAGGTAAGAAGGGAAATGTGGATAAGGTAAATTGTGAGAGTAAATAGGAAAGAATGGTAAACAAGAATTAAAAAAAAAGAATTATATAAAGATGAATGGATGGACGAAAATTTTTGGAACACAGGGAAATTAAGGAGAAGCATGAAAAGCAGGACGATGGACGGATGGGGAAGAAATAGAGTGAGTATACTGAAGTAAAACAGACTATGTTGGAAAAACAGAGTCCAGGAAGTAGGAGGAAAAGAGTATTAAGGAAAAGAAGAAAATAAAGGAAGGATTGAGGTGGGTGTATATTTTAAAATGAAACGCTAAAATATATATAAAAGAGAGAAAATATGTAACTAAAGGAAAAAAGAAAATTAAATAAGGAAGGGAGAACATAATTAAAATTTCAGGGAAAAGTGTAGTCAAGGCAATAAAACCGAGATGCAGGGGACAAAAAGCGTAATGAATAGAAAGGAAAGGACATGGATGGGAGTTGGAAAATATAATGAAAGAAGAAAGAAAAGAACAAAAATAATTGAGCAAATGGGAGGAGAGGAGGGCAAATTAAAAAGACCGTAAATTAGAAGTAAAACCAATAAACATCAGAAAGGAAGCTCTGGATAAAGCATAATACCAGAAGTCGGGAAGAAAAAATAGAATAGGAAAGGGAAGACTGGTGCGGAACTGAATGGACAAATGACAAAGAGAGGAGAGAAAATGTAGAAAAAGTAAAGGACATGATGTGGAAACGAACAAAGGGGTAGGGTGAAAAACATTTTGCCACCGGTGGAGTTAATGAAAAGAATTTATCAAGGAGAATTTTCATCAACTTCCTAGAAATGGAGAGATATACTGTACATATATATATAGATAGATAGATAGATAGATAGATAGATAGATAGACAGACAGATAGATAGACAGATAGATATAGATATAGATGTAGATACATATATAATATATAAATTTTTATTTCTTTTGCACTTTTTTTTACTTCATGGCCTGGGCATTTCAAATTTGAGCTATGTCCAAAATTAGTCTTAGGATGAGATCATTTCTAAATGCATTAAAAATCTTTATCAATATGAAGTAAGGATAATGGTTTTTTTTTGGGAGGGTGGAGGGGGAGGGGCAGAAAGTGCGGTAGTAAACAGCTTGGCTTTCTAACTTTCCTTTGTTCTTGTCATATCATCAGACCTGACCGTTTATTTCTGTCAGTTTCTCAGAAGAAATTAGATTTCTCCATTATGATTACAGGCCAACAACAGAGGAAGGTGCCTGATTGTATATTTCAAGACAAGAAACAGAATATTTGCTCCTTACGTCAAACCTTGAGTAGCGTTAACACGAATCTTAACTTGTCTCTTCCTCCGTCCCCCAGCCATCACCCCTCGTTCCCCAGCATATTAACCTTCTCATCCTTCACATCAACTCTCATTTGTCACCTTAGCTCATCCACTTCATATTCTCTCCGCCTTTGGCTGTCTGTCTGTCTGTCTGTCTCTCTCTCTCTCTCTCACACACACACACACACACACACACACACACACACACATATATATATATATATATATATATATATATATATATATACAGAGAGAGAAAAAAAAGTGATGGAGAAATGAATTCCCCGTGCAAAACCTTGATCTATCATATAGCCCCGCTAGTGACGGGAGAGCGTTACCTCACCCAGCCCGGCAGCTACCCGGGCGGGACGCGAACTCTCGACCCTTCTCTCTTGAGTCAGGCACTGTGCCACTGAGCCACCTTGTCCCCAGATATATATATATATATATATATATATATATATATATATATATATATATATATATATATATATATATTTATATATATATAATATTAAAGACAGACAGTCTCATACAACAATCCAGAAGCAAATACAACATTGCGATATGCATCACAAACTCAAAAAAACTACAACACATATGGTTTCTTGTATTTTTGCGCACATAATCAATTTAGTTACCAGCGATATGAAGTGGTTGAATAATGTGGCTCTTGGATGCGTAGAACTGATGAATGGGTGAAAAATAGATTGATTAAGGGATATCCACACGAAAACACCCGTGTATTGTCCTCTTATGTAAACTAACGCCCAGTATGCATTAACAGATAGAAACTCAAAGTGTACACATGTAATCATAAACACACACGCTCAAAACATAATAAACATACTGGCGCAAAAAACAGTATCATCATCATCGTGACATTTTTCTCACATAGCCTCCACCCTCCCCACCCCGCACACACATAGGCAGCTAGGTCCTCACAAACACAGGTGGGAAGTGGGGTATCAAGTGAAGCGTTGAGGCAGATGGGTTAGGTAAGATGAGACAGGGTGGTGAGGCAGGGAGGTCCGGCTGGGGGATGAGACAAGGAAGTGAGGCAAGGAGAAAAAGTATGAAGAAAGGAAGGGAGATGGGGCAAGGAAGTGAGGCAGTGAGGTAAGGCAAGGAGAAACACCAGAAGGTGAGGCAGGGAGGCAAGGCAGAAAGGTGAAGCAGGGATGTGAGGCGGAGGTAGGGAAGTAAAGTAGGAAAGTGAGGTAGCGAGGTAAGGGAGAAGATGAGGCAGGGAAGCAAAGCAGAGAGGGTGAGGCAGGGATCTGGGGTGGGGAGGTGAAGTAGGAAGGCAGGGTAATGAGATGAGGTAGGGAGGTAAGGCAGATAGCTGAGGCAAAGCAGGGAGGCAGGGAGATGAGGCTGGGAGGTCAGGCAGATAGGTGAGGCGGGGAGGTGAAGCAGATGGCTAAGGCAGTGAGGTGAGACAATGAGGTAAGGCAGGGGGGTATGACTGATGGGTGAGGCAGGAATATCAGGCAATGACGTGAGGCAGATACGTAAGTCAATAAGCTGAGACAGATAGGTGACGCAGGTATGTAAGTCAAGGAGGTGAGGCAGATAGGTGAGAAAGGAAGGTGAGGCAAGGACGCGAGGCAGATTTGTAAGTCAAAGAGGTGAGGAAGATAGGTGAGAAAGGAAGGTGAGGCAAAAAGGAGAAGCAGGGAGGTGAATCAGGAAGAAAGTGGATAGATGAGGCAGGGAGATATGGCAGGGAGGTGAGATGGGGATTTGAGGCAGGTGCTTGAGTCAATACTCGTGTTACAGTCTCTTTGACTCACTCTCATGCCCTACTGCTTGATCTCTCTCTCTCTCTCTCTCTCTCTCTCTCTCTCTCTCTCTCTCTCATCCCAGTGGGTTGTTGATAAAACGATAATAAGATCACCTAAGGGATTATTGTTTACCCAGTTCTCAGACAGCGAGAGAGAGAGAGAGAGAGAGAGAGAGAGAGAGAGAGAGAGAGAGAGAGAGAGAGAGAGAGAGAGAGAAACAGAAGCTCTTGCAGAAAAATATGATACAGAATAGGGGAAGTGGATTCTGTGTGAGGTAGAAGATAATATGTGGGAAAGTAACAAGGCTACTAATAAACGTTGGAAATAGGGAGGAAATGTCGAGAAGCTGGGAAATAAGAGGAACACTAAGCTGATAAAGGCTAATAAACCTTGATATCGGAGACGAGGGAAATTGGTCATTCCAAAGGCAGTGAAATAACCGTATATATAAAGAGAGAATGGTAAACAACACACACACACACACACACACATACAGTGGTGTGCGGAGGAGAGGACGTACAGTACAGCAGAAAGCATCACCTAGTACTGTGACTTTTCTGAATTGTCATAAGTAGTGCATCCCATAAATAATTTAACTAAACACTGTTCAGGTTATGTCGACTCTGAAGGGATGGTAATAAACTGTATGGCTTATGCCACACCAATTATATTATGTGGTTTGCGCATCTGCTTGAGCAATTAGGGCAAATATAACAGATGTAGCGAAAACGTCAACTCGAACAGAACAGGTTTAAGCTATAGGGTATGGAAAAGAGAAGCATTTAAAACCATAACTGTAAGATTAGAAAGACAGAAAATTATTGGAAGTGGATGAAGAATGACAAATCTGTTAAAGAAAAGAGTTAAAGCCAATTCGAAGTTGAAATGAAGCAGATGAATAAGTTCAGTTCTGAACTAAAAACGAGTTGACTAAGGATGCTGAGATCATGAGATGAACGACACACTGGTAAAGCATTACCGAGAGAGAGAGAGAGAGAGAGAGAGAGAGAGAGAGAGAGAGAGAGAGAGAGAGAGAGGAAATTATTATTAGAAGACGCAGGGGAAAAAGAGCGTAAGCAGAAGACATGTAATGAGGATAATTTGGGTACAAAAGCTGCAGAAGGTGTAAGAAGAGAAGTGGAGAGATGAAAGCTATTCATGCCAAACTTTAAGATAACTGTTATATCAGAAAACATAGCCCAGACCAATGAAACAAATGGATAAATTCTGAATTAATTTACAAACAAGTTTTGCTAAACCTGTGAGTAGGGAACAAAGCTGACTGTGTTAAGAGAGTGTGAAGAAAAAGTGAACTGGAGGTAAAAAAAAAAGGATACTGAATAAGAATATAAAACTGAGTGACACAAAGGACAAGAATAAATTTATGTAATCATGGTAATGAAAAAAAAAGGAAACCAAACCAAAGACTGATAAAGAAGACCTTAGCCATGTGAAAAGCTTAATTGAGAGATGAAGTGAAGATGACACCAACATAAAAATAACACAATATAGATGAATAAGTAACTTCGTGAAAGGGTAAAAGAAGACCTATATACATAATCTTTCATGAAAATAAAACTCTAAAAAATTCTCAGGTGATCATCGACCCTGAGGTGAAGAAGTATGAGCTTATAAAGGTAAGGAGAGAGCTTTGGAGAGAAGAAAACAAAGACAAATAAGAAGTGAAAGACCCGAAGAAACACTTAAGAAAAACATTGTGCACACAGAAGAGGAGAGAAAAACTTTTCCTATTATTTCTGAATTACACTCAAGTAACTTAAATTAATATGTCAACCATGTACTTTAGGCAACTTGCAGCAATTTCACTTCTCTATACAAACATCACAAATGCACTTTTTAGTACCAAGTAAATAAGAAGAGGGACAGGGGACTGTTCATCTTCAAGCCGAAATTTTTACTGCATCCACATTAAACTTAGGTAAGAAAAGATATGGTTAGGTTAGGTTAGGCTAGGCTAGGTTGGGTCAGACTAGGTTTGTTTATTTTAAGATAGATGCAATAGATGATGGGAAATAGAAACTGATGAATCTCCCAACCCCTTTATATTCGAAAAAGAGAAAAAACATTTGTGACATAAAACAGAAACTCCTTAGAATTGTTTATGTTCTAATGAACATAATAATTTCTATTTCCATTAGGTGGGTGTTACTCTGAAAATTTACCAAACTTTTTCTGCAGATTTGTCAGCCTAGAGATAAGAATGTGATAAAACAGAGAAAACTCAATAGTAGGAACGAAATTTGTCAGAGATAAGTCTTAAGAGGTCACTGGAATTAAAAGCTTGCACATAATGTACACCGATGTTTGTGAGTTATTATCACAGATTCTCGATTTTACCTTCTTAGCCCAAGACAAACCACAAATACCTTCTTCGAAACAAAACTGATTGATGAAATTTGAAATGATGTTTTAACTGTTGCCGGGAACTGTGTGTGGGGGGAACACGTAGAAATGGCAAAAAAAAAAAAAAAAAAAAAAAAAATACTGTACATGCAAGACCTAGTTGTCAGAGAAATAAAATTAGATGCAATTAGTAAATCAGATATAATTATTATTGAAAAGAAAAATAAGGTAATAATAGCTAGTGTATGTATTCATAATCATGAAGTAATATTAGAAATAACCTTGTCAAGTATGATTTTTTTACTTGAGGATAGGGGCTTACAAAATATTAATTTGGTGTCATTTGGTAACTTTAACTACAATTGAAACAACTGGAAAATCCTGGATACGATGGAAAGAAAAAATAGATAGGAAAACACATTACTTGTCACAGTTAGGGAATACTTACCACAACAGATGTAACATAAATAGAGTCAGAGTAGGTGCGACCGCCATCTTGTTGGACCAGTTATTCAATGGGGCAGAAGGTGAAGTTAGTGAAATAAAATGTACTTCCCCAGTATGAAAAAGATTCCATACTACTTTGAGTCTGGTTGCCAGTATAACCTATAATATAACAATGGACTATGAATTCTTTAAAGAAGAGTACTGATACTTCCCAAGGCGAGGACACGATTAATTTATTACTGTTTTTCCATGAACAAATATTGGAAGAAGGTAATGGAAACACAGGACATCAAAGAGAAGCGTGATGACTTTTTTTAGTTTTTTCACAAGTAAAGGGTAGATATGTTTCTACAAATAGTGATGCATCATGTAGAAACAGAAGAGAATGGTTTAGTGGGAGATGTAGGATTGTTTAAAAAAAAAAAAAAAAAAGACAAATAAGCTTTAGAACATGGGTCCCCATCCTACGGTCCAAGAGCCAGAACCGGCCTGTAAACCTAATCTGACCAGCCCTCCAGTTTGCTCAATAAATTCACAAAAATATTCTCGTTGTTCACTTACTCGGTAAGTGAAAAACCACACGTCTTACTGGCTGTTAACCACTATGAAGTTTGTTTGAAAAAGTGTGCATTCGAACAGACTTAAGCTTAGATTACGAGGCTATGACATGCTGAACCCATCGCTCTGTGATCCAGCATTGCCAGATGTGCAAAAAAAATTTTCCCCATGCTATAATTTGGCCTATGCAATGAACGGTAACATGCATGCAATATATTTATTAACTACTGATTATTTAAAACAAATGCCTTTATTTAAATTGCTGTGATAATTTTGCAAAAAAAAAAAAAAACGATAATGCAAGAATTCCGCCCCCCCAACAAGATAGTATTGGCACCCACCCATCAGTCTGCCAGTCTCTAATGAGGAAAAGTGAGTTTTTTCTGCCAGCAGGCTTGGGTAAGTAACTAACATAAATTTTTGCTATGTTGTTTTGTTTCCTATGCTGTTGTTCCTATGTGTGGTGTTTGTTCTTCGTTCTATGTTGTACACTCTGTAAATGTGTGTTTTAACAATATGCCTAATTTCTCCTTATGTTTTCAGTCGCAACATGGCAACAAAACGTAGGAAGGTAGATTTTGAATGTCGAGTGTTCCAAGAAACATGGACAGAGAAGTATTTCATTGCTGAATACAATCGCAAACCAGTATGCTTGATTTGTCATGAATCTGCGGCTGTCAACAAGTTTAATCTGAAGTGACCCATGGAAGACAAAACATAAGAAACTCAGTGAGTTAACTGGACAAATAAGAAAAGACAATATTGCTTAGATGAAAGCAAATTTGGAAGCACAGTCCTCACCTGTTACCAAACAAGTTGCAGAATCTGAGTGAGGTATACGTGTCAGTAATGCAGCAAGTTCATTAATAGCCGAAAATCTGAAACCATTCACTGAGGAAGAGTTTGTTTAGTAATGTCTGAGGGCCGTGATATTCATTGTTTGCCCATATAAATAGAACGTATTTTCTAACATCAGTCTCTCTGCGAGAACAATAACATTATGAATTTAAGAAATGTCTGCTGATTTAAAACAAGTACTATGCCTTGTCCCCTGCCATTTTGCTGCCCTCACCCCAGGTCAACCTCTCCTTTCTTATATACCTCTTTACTCTCTCCTTCCATCTCAACCTCGGTCTCCACCTCCCTTTTCCCCCCTCCACACACCCATACACTATCCATGTTAGTTTCTCCCTCTCCATCCTCTCCACATAGCAAAATCACCACTGTTTATTTCTCCTAAAGCATTCTATTACATCCACGTCCACAACAAAACGCTCGTTCACTTCCCCATTTGTCAGTCTGTCTCTCCATGTAACTCCACATGCTCCTCTCAATTAACTTATTTTCAATGCTCTCACTCTTGACCTGTGTCCTTCCAAAAAGGTGTAAGCTCTACTTCCATACGCTGGAGTCGGTGCCACAATATTACCATGCAGCAACTCTTTTACTTCAATGCTCACTTCTTTAATTCTTATCTCTGCTTTCAAATACCAGCAACCTTTCTTCCCTGCTGTACTGTTTCAAGGTTTTCGCCCATGAAACATCCATCCTTACTCATCACAATACCCAAGTATTTAAATGCACTCTCATTTTCCTTTTCCTCCTCATCCAACCTCACCGTGCACTCAGTGACTTAATTTCTCTCGAAGACTACAATTGTACTCTTCTCTCCATTCATCTTTTAGCTTACGTTTTTATTACACTCCCAGAGTTATTCTCCAAACCTTGCAGTTCATCTTAGTCTTCACTAAACAATACAATACCATCTGCAAACAACAGAACAGGAAACTTCCAAACGCTGCCCTCTCTCATTAGGGCCGTTCCAACATCCACTGCCCCATCTTGCATCTCTTTTATAACTCCATCCATACAGACTGAACAACCATGGAGACGTAGCACATACCTGTTTCAGTCCAATATTCAGACAGAAAATTTCACTCAGTTCATCATCCGCACCCACTGCAACCTTAGGGCCGTCATACTCTTCACGGAATTCAACAGTTTCCCATTTACTCCATATATTCTTAAAATTTTCCAAATTCTTTGTCAATCCACTCTGTCATTCCCTTTCTCTAAATCCATGAAAGTCCCATACAACCTATTTTCTTCTCCAAAAACTTTTCCACTAAAGACCTTAGGATGACTATTTGATCTACAAAATCTCTGCTTGTCCTTTTCCAACAAATTCCTCTGCAGTTTCCTTCTTTCATTCCCCGTACTGCATCTCTTTGGAACTAGCTTCCCCAGAGTTGTTTCCCTCCAAACTTCAACCTACAGCTGTTCAAGTCTAATTGTTACAGATATTTTATGAACAGAGGACACCAGTAATCTGGTGTATGGATTATTTTTTTTATCAATTTGTTTTTCTTTCCTCTGTTCTGTTATTTAAAAAAAAAAATAAAGCTGTCAATAAGTATCCTACCATATACTTTTCCTATTACACTAAGAGGATAAATGACGATAAATGTATATTTTAAAAAATAAAATGAGAGGAAGAAACGTTCGAAGAAGGTATTGCTATGAAAAGCAAATGAAATCAAACTTACTTTTTGGATTTTTAATAAAGAAAAAAGAAACCTCAAGATCAAGAACAAGAAATGTGTGAAATAGGGGTCATTATTTTTATTCCGTTTTCGTAAGTGATGATAATCATAATAACCAGTTCGTGAACAATGCAATAGAACCCACTGTTGCTGTGGAACTAGATGAACTATTAAAAGAAAAGAAAATTGACAAATATGTTGCTAAACCCTGATTTAAAAAAAAAATAACATTAGAATTAGAGTTGATGTATCAGGTTGGGTACTAAAAATAAATATTGATGATTTATGCATTCCTTTTGCATGGTTGTCCCACTGCTCTCTGCAAGGCCGGCTTATTATACCCTGAGATCCCCGCACAAATGAAATTTTATGTCTTAAAAAACAGAACCAGTGATGTGTATTTTACAGGCTAGGTGTAAAAACAAAATGCGGTGCGGATCTATACTGCTGAGGTTCACCGATATAATTTTTATGGGACAGTCACAAGATGCTATGCTCCAAGGCCCTCACAATTATTAATCCGGCTCTGCTTCTCTAAAACAGGGAAAGTTGTCATGACAATGCAAAATGGTATTATGTAGCCTTGAAGAAAAGAGGAGACAGAGAGGGCCCTTGAACCTAAAAACCAGTTTCACAAACCAGTATTCTTGTGAAAATGCTTAAACCAAAAAAAAAATAAATAAATAAATAAAGCAAAGGAGATACACAATCCTGAATCAAAATTCAATATCTGATAACCAGCTTTGTTGTAGATATGGACACCATAGTGTCTTAAATTTATTAAGCTATTATTGATAATCATTCAAAAGAGAGATGACTGAGTGAACAGTGTGTTTGTAGATTCTGAAAACAGGTTACGGCAATGTGCCTCATAGTAAGATATTGTGCAAACTAGAGGGAAAGGGAGGAACTACTGGATTAATGATAACTTGGATTTTTAAAATGTTAACAGCTTGAATGATGTGTATGATGATATGAGGAAAGTATTCAGCAAAGAAAGCAGCTCCATTGAACTGTCGTGGCATCTGGTATGTACTTGGTTGTTATTAATTATTTGCATTTGTGTATATATTGCCATGTAAACATGTTTGTAGATGAGGCAAAAGTAGTTAATAAAATAATCAGTAACTCATGTAATGATCTATAGAGAGAATTCAATAAATTATACAAATGGAGCCAACAATGGAAAATGGATTTTAATGCTGAATATAAAGATTTGGAAATGGGAAGAGATAAAGAACTCAATTAGCTTATAATATGGGTGGTGCTTTTCTAAACAATTATTTAATACTTAACCCCTTAACCACGAGGCATCACTTTCATGGCACTCAGGAGCAAGGGATCATACCATGGGGCGTCACTTTTGTGATTCTGTGTTATTTTGAATTCGCCCGGGCTTTCAAGTGGTGGCTTGTATCATCTATCAGTACTACCAGTGTCCAGCTATACTCAGTTCTGCTAATGTCATCTGTTTTCCCATCCACTGTTGACAATTTAGCCATTTTTCCCCTGTCCTTGACTCCCTTCCTTACCTCCCCTCCATTATTCACTCCTCCCGCCTGTCCAGTTGCGATATGCAATGCAAATCCTGGACGGATTTTTCCACTCATTTTATACACTGAAATGTGCCCTATGCCCTATTCTTATACAAAATATTATACAAAACAAAGAGAAAAGGTAATTGATACTGCCATACATCTGGAATGGGCTAATTATCACCAGGCAACACCCCATGTGCATTCTTTGGCTAATTTTCCCTGTTTATTTCCCCTTGAAATATGCTGTATGACCTATTCTCGTAACAAAAATATTATAAGAAAGGAAGGGAGAAGCCTAAGTAATATTTACATTTACCTGGAACTCTTACAGTAACTGTGTAGAAACTTGTAGTGTAGTTTTGTAGATCAGTTATACATATAATAGACTCGTGGACAAGTGCTTGTTATACTTGAGTAGTTTTGTAAGTAGATAATCTTCGTTCCCATTTGTCATGCAATGACAGGAGAGGTAAAGATGAGTATGGGACTATTTTTATTTGTCTTGGAAATATTAACAAAGTCTCACACAGACGAGTGAAGTATAAGTAGAGTCCCGCGAGCTACCTCCTTCTCTCTCTCTCTCTTCCACCCTCTCGCCCATGTTGCTAGGCTCCTTCTCCCTACCACATATCGGTTCTATGGCTAACCTTCTTCTCCCTACTACCTGCCGGTTCTATGGGCAGTCTCCTTCTGAGCTCTGCTTCCTAAATTCTGGTGTAGCAGGGGTTGTGTCACGTGTGTTACACTGTACCGGTAGTTGAAATGTTCTAGAAGCCTGTGTGTGAGTATGTGTGTATGTATGTGTATGGTCACGAGGTGCTGTTGTGTGTCTATCAATCATTAGAGAGTGTAAGCATGTTTAGCATTGCTTGATTCTCACAGACACAATACCTATCTTGCTGCTTCTATCTGTCTGTCTATCTATCTGCCTATCTATCTATCTATTATGATTTGTAATTATAATATGGAATCCTGACACTGCTCGGTCACGCACTGGAGGTCCTCCGATAGTAATTATCATTGACATATGCTAATCTATTAGTACATAATATTGATTATAATATTGTATACATATGATATTCATGGTAAATTGCAATGATCCAGTACTATTACATTTTAAACAAGTTGTATACATAATTGAATAAATGCAATGGTTGTTGTATGACATTTTGTAAGATGTGTATGTATAACAGACATACACGTATAATTGTGCAATGGTAATGCTGCTAGGTTAGTACATTACATATTGAGTTATCCCTTTAGTAATGTCCAATATTTCACCTAACTTGTGTGATGATTCTGGTAATACAGAATTGTAGAAATATTGTATGAATTTATACATAATATTGTGGTAATGCATAATTGTGTTGGCCTTATAATTGTAGTTACATTTTGTTAATGCAACTGTTACATAATTGTGTTGCCCTTATAATTGTAATTACATTTTTTTAATGCAACTGTTACATGTTTGTGTTGGCCTTATAATTGTAGTTAAAGTTACATAAAAGTTACATCTTGTTAATGCAACTGTTACATAATTATTACATATTGTTTGTAGTTACATACCTTTTGTAGTTACATAATTGTAATAATTGCAGTCCTGACACTGAATCCGGTCATGCTGCAATCGATGATGTGTCATGCCACTGGCTTGTGGAGACAATTTGCTTTTTGTTTCACTTATAGAAGGCGTTTATGTGATGATGTGCCATGCCACTTGCTTGTGGAGAACATTAATTATCTTTTTGTTTCACTTATACGAGTTTATGTGATGACGTGCCATTTCACAAGGGACTGTATCAGTAGGCTGAAATGTGAAAATGTGGTGAATCTTCATAACTTTGAGCTGAGCGCACAGTCTCTGCACTGGCACCGCATCTTTCAAGTGTCTGCCTTATCAGCTGTGAAAACATCTACACCGACCCCAAACAGAGAACAAAATCGATCGCGACCCGGAAGCAGGCAAAGCAAACAACTAAACGTGTCGAGGGTTCGATCACAAACACCAGGCTACAGGCAGTTTCATAAGTTTTCGCGCAGCCCGAGCAGATCTCATGCCACAAACAACACTACATATGGGAAGTAACTTCGTAGGTCACAGTCAAGAGATAGGTCCATTCTATGTCCTTGTTGTGCAAAACCAGGACACACAAGGAATGAATGCTTTATCAAAACAAAAGAGGATAGACAAAAGACACAAGGATTTGGTCTTTACTGTAGGCATCATAGATGCCAAGGGCACTGGACCAGTAGCTGCAAAACAGTAGAAAAAATTGTGTCTATGTTCAAATCGGGGGAAGACCAAGTCATGACAAAAAACGAACAAACGTAAAGAAAAGCAAGTCTAAAATTCACATAGGAGGCATGTTGGGAAATGAGTGTGTCTTGATACCAGCTGTATGTGAGGATCAAAACGTTTCCTTATTTTTAGACACAGGCTCTCCAGTGAACTTAATAACACAAGAAGAAATAAATAGAATTGTTAAAAATAAGAAGAAAGTAACTTTTCTGGAAGAAGCTGATTTAGATTTATATACGGTAGATGGAAAAAATAATACAGTTAAAGGTATGATAAGGTTAAATTCTTACAGTAACTGTGTAGAAACTTGTAGTGTAGTTTTGTAGATCAGTTATACATATAATAGACTCGTGGACGAGCGGTTGTTATACTTGAGTAGTTTTGTAAGTAGATAATCTTCGTTCCCATTTGTCATGCAATGACAGGAGAGGTAAAGATGAGTATGGGACTATTTTTATTTGTCTTGGAAATATTAACAGTCTCTCACAGACGAGTGAAGTATAAGTAGAGTCCCGCAAGCTACCTCCTTGTCTCTCTCTCTCTCTCTCTCTCTCTCTCTCTCGCCCATGTTGCTAGGCTCCTTCTCCCTACTACCTGTCGGTTCTATGGCTAACCTCCTTCTCCCTACTACCTGCCGGTTCTATGGGCAGTCTCCTTCTGAGCTCTGCTTCCTAAATTCTGGTGTAGCAGGGGTTGTGTCACGTGTGTTACACTGTAGTTGAAATGTTCTAGAAGCCTGTGTGTGAGTACGTGTGTATGTGTGTGTATGGTCACGAGGCGCTGTCGTGTGCCTATCAAGCATTAGAGTGTGTAAGCATTTTTAGCATTGCTCGATTCTCGCAGACACAATACCTATCTTGCTGCTTCTATCTATCTGTCTATCTAACTATCTATCTATCAATCTATCTATCTATTATGATTTGTAATTATAATAAGGAGTCCTGACAGAACTACCTATTTTATCACGTATTGTCTAGATTTCCTGCCAATCATTTCATAGCATATGAATTAGCAGCTGTAACCACGTTGACATTGTCAACCCTTCCCCACCCCTAGGCCACATCATTCAGTTTACTCTCGTCTTCCATGGTAAAACCATGTCAGATTCGCGTCTGTCCAATTCCGCTGCTTCTTAGTCCCCTGCAAAAGGCCCTGTGATCTCTACCCTTACTAAACCTCGTGTGGGAAGGGGTAAAGGGCTAAGTGACTCTCCTGTGGAACGTTAACTGGCTAGATTATCGGTGATAATGATGGTCAGTGACTACGATCTTTCTGGTGACTCTAAAACAGTGCAAGTGGAAATGTAAATAATGTGTAAATGGCAAGTGAAAGCAATGAATGTAAATATAATTGAACAGTGGAAAATAGTTTTATATGCTTCTGCAAGTGACGGTGCATAAAATAGTGTAAATATAATAGAAGTGTAAATAATGTAAATAAAATAGAGAATGTAAATAGAAATGTAAATAATTTGTAATATAAGAATACGAGTATAAATACTTGGAGTAATGAAAGTGAAAGTGAAAGCTTCGCTCTAGCGTGTATAAATACTTGGAGTAATGACAGTGAAAGTGAAAGCTTCGCTCTCTATGCTAGTTTACTGAACGAGAAAGTGAATGCCTGGAGTGAAAATAAACTACTAGTACTGAAAGAAACTTATGGATAAATATTGTATATATAAATAAGTGTAATAAAGTACTAGGAATATTAAGTGTGAGTGTGTTTATAAATAATTAATGACAGCTACGCCTCAGAATACCATCGGGGAATGTGCGCCGGTGGAAAGCTCGTACGGGCTCGTAATTTATATTGCTTTCACAGTGTTTTTTTTGGAATATGGATTCCAAACTACTTGAAATTCATAGAATAGTGTTTGTAGTTATGATATCAGGCAGTGGTAACCATATTATGGGGTATCAGGAAGTGTAAAGTGGAGACTTCGTTACCCAACTTCAGAAGTCTCCACAAGTCCTACGGTAGTTGACGAAGGCTCAACAAACATCCCCGGAGAAAGCTGAACATATGTGCCATAGGCTTATTTAATTATAATGTTCTAGGATTAATAACTGATTTTTGGCAAATATTTTTAAAAAGTCTGTCGGAGCGCGATTTTCCCCTCGGGACGGGCACGACACACTCCCGACATCCCCGCGGTTAAGGGGTTAAAGGAAAAAGACCTGAGAGTGACAATAAATTCTAATTCAGACCCGCGAACACAGAACTGTAATTGTTAAGATGTGTTATGAATGATGAGCAAATATTAGGGCTGCTTTCAAGTGCATAAATGAATATAATAAGTGATTCACCACTCAGTCCCCATAATAACACCAATATATATCCATTATTAAGGGTTGGTTTTTAGTGTATCAGAGCAAGTACAAATTTCAGTCTATGGCACTCATATAATGCATTTGAGAAACTCCTCAGTATTTGAACTAAAGGAGGAATATGGCGGAAATTAAATAATGCCCTCTTGCTGGTGTGGCACTGACATTATTTGGTCAACTGCACTGATCCAGTGATCATGCATAACTTGATAACTGACTACGTATTTGTTTATATTCCTAATCTAGCTTAAGATTTTTTCTAGGCTGTGTGGACGTCTTACAGGAAGAGGATCTAAAAACAAGTCTTGCACACAGATTAGCTAAAAAAAATTATGAAAGAGATTGCAGCCATCCTGGAGGATAAATTGCACCGAAAATTCCCTATTATGGTTTAGGAATTAGTATGTTGTGACAATATGTAATAAGAGGGGCGTTCAAAAAGTTTTGGCAACAGGGTAATAAAAGCAAAATTAATAGTGATACACATTTATTGAATTCACACTCCCTTAACATACTCTCCTCTAAGGTTTACACACTTCTGGAGCCGTGTCATCCAGTTAACAAAGCACTCCGAGTACTCAGAAACAGGTATACTTTTCAGTTCTGAATTTATCCTCCTGGCAAGGTCCTGTTCCCTTCGAAGAGGATCCCAGCAAGTTTTTCTGACAATTTAGGGAACAGCCAAAAGTTACATGGTGCCAGGTCAGGACGGCACCGTGTGACTTTTGGCTATTCCCTAAATTGTCAGAAAAACTTGCTGGGATCCTCTTCGAAGGGAACAGGACCTTGCCAGGAGGATAAATTCAGAACTGAAGAGTATACCTGTTTCTGAGTACTCGGAGTGCTTTGTTAAGTGGATGACACGGCTCCAGAAGTGTGTAAACCTTAGAGGAGAGTATGTTGAAGGAGTATGAACTTCAATAAATGTGTATCTCTATTAATTTTGCTTTTATTACCCTGTTGCCAAAACTTTTTGAACGCCCCTCGTAAATATATAGGTATTGATATGAGGAACACTTACACAATAAATTATGTCTGGTGTAAAAGGAATGTCGAACACATATTCTAGTTCAGGAATGTCGGATCACCCCGATGTTTCACAAAACCCTATTGGCCAGAGAATACAAATATTTCCTGAGCATGCAGTATAACCAACTTGAGCCAATTATTTGATGTCATGGAATACTACCTATGGAAAGATGCCAGACAAAGACACACCTATGCACTGGTCAGTATATAACTCCAGGGAAAGCAGCTGTAAGGGCAGAGAGCCCGAGAGTACGATCGAGGGCACAAGGCAGGATATTTTGTAGTTAGGTGGTTCACCGTCATGTTTTATTATGGTGCCAGTCACATCTCCATATAACTTTGTACAACAGAACTCTGTAACCACATCCACGATAAAAGAATACCGGTACTCAGAGAGGGAAAATGAGATAGAGGAGAGAGAGAGCTATGCTATATATATCCACTCTGCTCGATAATGCACCATTTTACTAGCAGTGGCCCAAACACTCCACTGGTGGTAGAGGGGCAGCCATTAATTCACATTACACCTACAAGCTCTCTCCACCTAATGAAACCCCTCGGCTACGTCTATCAACATTGGTGGCAAGCAGTAAATGAAGGTAAAAAAAGCGGTGAATGAAGAAAAAAGTTAGAAGTGGTAAAAGACGTCACTTACAGCACAGTAACAACGATAAACTACTTCCATCAACACTGGTGGCAGCAGTAAACAACAAGAAACATCTGCAAACAACGATAAACTACATAAATCGACATCTGGTGGCAAGTGGCAAAAAAGAACCGTCTACAATAAATATACGCCAGGCAACTTCAAACAACTACAGCAGGGGCGCACCCAGGGGAGGGGGGAGCCGGGCCCGGCCCCCCCCCTTAGCTCTCTGGGTCCTTTAAAAATTCATATATATTTATTTCGATAATAGCAAAACATGAAAAATTGGCAAGTACAAACAAAGAGTAACACATGAGCCAGCAGCTCCCGACTCTAAACCTGCATGTGACCTCCCGGTAATTATCTGATTACCTGAACTCACCTCACTACGGGCCCCCCGTCCTCCTTAGAAAATTCCTGGGTGCGCCCCTGACTACAAGTAACAAGAAACAATGAACATTAGGAACAGAACGAGGGTCGGCGGAGCAACAGCGCAGCTTACTTTTATACCACTAACCACTCCTAACCACCCCACCCACAGCTTCACGATTTACAAGAAACTACAAGCACCTCTACTATTTAAGCTCTGCAAGACAACTCTACAAGCCTACAAGTTAATTATAACGAGAAAAGGAAAGAAATATGGAAATACGTAAGGAAAGAGAGGTAAAGAAGCAAGAATAAAGTAAGAAGGAAGGAGTAAGGAAAGTAAGGAGTGGGAATCGACATCTGTTGAACTGTAGCTTTCATGTGACGAATTGTGTTAGCAAAATAGTTAGGCCGACCTCAGATCCTTCAACAACACCAACCCCACCACCGCTCTTCCCCATCACCATTTATCCTCTACAACAAAGACAAGCAGTGCTGATCTTTCAAGAGATAGTGCAGGAGCAGCAAGACTGCAGAATATCATCATTCACTGACTGGGGGCAACAACACTACTGAATTACCTACTTACACACCTACCTACCTATCTACCTTCCTACATACTTACCCACCTACTTACATATCTACCTACGACCCAGCGGAAAGGCGTGGCGCTAATGATAACACAACGACATCAAAACAACTGCCAGTCTTCCTCCAACACCGTCCTCTACCACCAATACCATCATTACTACCACCATCGATTCCAATATTTCTATAGTAACTTTTTTTCTGTGAGTTGAACACTAACTCTATTAGTTTAATAGTACTTCTTTATACACAGTAATAGACAGTCTATATCCTAACATCAACATATAATGCATACAGGTGAAAATCTAGTAAGACCAGAGAATTGAAATATAACTACACACATATCCTCCATACGACAGTTGTAAGGAAAATACAGTAAAATTGGCCAACACAAATGAAGCTAGCAATAATGTAACCAATATGCTATACTCAACCACACACATGAGTACTTCCAACCAGTACTTAAAGATAATTTTTAATATAAGTCCATATATCAAGTTGACTTCGCAGCCACTGGAGAACTATAGTATCAAGTGATGTGTAGTACAACCGAAACAAACTAAATACAGTAAATATTGTAGATATTGTATATATAATTTTATATATAATTAGAAAATGTGGGGTTACATGTCATTTTAATTTAAATATAAACTGTGCAACATAAGAATGCCATTATATATAATGTGTAACAATGTAACTGCAAAGACTGCAAGTGCAATAACTGCAATAATGTTACAAGAATACTACACTTGTGTGACAGTTGTATTAACACGATGTAAGGACAATTTTGTTACAACCTCACATTTGTAACAGTTGCATTAATACGATGTAACTCCAATTTGTTACAACCACACTTTTGTAACAGTTGTATTAACACGATGTAACGACAATTTTGTTACAACCACACATTTCTAACAGTTGCATTAACACGTTGTAACTACAGTTTTGTAACAATTACATTAACACAACGTAACTACAATTATGTTACAATTCTATATCACTCTAATTATGTCACTTTTACAAAAGTTTGTATATCACTTAATTAGCTGACAAGTTGATTGTAATGTGACGATAATAGGCCTTTATCTGTTATGACACATTTTATACCGTCTTAGGTACGACAGTTTTGCGTGACCTAGCGATATGTAGCCATTACTATGTTATGATAATATGTAATTAATATATAGGTATTGGTATGAGTAACAGTTCCATAATAAGTCATGTCTGGCGAACAATTCGACCACACATTCTAGTTCAGGAATATCGGATCAACCCGATGTTTCACAAAACCCTTTAAGCCAGACAGTACAAATATTTCATGAGCACTCAGTGTAACCAACTTGAGCCAGTTATTTGATGTAATGGAAAACTACTTATGGAAAGGTACCAAAGACACATCTATGCACTGGTCGATATATATATAACCCCAGGGAAAGCAGCTGTAAGGGCAGTGAGCCTGAGAGTACGATCGACAGCACAAGACAGGAGATAGGGTAGTTAGGTGGTTCGCCATCACGCTACGCTACACTGTCAATCACATCTCCATATAACTTTGAACAATATAACTCCATAACCCATGAAATGACTATAACTCACCTCACTTACGATAACAGAACACCCAGAGAGGGAAAGTGAAATAGAGATATATGCTACATAATTCAAGCTACTAGACGACACACAATTTATCCAGCAGCAGCCCACAAACTCCACTGGTGATAGAGGGCAGCCATTAATCTGCGATACACCTACTAGCTTTCTCCGCCTAATCAAACCCCTCGGCTGCATTTATCGACATACTGTATATACCAATCGGTAAATGAAACGTAAAAAGAGCGGTGAATGAAGAAAGAAGATAGAGACAGTAAAAAACGACACTTACCGCACAATAACAACGATAAACTGCGTCCATCAACATCGGTGGCTGCAGTAAACAAAGGTAAACAACAGTAAACAACGATAAACTACGTAAATTGACATTTTTTGGCAAGCGCCGAATCTGAAGCGACTACAATCAATCTGCGTCTTGCGACTTCACGCAATTACAAGTACCAAGAAACATAGAGAAAGTGAAGCAGACAGCGAAGGCCACTGGGGCAAGAACTCAGCTGACCTTCTTACTCCTAACCACCCCAACCACAACTCCACAAGTTACGAGAATCTACAAGCAACTTTACGATTTAAGCTGTGAAAGACAATTCTACAAGCCTACAAGTTAATTATAATGAGATAAAGAAAGAAAATATAGAAATACAAAAGTAAAGTGACGTAAAGAAGCAAGAATGAAGTAAGAGGGAAGGAGTAAGGAAAGAAAGGAGTAGGAATGGACATCTGTTGACCTTAAGTTTTGACGTGACGAGCTGTTAGAACAACATTCCGGCCGACCTCCGACACTCCAACAACACCAACCCCTCCACCGCTCTTCCCCACCACCACACATACCCCACAACTAAGACAAGCAGGAGCAGCAAGACTGCAGTGTGATATCATTTGCTGATTGAAACAAAAACAACACTGACCTACCTACTTACCTACCTACCTACCTCCCTACCGACTTACCCACCTACTTACATATCTACCTACGCCCCAGTGGGAAGGCATGGCGCTCACGATAACGTACTTGTAGTGGCATCAAAACAACTGTCAGTCTTCCTCCAACACAGTCCTCTACCACCAACACCACCACTACTACCACCATCGATTGCAATATTTCTACAATAATTTTTCTCACTGAGTTGAACATTTACTCTTTTAGTTTAATAGTTCTTCTTCATACACAGTGATAGAAAATCTATATCTTAACATCAACATATAATACATACAGGTGAAAATCTAGTAAGACCAGAGAAATGAATTATAAGAACACATAATTATATCCTTCATATTACAGTTGTAAGGAAAATACAGTACAAATGGCCAACACAAATGAACCTAACAATAATGTAGCCACTACGCCATACTCAACCACATACATGAGTACTTCCAAGCAATACCTAAAAATTGCTTTAAAAATAAGTCCACATATTAAGTTGACTTCAGAGCCATTGGAGAACAACAGTATCAAGTGATGTGTGGTACAAAAAAATTAAGAAAATACTGTAAATATTGTAAATACTGTATAAATAATTCTATATAAAATAACTAAATATGGGGTTACATAGAATTTTGGTTTAAATATAAACTGTGCAACATAACTAAGCCAATATACATATTGTGTAATAATATAACTACAAAGACTACAATTACGATAACCGTAATAATGTTGCAATAATACCATACTTGTGAAACAGTTGCATTAACACGATGTCTATCTATCTATCTATAGCCCGAAGCTCTAATCCCGCAAAAGCTGGCCGCAGACAAAATGCCTCCAAGTTGTTCTGTCTCCCACCATTTGACTACTGTACCCCCGGCTTACTCCCCCCTCCCTCATATACCTCTCAACTCCATCCCTTCACCTCATCCTCGGTCTTCCCCTCCCTCTCCCTCCCTCCACTTCACCCACATACACCCGCTTAGTCAGTCTTTCATTCTCCATTCTCTTCACATGTCCAAACCACCTCAGTGTGTTTCTCCTACTTTTCTCAGTCACATCAATATCCACCCCACAACGTTCTTTCACTTCTTTATTCGCCAACCTGTCCCTCCATGTCACTCCACATGCTCCTCTCGGGTAACTCACATCCACTGCTCTCACTTTTGACTTGTTCCGCTCTAGCAAGGTCCACGCCTCGCTTCCATACGTCAGGGTAGGGATCACAGTACTATCATGCAGTGACTTCTTAACTTCTATACATACCTCCCTATTTCTCATCACTGCTTTCAGTGAACTAACAACCTTCCTTCCCTGCTGTACCCTTTCAAGCACTTCATCCCCAAAAGTTCCATCCTAATTCAGCACACTACCCAAGTACTTGAATGCACTCACATTCTCCATATCCTCACCATCCAACCTCACTGTGCATTCTGTGACTTCATTCCTCTCAAACACCATAACTTGACTCCTGTTTACATTAACTTTCAGATTATTCTTCTTACACACTGTCGCAGACTCATTCCCAAACCTTGCAGCTCCCATTCATCTTCACTCAAAAATACTGTATCATCAGCAAACAGGAACACTGGAATCTTCCACACCTCACCCTCATTCATTAGAGCCACCTCCACATCCACTGCCGTACCTTGCACCTCCTTTACAACCCCATGCATGAATATATTAAACAGCCATGGAGACATCACACAACCCTGTTTCAGTCCCACATTTAGATCAAAGAACTCACTCAGCTCACCATCCACCCGCTTCGTAGCCCTAGCTCCCTCGTACATACTCTTCACAGCACTCAACAATTTCACATCCACTCCATATTATATTCATAATACCTTCCACATACCTTGCCTCTCTACTCTGTCATATGCTTTCTTCAAGTTCATGAAGGTAGCACACACTTTCTTTCTCTTCCCTAGATACTTCCCCACTAAACATCTTAAAACAAATATCTGATCTACACACGATGTAACTACACTTACAGTATATTAAAACCACACTTGTGTAAAAGTTGCATTAACACGATGTAACTACAATGTACAATATTGTTACACTCACACTTTTGTAAGAATTGTCTTAACACGATGTAACTACAGCTTTGTAACAATTACTTTAACACAATGTAGCTACAATTTTGTTAAAACATTATTACAGTTATGTTACAGTTCTATGCTAGTAGAATTATGTTACTTTCGCAGTATTGTGTATTTCACTTACTTAGCAGCAAGTGGATTATAATGTGAAGATACTACGCATTTATTTGTTATGAAACAATTTATACTGACGTCGGTAACAACTTTGCGTGACCAAGCTATACGTAGGCATTATGTTATGACTATGTAATTAATATACATGTATTAGTTTGAGGAACACTTACACAATAAGTCATGTCTAGTGTACAAGGAAAGTCGAACACATATTCTAGTTCTGGAATGTCGGATCACCCCGATGTTTCACAGAACACTTTAAACCAGACAGTACAAATATTTCATGAGCACTCAGTATAACAAACTTGTGCCAGTTTTCTGATGTAATGGAAAACTACCTGTGGAAAGGTACCAGTCAAAGACACACCTATGCACTGGTCAGTATATAACCCCAGGGAACGTAGCTGTAAGGGCAGAGAGCCCGAGAATACGACAGAGGGCACAAGGCAGGATATATAGTAGTTAGGTGGTTCGCTGTCATGTTGTGTTATGGTGTCAATCACATCTCCATTTAACTTTGTACAATAAAATTCCATAACTGAAGAAGTGACTATTACTCACCTCACTTTTGAAAAAAGGATACTCAGAGAGAGAGAGAGAGAGAGAGAGAGAGAGAGAGAGAGCTATGCTACATATTCACTCCACTTGACAACGTTCCATTTTACTAGCAGCAGCCCACGTACTCCACTGGTGATAGAGGTGCAGGCATTAATCTGCAATACATCTACAAGTTTTCTACACCTAATCAAACCTCTCCACTGCATGTATCGACAATGGAGCACTTGCTACATTAATGTTTAACCGCAAAATGGCTGCCGGCGTTGAGTGATGCTTTACTGTAATCATGCTGGTGATGCTGAATTAGTGTGAGGTATAGAAATTAATGAATAATTATGGGAGAGAAACTAAGATCACCGGTATGTCTACCCAATTGTACTCTACCATCCCAGTCACTCAGGGGGCCACTTTTTCTGGGATGTTTTCGCCCATATGTAAACATGTACATCGTACATGCACAGTGAATTCTGTGAACTTTAGATCTTCTGCAAATCATTGTAAATCACAGGATGGATTTAGGAAGCTAAAAAACACAATGCCAGGTGTGCCAGACGATTCTCTTCACATGTGTAAGAAAATGAAATTGATTTTTAAACCCTGAAATACTGGTCCCGGTGCTGGCCAGGGGAGCTCACGTATTGCAAATTTCTGAACCCACGACCATTGAGGGGTTAAACACCGAATAACACTGTTTAGAAAACGTGGTATGAATGTCGATAAACTGTCATGAAACTAAGGAGATAAGTACCAAAGTTCATTTATTTTATTCAGATATAACGGAAATACTTAAAACATTCTAGGGTCTGAGTGGTGAACCACAGTGTATGTTGAAGATATTAAGTACATTCCTAACACAAATGCTAGTATATACAGCAGTAATATGGAACCATGACACGAGAAAACACTAAGAATGAAACAAAAGCATTCGGGAGCTGAAAGCTAATTGCCCTCCAAAATATGTTGCTGACTAAGATAAAAGATGCCTATATACCAAATCTGAAGAAAATTCACAATAGTCTATGCAATTCAGCCACCTCGATTCACAACAAACAATTCATATTAAAAATATATATGGTAGCTGGTACTCGATTGCCTTTCATTAATTCCTAACACAAAACTAATAAGCTACTGCACTGCTACTTCCTGAAGGTTTGGTGGAAATTCATCAACAACTTTTTGAGATATTTTGGTAACAGACACATATACACAGACACAGATACTCACCAAAATTATATTGCCTGCCGTGCCAAAGGCGGATCTACCTATACTATAATGATCTGATTTCTGTATGTTTCATTGTGTGTTACCATAACACAGCAAAAACCGGCACATGCAGTGCAATTTTTGTTAGAGCAAGGCATTGATAAAATGTTCTAATTTGAAGAATAAAACAATTTCCAGTCCAATTGGGACACCGATTCCCGAGTTATGACTCATTTCAGACTGAAGACAGGTAGTGACGACATTGACCAGTGGCCATCGAACGCGACCTTTAAGAACGTGATAATAAATGAAGAAGATTATTTTAGAGAACAGTTTAAAAAATCGGTACTTGGTTTCAGGAATTTACAGTATGAGGGCAGACTAAAACACCAAATTTACCAGCTTTTTATCACCAGAAATAAAACAAAGGCATTTGGGGGCCGAATGCTAATATCCCTCCAAAATAAGTTGAAAATTCGCAAAACTCTACAGAATTCAGGCACAACGTTTCACAAAAAGCCAATCCATATTAACCAAACATATGGCGGCTGGCATTCTGCCATCTCTGATCAAATCTCCAACAAAAGCAACAGGCTTCTGCCTATGCACAAAGTCACTAATTCCTGAAGGTTTGGTGAAAATACGTCTGCAACTTTTCAAGATATTTTGGCAATAACTACATTCACACAGACACACACAGACAAAAACTATATCACCTAGCCTCGTTAAAGGCAGATGATAGCAATAAAAATTGATAATATATAATAATCTTTTATAGATGTTTAAGAGCAAAGAATTTGCTACATCAGCAACAGGGGGAACAAAAGGACACAAGTATGAATGACGTGGTAAACCACGAAAAATCTTACCTATATTATATAGTTTGTATACCGTCATTGAGATAACTTTTACAGAACAAGTTATTGAAATAATTACGTTAAAATATTAGATCAAGGTGCAGCAAATATATAGGCTAAGATGGGTTACAATAAAATTTATATTATCACGAACAAATTTCAGAATACAAATTTTGAAGGTGGACTTAAAAGTAAGGCTTGCTTTAATAAGACAGCCTGATTTTAGCTCTAAAATGTGCACATATCGCCCGTCGCTTTCATTAACCTAAGATGAGATAAGTCGTAACATAGTGGGTGTACTGGAAAGTGTACCTGGAAAGCAAGATAGAGCTTGAAATAAGCAGCTCGTTTACACCGAGAAGAGTACCTATGGTCTAGGTTATCTTGAAATCAGTAACCTTACTTTTGTTATAAGAACGTTAACATTCTAAGAAAACTAATTTTGCACTTTTCTAAATAGTAGATTTTATCGAAATATAAATATAGTGAAAGTAAAAACAATTGTGAAAGAAAGTAGAAATAACACTTAAAATTCTTAAAAGTAAATATAAAAAATTGTATCTTGTGTATAATAGGTTTTCAAAATTAGATCTACAAATAATCATCCCGAAAAAAAGATAGCTAATTTTAAGAGAAAGTTTTTGTAGCAATAAAATTTTAAACTTAACATTAGAGGTGATATGCCAATCGAGCTTTTATATCTGGTTTTCTAAGAAATAAATTTAATTTACGTGCTTAGCTATTTAGCTATGCAACTAAGAAGATTAGGGTAGAGCTTTTTCTTCCAAAATGAAAAATCATAGAACCAATAAATAGACACTTGTAAAAGTAGGCTTAAAAGTAGCCATCTTTTCCAGGTTTTTCAACCAATATAACAAAATATTTTAAATTTTACAGGTTCTTTTTATCAAGTATTAGAAAATTAACTTCAACTTAACTTGTTTAGCTACTATGAAATCATTAGTAAAATTTATGTTAAAATATTTTTTTTATTATAAATAAAATCTTTTAAATATTAAAAATTTATTTAAGGAACTCGGCAAATATTATTTCCGCCTGTTTAACAAAAACATGTCTTTGTGAAGATTTACACAGTCTGGCCTGCCCACTGAATTATTAAAGGGCCGCGGTATTTCTGACCGTGCGAAGGTAGCATAATCATTAGTCTTTTAATTAAAGGCTCGTATGAAAGGTCGAACGAGAGATATACTGTCTTAACAAAAAAAATTGAATTTAACTTTAAAGTGAAAAGGCTTTAATATTTTAGAAAGACGATAAGACCCTATAAATCTTTACATCACATTTAGTATTAAGCCAATTTGTTAGTGTAAGGAAAAATACTAAAGAAATGTTTTGTTGGGTCAACAAAGATATAAATAAACTAACTGTTTTTACTTCTAAACAAAGATTTTTGATAATAAATTGATCCTTTCTAAAGATTAAAAGATTAAGTTACTTTAGGGATAACAGCGTCATTTTTCTTGAGAGTTCCCATCGAAAGAAAAGTTTGCGACCTCGATGTTGAATTAAAATCTCTACATAATGCAGCAGTTATGAAAGAAAGTCTGTTCGACTTTTAAAATTTTACATGATTTGAGTTCAGACCGGCGTGAGCCAGGTCGGTTTCTATCTTCTGAAAAAAATTAAACTACCTTAGTACGAAAGGATTAGGTAGTTAAAATAATTTTACTAAATATGAACATCACTTTTACCTAAACAATCAATTTTGTGCTTCAATTTAATGAAACTCATAAACAGGTTTATAAATAGTTCAAGCTAACTATTTTGTGTTCGCAGTTATCGTAGTAAACTATCTAGTCTTAATTATCTGCGTTTTAATTGGAGTTGCTTTTGTAACACTTTTAGAACGAAAAATTCTAGGTTACATTCAAATTCGTAAAAGACCCAACATCGTAGGATTCCTGGGATTACTCCAACCATTTGCCGACGCTGTAAAATTATTCACCAAAGAACAAACAATGCCAACCATATCCAACTTTTTACCGTACTACCTATCTCCTGTATTCAGGCTATTTATTTCTCTCATAGTCTGGGCTATCTTGCCTTATCAAACCGGACTAGTAAATTTTAACACAGGAGTTTTGTTTTTTTATGCTGTCTAAGTCTAGGAGTCTATTCAACTATAAGAGCCGGGTGAGCTTCAAACTGTAAATACTCAATGCTTGGAAGACTCCGAGCCGTAGCCCAAACAATTTCATACGAAGTCAGACTTGCTCTCATTCTTTTATCCTTTATCTTTTTAATTGGCGGATTCAATATAGAACTTTTCACTCGATTCCAAAAAGACATTTGAATAATTTGATTCACACTTCCCCTATCCCTAATATGACTAGCCTCCTGTCTAGCAGAAACAAACCGTACCCCATTCGATTTTGCCGAAGGTGAGTCAGAACTAGTCTCAGGATTTAATACCGAATACAGAAGAGGAGGATTTGCTTTAATTTTCATAGCTGAATACGCAAGAATTCTATTTATAAGAATACTATTCGTATTAATTTTCTTAGGGGCCGATCCATGTAGCCTACTATTTTATTTCAAATTAGTTTTTATAGCTTTCGTTTTCATTTGAGTCCGAGGAACTCTACCACGTTTACGATACGATAAGCTAATATACTTAGCCTGAAAAAGATTCCTTCCAGTTTCCCTTAATTACCTAATCTTTTTTATAGGAGTTAAACTATTTTGTTTTTCTTTAATAATCTAACTAGGGAGTAGTTTAATAAAAATTTTAGTTTTGGGAATTAAAGACAAGGTAAACACCTTCTCCCTAAGATTACTAAGAACCAATCTTATCTAATGCTTTCAAAACACTTGTTTTCTTTTAAACTAAGCAACCAATCTAACATTTTATCTCACCACATTGCTGCCAGAGGTATAACCAAATAAAACCTAAAATAAGAAATCGTTAAAACCTGGCCCGTAATAATGTAAGGATCCTCAACAGGACGAGCCCCAATTCAAGTTAATAAAACAACTGTAGAAACCAAAAACCAAAACAAAATTTGATTTAACGGATAAAATCTAAGACTTCGAAATTTCGAGAAATGAGTAAAAGGAAGAATTATAAGAATTGCCACTGAGAGCACTAGAGCAATTACACCCCCCAACTTATTAGGAATAGATCGCAAAATCGCATAAGCAAATAAAAAATACCACTCCGGCTGAATATGAGCTGGAGTTACCAAAGGATTTGCAGGAATAAAATTATCTGGATCCCCTAAAAGATAAGGATGAAGCAAAGTAAGCAGCACAAGGGCCATTAACATAACCAAAAACCCAACAATATCCTTGAAAGTGAAATAAGGATGGAAAGGAACTTTATCCACTTGCCTTAAAACACCCAAAGGATTATTCGCCCCAGCCTGATGAAGAAACAAGATATGAACCAAAGTCGCAGCAGCAGCAACAAATGGAAACAAAAAATGAAAAGTGAAAAAACGAGTTAAAGTAGCATTCTCTACAGCAAATCCACCTCAAATCCACTGAACCAAAGAAGTGCCAATATAAGGAATTGCTGAAAACAAATTAGTAATCACAGTCGCACCTCAAAAAGAAGCAGTGTGTACTTGATGCAAACAAATTAAACGGATATGGGACACAACGAGATTAATTTCCATTCTGTAAAGCACAGTTCAGTAAACACACACACACACACACACACACACACACACACACACACACACACACACACACACACACACACACACTTAACGCTGTTCTTCTGCCATAGAAGACGATGCCTACTGTACCCACAATATTGGTGTGTTTCTCAATGTCTTTGGTGCCAAAGTGTGTGACTGTGCAGACCAATCTTGGATCCACAAACTCTGCCACAAAGTGGGCGTATCAAGTCCAGGTTTACTAGGAGAATTCTATTTTGGTTATGCCTACATTGTCCATGCTCTTCTCTGAATAGGTTCGGGGATTCTTCGAGCTGAAAAGTTCCAAGGCATTGGTTTCATAGTCTTTTAATATGATGTTGCACTTTTTTCAGAGTTGTCCTTATGTGATCTTAAATCTTTTCTTCTGTACCCCTGGGATGAGGTGTACTGCAGGGAGTTGGCCATACAGAACTTGGAGGAGGCGGTGCTCAGGCATGCAGAACACGTGTCTGACCTATCTCAGGTGGTTTTTAGCCAGCTTGATTTGTATGCTGGTTGACTTTTCCCACTGGAGAATTTGCAAGTATGGGACTTTATTGTCTCATGTGAGTCCTAGCATGCACTGTAAGCATCAGATGTTTGATGTGACTTTGGTAGGTAGTTCAGTAATCACCATCATATAAGAGAGTGGTGAGGCATTCAACCGTTATGTTGATACCTTCGTCTTGATTCTCAAGTTGCTTTCAAAGTCTCTGGATCTGAGATGCCCAGGGGAGGCTGAGGCGTGGTTGATTCGTGCAAGGAATTCAGCACAAATATTATGTTATCTGTGAGCACACTTTTCAAGTAGTAAATTCTCTACCTGTTTTAAATTTTCGCCATTTATCTGAAATGCCGAGGCCCTGTTGGGTTATTTCTTTGAGATATTTTTTCTGTTTGATTTAAATTAATTCGAAGCCCCATTGCATGTTGACAATGATGGTGAGACCCTGTTGTAGGGCTTCTGGGGTAAGTGCAAGAGCAGCACAGTCATCAGCGTACTGAAGCTCTAGGAAATGAGCTATTTCAGTCATCGGTTGTGCCTGAAGACGTCTGAGATTTAATATTCTACCGTCTAGATGGAATTGGATTTTTATTCCATCATCAGGGTAACTTCCATGACTTGTTGGTGACTTAAAAGGGTGACTGCAATTAGACGGATGTTGAAAATGACAGGAACAAGAACACACCCTTATTTTATTTCCACGTACACGTTGGAGATTGAGATTATCTACCACCTATGGACACACAAACATTCATATTTTCATGGAGGCTCTTCAGAACGGTAAGAAATGTGTTTGGAAATCAAATTTTGAAAAAAAATTCCATAAAAGTTCTTCGTTGACAGTGTCAAGTGTTTTTGCAAGATTAATGAATGCAACATATGTAACGGTTCTGCTTTCTCCTGCATCTATCTGACAACAAACAACATATTACAGGTACTTCGTTCTTTTCGAAATCCACATTGTGTTTCAGGAAGTATCGACTCATATGTTCTGTCAGTCTGGATAGTATTACCTTGGCTAGTTCTTTGCTGACATTGACAAGGAGGGATATACCTTTGTTGTTGTCAGAACTTAAGCGGTCCCCATTATTCTTTATTTTTCCATTTCTCCATCTACAAGAAGAAAAAGCTCACACACACACACACACACACACACACACACACACACACACACACACACACACACACACACACACACACACAAACTGTCGCTTTTGACACAGGCAACAAGTACCATACAAACTATTAATATCGAAGATGAAGACGAATGCCGTAAGTCAAGGAAGCCAGAATCAGTTTCTCCCCCACACACCAGCACAAGAACGCAGACACAAAGCCACGAAGACAACACCTATACACACACAGATGAATTTCCTGAACACGACAACACGCATTGCACACACTCTTGATGGTATTTCCGGGGTCCGTGGCAGACATGGGAAAGGTAGGATCTACGTCAGAGTGGTGGTAAACATGATGATGATAGAATAATAATGAAGAAGATGGTGATGAAGATGATGATGATGATACTGCCGCAGATGAAGACGAAACTAATGATGAGGGTGATGTTGATGGCAGATAAGGGTAATGGTAGAGCATATGATTTTGATAATGAGGCTAATAAGGGAGACAAGAATTTATTAAATACTCATTTTAACACAACCACGTCTTCAGATTCTAAAAAAGTTTTCCACACCAAATAGTTATGTTCATTTCAAGACACAGAGGTCTACTGGGAATGGGTCTATGGGATAAATGGTTCATGATTGCAGTAGGTCCATGTGGAAAATAGGTCCATGGAGGATACATCTCTGAGGAAAATGAGGCCAAGTGGATGCATGGGTAAAAGGGTCCAAAGAAAAAACAGATCTATGTGGGAAAACGTGTTCATGTCTTGATGTTGCGTGCCTCTGTGGGGAGAAAAATTGGTTCATGAGGAAAAATACATCTGTGAATGAAGAAAACAGGGGCAAGAGCAAAACAGATCCATTAAGAGAATAGGTCCATGGGGAGCATAGGCAGTTCAAAGAAAATCAGGATGGAGGAGAAACAGATCCATGGTGAAATATAGGTCCAAAGGAGGAAACAGATCCAGGGGTGGAAATAGGTCCAAGGGGCAAAATAGGTTCATGGGGTAAATAGATCCTTGAAGAAAATATATCTGTACAGAAAAAAATGTCATCAAGGTAAATATAGATTTTTTGAGTAAATATAATGTCTGTGGTAGAAATCGGTCCATGTGAGAGACTGAGTTAGTGGCAGAATATCAGTCCATGTAGAGAATAGTTCCAGAGAAGAAAATAAGTCCCTGAAGGAACACACATAAAGGGGAAATAGGTACATGGAGTGAAATGGGTCTAAGGGGGAAATAAGTCCATGGAGGAAAATGAATCAGTGGGATGAAAATAGGTCAGTGAGGGAAAATAGGTGGGTGGGGAGATGGCCCTTAACAGTTGGAGCCAGAGACAGGCTAATGTGCTGATATCTATACTATAAAAGCAGCTGTGCCTGTGTGTGTGTGTGTGTGTGTGTGTGTGTGTACACAAACTTGAAAGTCATCATGGTGGAGCTTTGGTGCTCAGGTGAGTAGGGTGGTGTGCAGATGTGTGGGGTGGTTGGGTGGTTGGGGCAAGTAGGGTGAGCGACATGGACAGTGTGGGTAGCCACAGTGGGTAGAAAAAGTTGGGCAAATAGGTGAATGTGTGTGGGGTGTTAGTGGCAGGATGATTCTGTAGGTAAGCATGGAAGATGAGTGGATGGATGAGCTGGTAAGGCACAGTACACTAGGTGGGCAGGGTGAATGGGGGGACACAGTTAGCAGGGTAGGTGAATGAGTTGGTGGAAGGGTGGCCAGTGTATGTGGGTAGGTGTTTGGCATTAGGGAAGGGTGCATGTGTGGATGGGTAGTGGGAAAATAGGTGTGTGTGTGTGTGTGTGTGTGTGTGTGTGTGTGTGTGTGTGTGTGTGTGTGTGTGTGTGTGTCTGTGGGTGTGGGTGTGGGTGTGGGTGTGGGTGGGTGGGTGGATGGGTAGTGGGCAAAAAGGTGTATATACAGTATGTGTGTGGGTGGATGGGTAGTGGGAGAATATGTGTGTGTGTGTGTGTGTGTGTGTGTGTGTGTGTGTGTGTGTGTGTGGGTGGGTGGGTGGGTGGGTGGGTGGATTGGTGGATAGGTAGTGGGAAAATTGGTGTGTGTTTGTGGGTGGATGAGTAGCAGGAAAGTACACGTGTGTTTGGGGGCGGAGTTGGATGGGGAGTGTGAAAACAGGTGTGTTTGTGGGTGGATGGGTAGTGGTAACAATGGTCCATGGTTCGAACAGGTGTACAGTAAAAAAAGCCAGTGTGTAAAAATAGGTCGCTGGGAAAGTGAGCACAAGGAGTAACATATGTCCAATGAGTAAAACTTAGTCCATGTTGAGAAATAGTTACGTGTGAGAAAACAGACCTATCTGCAGCTACAGTGTTTCCCAGGGAAGTTGGTGGTGCACAAAGTAAGTCCTGGGGAAACAGGTCAGAGGAGGAAAACATCTCCATGAAGGAATAAAAAGGGGTTTATGGGCAGGAAATAAGACTCTAATGGATATTGGACCACAGAGGAAAATAGGTTTATGAGGGAAAAAAGGCCCAATGTGGAAAATAGGTCCACGTTTAATGGGAAATTATATCCATGGGTATAATAAGTCTAAGAGGGAAAATAGTTTCAGGGTGGAAAACAGGCCAATTGAGGGCAAACAGGTTCACAGAGGAGTAATGGGTCCATTGTTGAAAATAGGTCCATGGTTGAAATGAGGTCCCTTGGAAAAATAGGTCCATGGGAGAGGTGGATCCTAAGGGTGAAATGAGGCATTGTGCGTTGAAAAGAGTAATGCATCACTCAAGCTGAAACGCATTATATGATGGATAACACTATATCCACCCTGCCTCTAATGGCTGGTGATGTTGTTTTGCCCCTTTGACACTGCAAATATGGCTAAAAAAAAAAGCCCTCAGAAACGAAAGGAGTCGCTCACCTGTACGAGATGCAAAGAGGCGACCTGAGCCTCAGAGCAAGTCATAGGGGTAACATTCAGGCTATCCCCGAGTGGCTCCAGGCTGCTGGCCTGAGTCAGCAGTCAATGAGAAATCACATCTCTTTGCTAGCTTCTCTGTAATTGCCTTGTTGACACATGGGCTCATGGTTCAAACGAGCCACTGTCATGCAAGCATCAGGTCTCATCACGCGGCTTTAGTGGATTCTACGAGCCCCTACAATGACTTTTATCCCCTTTTGTTGCCTCTATTGTGTGTACTTGTGCAATGCTATTGCCGTTTGTTGCACAATAATGTCACATGAAAGCAGTGAGCGTGATATGAGCGAGGCAGGCCCCTACGGCATTGGATCAAGGGACTTTTACTGTATATGAGGTAATGTGGGTCCATTGTCCCAAAATGACACAGCACATTCATGGTTCGTAAGTACGGATGTTTTAAAGCAATCGTTGCTACTAAGTCATGTATTGCTACTATAAAAATAAAAAAAAATACCATTATTAATAATAATGCAATGAACACTACTAGACAAGAATTTCAGTTCAGAGACGAAACTGGGTATCCCAAGGCAATAACGTGGTCTATCTATCTATCTATCTATAGCCCGACGCCCTAATCCCGCAAAGGGTGGCCGCTGACAAAACGCCTCCAAGTCGCTCTGTCACCCACCATTTGACTACCCTCCCCCCAACTCACCCCCCCCTCCCTCATATACCTCTAACTCATCCCTCCACCTCATCTTCGGTCTACCCCTCCCTCTCCCTCCCTCCACATCACCTACATACACCCTCTTAGTCAGTCTTTCATTCCCCATTCTCTCCACATGTCCAAACCACCTCAGTGTATTTCTCCTAATCTTCTCAACCACATCCACATCCACCCCACAACGTTCCTTCACTTCTTCATTCGTCAACCTGTCCCTCCACGTCACTCCACATGCTCCTCTCAAGTAACTCATTTCCACTGCTCTCACTCTTGACTTGTTCCCCTCTTGCAAGGTCCACGCCTCGCTTCCATACGTCAGGGTAGGGATCACAATACTATCATGCAGTGACTTCTTAACTTCCATACTCACCTCCATATTTCTCATCACTGCTTTCAGTGTACCAACAACCTGCCTTCCCTGCTGTACCCTTTCACGCACTTCATTCCCCAAACTACCATCCTTACTCATCACACTACCCAAGTACTTGAATGCACTCACATTCTCCATATCCTCACCATCCAACCTCACTGCACACTCTGTGACTTCATTCCTCTCAAACACCATAACTTTACTTTTGTTTACATTAACTTTCAGATTCCTCCTCGTACACACTGTCCCAAATTCATTCGCCAAGCCTTGCAACTCCCATTCATCTTCACTCAACAATACTGTATCATCAGTAAACAGCAACACTGGAAGCTTCCAAATCTCACTCTCATTCATTAGGGCCAGCCCCACATCCACTGCCCTACCTTGCACCTCCTTTACAACCCCATCCATGTATATATTAAACAGCCATGGACACATCACACAACCCTGTTTCAGTCCGACATTGAGATCAAAGAACTCACTCAGCTCACCATCCACTCGCACCGTAGCCCTAGCTCCTTCGTACATACTCTTCACAGCACTCAACAATTTCCCCTCCACTCCATATATTCTTCATACCTTCCACATACCTTGCCTATCTATTTTGTCTTAAGCTTTCTCCAAGTCCATGATGGCAGCATACACTTTCCTTCCCTTCTCTAGATACTTCTCCACTAAACATCTTAGAACAAATATCTGATCTACACACCCTTATCCCTTCCTAAATCCCCCTTGTTCTTCTCCAACTAGCTCCTCTGTCATATGCCTAACCCTATCAATGAGTATTCTACCATATATTTTACCAGTCACACTAAGAAGGCAAATACCCCTATGGTTACCACATACTTCTCTCTCCCTTTTTCCTTTGTATAAAGGAACAATTATACCTGATTTCCAGTCCTCTGGAACCCTTCCTTCTTTCCAAGCCAATCTACACAACTTCCATATCCACTCTCCAATAATCTCACCACCATACCTAAGCATTTCACCACACACTTCATCAATTCCTGGGGCCTTTCCCCACTTAATCTTCTTCATCGCTCCCACTACTTCTGCCCTACTGATCTCTTCCTCCCTCCTCTCATCTCTTCTTCTCCCAGCCATTCCCCAACCACTTTTACTCACACTGCTCTCATTCTCTACATTCAACAAATCCTCAAAGTGCTCCTTCCATCTCCTCAAGGTCTCTCTCTTCTCCGCCAACAATCTATTATTCCTATCTTTCACTCCCCTACTATTTCCCCTTTCACGCTGCCTTACTTCCTTTACCTCCTTCCAAAACAATTTCTTACTCTCCCTCCATTTCACACTCAGATTCCTCCCAAACTCACCTCCCTTCTCCTGCTCACATATACCTCTCTCTTCTCTCTCTCATCTTCTCCCCTACCTCTACTCGCTAACCATTCGCTATATGCCTTCTTCATTTGTTCCACAGCTCGTTTCACCTCATCATTCCACCATGCTGTCCCTTGCACACCCTTGCATCTCCTCCTCACTCCACAAACCGCCTCACACGCTGCACCTATCTCTTCCGTGAATATCTTACATACGCCATCCACCCCTTCCATCTGCTCTAGCTCATACCTTCCAAATCTTTCTTCCACTATGCTCTTATACTCCGTCATTTTCTCACTATCTTGCAATTTCTCTACTCTTCTCACAGGAGCTGCTTCCTCCTGTCTTCCCCTTCGTCTCCTCAACCACTTTCTTTGCATCTCTGCCTTGGCCATCACTAAGTGATGGTCCGAGACTCCATTTCCCCACCCTCACCACACTCTTGCATCCAACACTTGTCTTCTCATTCCCTCATCCACACACACGTAGTCTATCATTGCATTTCGGTCAACAAGTTCACTATCCATCCTCCTCATTACTTTCCATGTATACCGGTGGATCATCTCATGACGAAAGTAGGTGTTGGGTATTGCCAACCCCTTACAAGCATAGATGTCCACCAAAGCACTACCATTCCCATCTACTTCAGCTGGCACACCCCACTGACCAACCACTCCGTCCACTCGCACATTCCCAACCTTGCCATTCATGTCTCCAATCGACAGCACTCTCTCGCTCCTCTCAAACTTGTCCATACATGCTTCTACTCTCGTCCAAAACTCATCTTTCACTCTTGCCACTCGATCCTCTGTTGGGGCATACACACATACTGTCCCCCATGCTTGTATACCTACTTTCATCCTCACCCATACAATCCTTGCATCCATTGTTCCATACTCTCTTATATTCTCCTTCCACTTCTTGCTTATCATCAGACATACTCCCTCTCTTGCCCTCTCATTCTCATTGACTCCCACACATATACCTACACCATATTCCCATTCTCTCACCCTTTCACCCTTCCATTTAGTTTCAGTTAATCCACATATATCCACTTTTGCATCCTCAAGCACCTGAACAATCTCTCTTTCTTTCACTTCATCATTCACTCCTCTCACATTCCATGTTCCCACCCTAAGAATGTCCTTTGTCCGTTCCTTAGTCATCAACGTATGGTCCGTCCGGGTCCGAGGCGCTTTATTCGCTTTTTTAGTTAGTTCTTTTTATGGGGTGGGGCACTAACCCACCACCAATCCTTTTAGTCACCTCGTACGACAAGCAGGGATACTGGGGGAATATTCTTGAAAACCCCCTACCCCCAGGGGGTAGGGTGCTGATTTAAAATATGATGTTCATTTTGCTCTAGCATATCCAGTTATTCTGAACTCACTGCCCTCAAAAGAATCCCTGTAGTACGGTGGTCCTGCTTTTCACCACTTTATCCGTGCTCTTTATACGTCTGTATTATATTTGCAGTGTATATTATATCATCCAACATATACATTGCCAGTTGTCTACATCCACTATCTGAAGTATGTCAATGTAAATTCATTATGATTAATATAACTCTTTTTTCAGATTTATGGACTGACAATGCCTCATGGATGTGTGAATGATCCTAATGCTTTCTGTTATATATGTATGAAAGTTTCACTCCAAAGAAACAGGAACAGAAGATCACGCCCCTTGTAAAGATAGTTTACCTACATTATTTTGGCATCAACATTGGAGACCAAGACAAACGATAGTCGCTCCATATCTGCTGCGTGATTTGTTCCAACGTTCTTCACTAATGGCTAGGAGGAAGGGAATCAGGAGTGCCTTTCAAAGTTCTCATTGTGTGGAGAGAACCTTGTGACCACACAACAGATTGTTATTTCTGGCTGACAAAAATTGTGGGAAGCTTTCCAAAAACAAAACCTGCATTGTTTTTCCAAAAAGACTGTCCACAATAAGACCAACTGATCACATGGAGGACCTTCCTATTCCAAGGCCACCAACAAAAAATGTGAATTCTAGACTTTAAATTAGGATAAAGATGGAGAGGCATCTTTTTCTTTTTTATGCGAGGAAGAAGGAACCAAAGGCTGAGTCCGCAAAACGTTCCTTCCAAGAAAAAAAAATACAAAAACAATACAAAAGAGAGCCAAATTCAAGATCCATTCATTTAGACATGCCTGGACACACTGCGTTTAAAAGACTGGAGATCATAGGAAGTAGGAAATACAGACAGAGGGAGACAGTTCCAGAGATGACCTGTTGCATAAATGAAGGACTGGGAGTAACGGTTAACTCTTGCATTAGAGAGTTGGACAGAAAAGGGATGAGAGTTTGTTGCTAGATGGGTGCTACGCACCCATAGTAGAGGTGAAGAGATGCAAGCAGACAGTTCAGAGGAGCAGTGACCATTGAAGTAGCGATAGAAAAGAGATAAATATGCAACAATGTGGCGAAGAGACAGAGGTTGAAGGAAGCCAGTAAAAGGAGGAGAGTTGATGGGACGAATAGCCTTTGACTCCACCCTATTGAGAAGAGCTGTATGTGGGGTGCCTCCCCACACATGAGATTTGTACTCCAAACGGGGGAGAATAAAGCCCGTGTATAAAGTCAATAACTGTGCAGGAGTAAAGAAGGCACAGAGTCCGCTTAGCACATCTAATATCTCGGAAGCAGATTTTACAAGAGATGCCATATGGTGTTTCCAAGATAAGTCACGGGTGAATGAAACCACAAGCATGTTCAAGGATGATGCAGGATTGAGCTGGATATTGTTTAACAGTAGTGAGTACTCTTGTGGAAAATTTTGATGGGTTGATAGTTGTAAAAACTGAGTCTGATGCATTAAAAACAAGATTATTTTTTACCCCAGTCGGAGATACGAGCCAAGTCAGACATTAGGCGTGCCATAGCCTCATCCCTTGTTGCTGAAGTAACTGCTGAGATGGATGTTGCAGGAACCGAGTGGAAAGGGGAAGGGTGGAATCATCAGCGTACAAGTGGATAGGATTAGATGTACAGCTTAGATCATTGATGAATAAAAGCGAGAGAGTTGGTGATAGGACAGAGCTCTGACGAATACCACTGTTGATAGATCTAGGAGAAAAACGATGGCCGTCTACAACAGCAGCTATAGAACGACCCAAAAGGAAGCTATAAATGAAGGCACAGATAGAAGGATAGGAACAGTAAGAGGGCAGTTTGGAATTTAAAGATTTATGCCAAACTCGATCGAGAACCTTCGAGGTGTCAAGTGCAGTGGCAAAGCTTTCGCCCAAGTCCCGAAAGGAGGATGACCAGGGGTCTGAAAGGTAGGTAAGAAAATCGCCAGTGGAGTGTCCCTGACGGAACCAATACTAACGATCAGAGAAAAGGTTGTGATAGGAAAGATTCTTTATAATTTTTATGTTAAGAGTAGACTCAAAAGTTTTTGAGACACAGCAAGTTAAAGCAATTGGAGGATAGTTAGAAAGTTGGGATTGGTCACCCTTCTTTGGGACTGGCTGAATGAGAGCAAACTTCCAGTAAGAAGGAAAGGTACAAGTTGAAAGACAAAGGTGTAAAAGTTTACCTAGGCAGGGTGTTAGCACAGAAGCACAGTTCTTGAGGAGCAGCTGCTCCTGATTTTGACTTCGAATGTCAGCCATCTACCAAAGTACCCCATCTGTTCATCAAAGGCGACTTTAGTGATCTTGTACATGACCTACATTTATCAAAACAACAGTCAGAAGCACTTGCTTCGAGATTCCAAGAATGGAACTTGTTGCAACCAAACACAAAAGTGACGAATTTCAGGAAGAGGCAACAAAATTTGAAACATCTTTTCAAATAAGATGGAGGAGTATGCTGCTTTAGCAATATTGCAGATCTGTTCGAAGCCTTGGGAATTATTCATGATCCTGATGAATGGCGACTTTTTCCTGGCTCCAGCAAATCAGGTCTTTAGGTCGTTCTCCTCCACAGTGGGAACATGTTACCTAGAATACAACTTGGCTGAGCTCCTGAAATGAAGGAAACGTATGAATTGATGAAAAAAAATCGTTTTGGCTCAGTAAGATAAATATTAATGGAAAATCTGCAGCAATTTGAAAGTGATAGTCATGCTGCTTGGACTACAAGGAGGTTTCACGAAATACTGTTGCTTCCTTTGTTTTGAGGACAGCCGTGATGTGTAGCAGCACTACATCCAGCATCAGTGGCCTCCCCGAAGTTCCTATGAAGCTGGGGTATGGAATGAACCACTCTTCCAAGCACAAGATATCATCCTTCCGCCTGTTCACATCGTCAGGTTTGATGGACAACTTCGTCAAACCCTTGGATAAGACTTTGCACACCTGAAGAAAGTCTTCCCTAAGATTAGTGATGCCAAATAGAAGGAAATCATGTTCGCTGGCCCACAAATTCGTAGCTTGATGAAAGACAGTCAGTTTGATACAACCTTTGAGGCAGACGAACTTAGGACTTGGAAGTCTCTTAAGAAAACTTGAACTGGTGTTCTGGGCAGCCATCGCAGTGAAGATTACGTGGAAATCGTTGATGAGCTTCTGGTTGAGCACCATGAACCTCGTGTCCCTTAAAATCCATTTTCCTCGCTCACATCTTGTTTTTCTTCCAGCAACCTTGGATGAAGGTAGCATACAGCGGGACCTTTAACCTGTACAATCCCGCCGACGACATGGTGCCGACAGTATAAAACGTCTCAATTAATCCCAGCGACATGATGGTGCCGACAGCAATATTCAAGCACTGTAGCCTGTCTGAAGCTGCTTCAGTCTAGATAATAATTTGCTAGAGTAGCCTAATGTATTGGCAATACTGTGTCCAAGCAGCTGTAGTACTGAGTTTGGTTGTGCATGGCTGGGTAAAATCAGTTTGCCACTGTCTGTCATAGCATCAGAATGTCGCAAAAACCACGCCATTTTTCCGCCTCATTGGGCTGGAGGAGGCTGTTGAAATTGTCACATGGACCTTCTGTCTCTTCATTTAGTGATTCTTCAGAAGAGGAAGACCTGGATGGCTTCTGGGGAGGAATATGAGCCAGAGGAGAAGGATATTGAGAACAGGGAATCCCCCATTCTCCTCCCCATTTCTCTCTCATCCCGCCCAGTTGGGTAGAAAAATGTCACTCACAGCTTGGGAAACTGGGCTAAAAACATGACTCTAATTTCTTATTTCTCTTATTTCTCCTGTAAGGAGTACTTTATTTTGATTTTCCTTGATTTATATATCCTTTTGGATTGTTTTATGCAATAAATTCTTTTTCTGTTTTTGGTCCGGGATTGGGTGGGTATAAAATTGCAAAAATGCCTGGAATGGTACAGGTTAAATCGTACTCTATTTACCTCTGTCCCAGGTGCGCGTCACACTTGTCTATATCAGTAGTGCTTGTGTGTACTTTCTGGGCACTATTGTGATTAGATTTGGTGTTTGCAATAAAGATTAAGTTTTTTGTTAACCATTCCAGGCCGGTATCAGCCATTGGCCCAACAAAGATTGTGCTAGGCCTACCCTGTTATTTGCCATGTTCCAACAAGTGCACTCCCTCCACCCTGCACCCAATGTGAGTATTCAGCCACTGAACAATAGTGACAGTGAATCAGGTCAATATAGTGTGCAATAGCTATTGAGCAAGGACATGGTGAAACATTTAGCAGTGGGAGGTGGTGTTGTCTTGACTGGAGTTTGCCAAGGAATTGATGAAAATCCTTGCTTTATGCTGATATATGGTGGATATTGTTATTGTGCAATAGATAGGAGTATAGTGCAACGCATGTACGTGATCAAATATTGGCAAGGACATGAGTCACATACACCTTACAGCCACAGTACGCTGTGCTGCAGGAAGATCATCACCACTGGAGAAGTGCATGATATTCTTCTTCTTTTTAAATCTATTTACCTATCTTTATGTCCGTTTATTTACACATACATATATATTGTTATATACCTCGAAACAAATGTCAGGGAAATAAGTACAGCTTCAGTTTCAGTTGGTAACAACAAATTTAGTGTTCATGTGTGGTTTATGAGAAAACTAAAAACCAAACAGAAGTAATTATATAAAATAGTTGTTGGTATAAAATCAAAGAAAGCATAGCTAGCAAGCATAAAAAAAAAATTAGCACTCTATGGGAAAATACCGTGAACGTGGCTGAATGCAGTTCAGTGTGAGGCAAAATACACCGTCATTCTTTGCGTTTTTCTCGATAACTATGAGGCCTAGGATCACCGGTGTTTGCTCAAATGAAAGCCAATGAAATTCTGCATAGGATGATAAAAGAAAAACATAACTGTGGCGAGAAAAAAAACCTTTGCAAAAGCTCCCCGAAAAAAAAGTTTTCTGCCGAAAATGGGTTTTACTTTTTCGCTTATTACTCTAACACCATACCTCGTATCAAACTGGGATTTCCAGCTTTCGAAAGCTAATAAAATTCTCTTTCTAATGACTTATAACATGTTGAGATTGATTAGTAAACTTTCGATTTATGATGTTGGGAAGTGAGATGTTTGTTCACAATTGATTATTCTTGGAGCCCTACCATACATATTATAGTGTGTTCTTTTGTGCGTGTGTGTGTGTTTTTTTCCCTTATCGTGTAGAATAAACATCAACGAATAGGAATAAGTGGGTTTTGTGGCAAAATAAATATGTTTGGGTGGTGAAAAAAAGCCAAGAATACGATATTTTGGAGTGCGCTGCCGGCGGGAGGGAAGGGGAGAAATGCTGACATGTCATAGAACACGAATTTTACTAAGCTTATGCGTGCCTAAAAGGGTTCAGTGACTAAGTACTCATAATTCACCCTGATACTGCCATTCTAGCATTCATGCTTGACCTTCAGTGAGATTGTTCATTTGAAGTCTTTAGCCTGTATTGAATGGTTTATCAAGAACTTATCTATCTATCTATTTATAGCCCGATGCCCTAATCCCGCAAAGCGTGGCCACAGACAAAACGCCTCCAAGTCGCTCTGTCACCCACCATTTGACTACCTTCCCCCCAACTCATCCACCCCCTCCCTCATATACCTCTCAACTCCATCCCTCCACCTCATCCTCGGTCTACCCCTCCCTCTCCCTCCCTCCACCTCACCTACATACACCCTCTTAGTCAGTCTTTCATTCTCCATTCTCTCCACATGTCCAAACCACCTCAGTGTATTTCTCTTAATTTTCTCAGCCACATCCACATCCACCCCACAACGTTCCTTCACTTCTTCATTCGTCAACCTGTCCCTCCATGTCACTCAACATGTTCCTCTCAAGTAACTCATTTCCACTGCTCTCACTCTTGACTTGTTCCCCTCTTGCAAGGTCCATGCCTCGCTTCCATACGCCAGGGTAGGGATCACAATACTATCATGCAGTGACTTCTTAACTTCCATACTCACCACCATGTTTCTCATCACTGTTTTCAGTGTACCAACAACCTTCCTTCCCTGCTGTACCCTTTCACGCACTTCATCCCCCAAAGTTCCATCCTTACTCATCACACTACCCAAGTACTTGAATGCACTCACATTCTCCATATCCTCACCATCCAACCTCACTGTACATTCTGTGACTTCATTCCTCTCAAACACCATAACTTTATTTTTGTTTACATTAACTTTCAGATTCCTCTTCCTACACACTGTCCCAAATTCATTCGCCAAGCCTTGCAACTCCCACTCATCTTCATTCAACAATACTGTATCATCAGCAAACAGCAACACCGGAATCTTCTAAATCTCACCCTCATTCATTAGAGCCACCCCCACATCCACTGCCCTACCTTGCACCTCCTTTACATCCCCATCCATGTATATATTCAACAGCCATGGAGACATCACACAACCCTGTTTCAGTCCCACATTGAGATCAAAGAACTCACCCAGCTCACCATCCACTCGCACAGTAGCCCTAGCTCCTTCGTACATACTCTTCACAGCACTCAACAATTTCCCCTCCACTCCATATATTCTTCATACCTTCCACATACCTTTCCTATCTATTCTGTCATAAGCTTTCTCCAACTCCATGAAGGCAGTATTCACTTCCTTCTCCTTCTCTAGACACTTCTCCACTAAACATCTTAGAACAAATATCTGATCTACACACCCTTATCCCTTCCTAAATCCCCCTTGTTCTTCTCCAACTAGCTCCTCTGTCATATGCCTAGCCCTATCAATGATTACTCTACCATATATTTTTCCAGTCACACTAAGAGGGCAAATACCCCTATGGTTACCACATACTTCTCTCTCCCCTTTCCCTTTGTATAAAGGAACAATTATACCTGATTTCCAGTCCTCTGGAACCCTTCCCTCTTCCCAAGCCAATCTACACAACTTCCATATCCACTCCAGAACAATCTCACCCCCATACCTCAGCATTTCACCACACACTCCATCAATTCCTGGGGCCTTTCCCATCTTTATCTTCTTCATTGTTTCCACTACTTCCGCCCTACTGATCTCTTCCTCCCTCCTCTCATCTCTTCTTCTCCCAGCCACTCCCCAACCACTTATACTCGCACTGCTCTCACTCTCTACATTCAACAAATCCTCAAAGTGCTCCTTCCATCTCCTCAATTTCTCTCTCTTCTCCACCAACAATCTATTATTCCTATCTTTCACTTCCCCTACTATTTCCCCTTTCACACTGCCTTACTTTCTTTACCTCCTTCCAAAACAATTTCTTACTCTCCCTCCGTTTCACACTCAGATTCCTCCCAAACTCTTCATCCACTTTCTTCTTACTCTCTTTCACCAGTCTCTCAACCTCCCTTCTCCTGCTCACATATACCTCTCTCTTCTCTACTTCTTTCAAAAATCTGTTATCAAACAGGATCTGAACAATATTAAGTGCATAGGTAATCATAACCAAGAACAACATATTATTCTACCGTCATAAGTCAAATGCGAAACTCAGGTACTTAAATTAGAAATCTAATTATTGTTGGCATTGCCGTTCAAACCCATAATGGTCTTTAGTGTTTGACACTGACGATAGACTTCATTGTCCGTTCCTTGAATCCCAAAATTTGTGTACCACAAACTTTCACATCTCAATGCATGGGCCCTAATATGCACCGTCCATATTTCAAGATGTGTTAGGATTGTCTCATTCAGCATTATGTTGTAATGAATTACAGAACAGAACAAGAACAACAATTGACATTATGGGAGCGAGCAGAAATACAGCCACATGCTGAAAAGACTAAATCAGTGGTTTTCAAACTGGGGGCTATGGCGCATTTCTCGATGGGGAAGAGGGGAGAAGTTACTAATAATAGAGTCTCATATAAACTTTCCTGGGCAGGAATTTAGAAGTATACTCCTTCTATTAATCATTTCGTGTAGAGCACATCTGTAGGCAATACAAGGTGAATTCCCGGAACTAAATTGTGGCCCATTAGGAAAGTAGCTCAATAAAGATTTGGGTGAGACTAAAACGCTATCTAGTTTTCAACAAACTGCTTGAGTGAGTGTTTCTGTCTCGCCTACCTGTCCATGCAAATTAAGGGTTTCCAGCCCACTGGTATGAAATAAGAACAATGCAATTAGTTTCAAGCAGAAGATGGCCTCTGCTGTGTCCTCACTGTCTGATTCTACCACAGATATCTCAAATGGCAGCAAAATGCAATATCAACCATATTGCTGAGTTATCATCTCAATTTTTATTTGGTTCTTTTACCATAAGTCTACTTTTATAGTAATAACTGAGGTTGTTAAAAACTACCCAACATGCCCCTTCGAGTGTCTTGCTTTGCATGTTTGTTTGTTTGTTTTTTTAACGTTAGATGTAAATGAGGCAACAAATATTACCGTATTTCGTTTAGGGACCGCAGAACGAAAAAAAAAAAAAAAATGGGAGCCACTGATGTAAAGGGAGCTCAAGTAGGAGCCACTGACGTAATGGAAGCGCACGTTCGGCCGGAAGTGTACTGTCTTCACAACAGACTCACTTTCAAAATGAAGAGATGATTCTTCCATTAGAATAAATCATGATTCTGTGAAATCAATGAAGTGGAACGGGAATTACCTCAATCATACGTAAACTAAGATAACAGTACAATATCCTGCATAATTTACAGCAAAGGCAATTTCTGCCTTCATCTCTGATTTACATATAAACTCCGTGTTATGTAAAATGTTGAATTATGACACTAATAACAATCACGAGACGATATTATGAACACCAGAGAAGTGTTTTCTCATCTATCCTCCGGCTCATCTCTTCCCCCCCTTTTCTTTCTCTCTCTCGCTCTCTCTCTCTCTCTCTCTCGTTTACAATAGCATCTATCCATCTGCCTATCTATCCTTCTGTTTATTTGTCTCTTCTTCTTTCTTTCTATCTGTTTGTCTGTCTAACTGTCTGTGACTATAAGTCTGGCTGTGTTTATAAGTTTGTCTGTCTGTCTGTGTCTACCTGTATGTCTATCTGTCTTTCTACCTACCTATCTATCTACCTAACTATCAATCGATCGGTCAGTCTATCAGTCTACCTATGTACTTGTCAATCTCTCCAAGCTGTTTCCATATATCTCGGTCGATCTATCCATCTATCATGTCTCTCTCCCTATCCATCTAACTATCAGTCTGTCTATCTATGTATCTCTCCATTCATCCATGCATTCATACATAGTTATACTTATCTAGCTATCTGTCTATTTATCAACCTGCAGTATCTACCTACCTACAGTATGTTCAGTATGAGGTTGTCAAATTTTGGGTCGCGACTCAAAGATGGGTCGCGAAAGGATTTTCTATGGATCAGAGACTTAGAATACTCTTAATGTTTTCAGTATATTTTATTTACTTTAGTCACAGTTTAGACCCCCGATTTATGTACCCGAGCAAAAGATTTATCGCATCAGCAAGAAATGGAGGCAGGGATCTGGAAGACAACTCTAGTACAGTAGCAAACTTTTTTGGATATTTCAGGCAATTTTGAAGTTACAAAAAAGATAGACAACAATTTGGAAATTGCATAAAAATCTTCAATTATTTTCAATTCATAGACAACCGTAATTCCCAATTGTTTTTCTGGAAATCGAGGATTAGCGTAACAGCCGGCTGCACAAGTAGTAACAGTCTAAGGTTGCGTGAGTAGCGCAGCAGTATTTTCCAACGACTGCTGAGAGAGCTGGTTTTAGGAAGTGTGACGGAATATTTTTCGTGAAATTAAAAAAAAAATTCTTTTTAGTGTTTTCAGGTTAGGAAATCAGAGGAATAAGATGTGCAGCATGAGACAATATTCAGCACTGCATGTTATGCTCACTCACTCGCTGGAAAACGTTCCACACTTTCATTGTGGACTCCTATTACAAGTTTGTAACTGTCATTATTACGCTATAAACATATTCATAATAAATACGATAGGGCGTACACAGATTACTCACAGTTCATATTTGCACAACACTGTTGCAGCTTTATGTAAGATGGGCGATACAATTTTTTATTTTTATTTTTTTTTTTTACCGCGTCCCCTGACCTCTTCTCGCCCTCCCTAACCTCGGCTCCTTACCATCTCAATGTTACCTTCATATGACATGTTCAACTCTTTTTCATTTTGTATATATTTTTATCAGCTCCAGTGGCACAGTACATATGCGCAGGCAGGCAGGCTCTCAACAGCGCATAACATTCATGAGAGGAACTGGTGACTAATGTTCAGTATCTGTGCTTTGCAGTATGTGTTTGATATTTGAGTAATTAACATTTTGGTTTCGAACTGACTAAAGTGGCACTTGCTCGCAATATTGCAGTGCAGCACGGAATATGAATCTACAGTAATGGTTAATAACCTGCTGTGTGTGTGTGTGTGTGTGTGTGTGTGTGTGTGTGTGTGTGTGTGTATTCGGGGAATGATAAGGGTCGCCACCTCGTGAATCGTGGACCAAAAAGTTTGAAAGCCACTGAATTAATAAATAAATCAGTTTCTCTCTGTCTCGATCTATCCTTCGAGCTGTTTTCTTAGTATCTTTTGATGTATTTGTCTGTTTGCCTTTCTGTCTATCAATCCATCTGTCTACCAATCTACAATATCAGTCTATCTAACTGTCTACCTCTTCATATGACTCTGTCTGCTTGTCTATCCCCCATTTCATTTATCTATCTTTCTGTCTGTCGATCTGTCCGTAAGTGTCTGCCTATCTCCCTCTCTCTCTCTCTCTCTAACTAACTATCTATCTGTGCATATGTATCAGTCTATTTATCTGTCTATTATAGGTATGCATCTATTTATATGTATATGTATATTTATCTATCTACTTATTAGACTGCCAACATGCCCATATTTCTACCTAGCCATCACACCGTGCAAGAGCATGAATACTTTCTTAGCTGACAGCATCCCAAGCTCAAGCTTATCTCATTCCTTTCCGAAGAAAGGAAGTTGCGAGGAGTAGACTGTAGCACCAGTCGAACAGGGCAGTACTCCCGAGGTTGATGGCAAGCTGGTGATAGGGAGGGCTGGAGCTCCCGTTTCACCAGCCCTCAGGACTTGATCCTGACCATCTCCCTTTTCTGAACATTTTCAGTGCATTCATTTACACAGAGAGTAGGCCAGCATGCTCTCATAATACCTCTACCTTCAACTGTCTACACCACACTACATGCGCATAACATATCACACCTCCTATTCACATCTTTAGTAATGGCCGCTGCAACCTTAATATCAAATGAGGTGGTACCTCGGATTGCCACCACCGGCAGGGTAGGGCTGGAGGCACAGGGTCCTCCCGGTTGCCATCAAGCGACTGTGCCGGCAGCGACTGTTGCTATTTCTGGGAATGCTCGTCGGCGAAGAGGTGACGGTGCGGCCTTATTTTTTACCAACATCCGCGGCCTTACCACAAATTTAAACTCGGTTCATTTTTTCCTTCAGTCCATATCCCCTTTGGCCCTTTTCCTCACAGAACCACAAATCTCGCCCTCTACCGATATATCTCCATTTTGTTTTCCCGGTTACCATCTCCTTACAAACTTTCGTAACAAGGGCGGCACCTGTTGTTATATCAAATCCCAATATGCAGTTGACACTATTTTAAACTTCACTTCATCCAGTTTTGATTACTCATTATATCAATTAAATTGCCAGAACATTACCAAGTATATCTGTGTAGTTTATCGTTCCCCCAATGCTTCTTCGGAACCCAGTGTATTTGATTCCTTATCCACTCAGTTGAGTAACCTTGACCTTGCCCTTGGCAATGAAATTACCATTTTGGGTGATTTTAACATACACAATGTTGAATGGTTATTACATTCTGCCCGGACTGACGACGCTGGTCTAGAATGCGAGCTGTTTGCGGAATCGTTTAATCTCACCCAGTTGGTAAAGTAACCAACCAGAATACCTGATAATCCTGACCATAATGCCCATCTCTTGGATTTATTCTTGACAAATAATCCAGATCAATACAGGATAGAGGTACTGTCACCACTTGGATCCTCTGACCACAATCTCATCAAAGCCTCATTAGTTAACCCTCCTACACCTCCCCATTCTGAACCTGTCAGGGTGACCCGATGGCACTTTGAAAGGGAGACTGGGATGGATTTAGAAATTATCTTGCTGATATTCCATGGCAGTCTTTCTTCTCTAGTGATCCCAATTCTATTCAGTCCCACAATTGCGACTTAATACTAGCTGGTATGGATTTATTCATACCAAGTCAACAATTCACTAAAAGATCAAACTCTCCAAAATGGTTTGATGGCAATTGTGCTAGAGCAACAGCCCAAAAGTCATTAGCATATAACTCTTACTTAAAATCAAAAACATCTGAATCACTCTCTCAATTTAAAATTGCTAGAAATCATGCAAAAGCTGTAATAAATCTATCTAAATCAAACTTTCTTCAAAAGCAAGCATCAAAACTACTTAACAATCCTAATGACAATAGAATATTCTGGTCAACTCTTAATTCTTTCAATAATAACTTTAACAAGTCATCTTCCATTCCCCCACTAAAATCTTCAGATTACAAATGACCCACGTGGGAAAGCAGATATCTTTGCTAGTACCTTAGCCAGAAACTCTACCATAGATGATACCAGCCAGAATGTCTCAGTACTGGAACTTGATTCTCCCGAAATTGCCCCACTTAAAATACAGACAAGATATGTAAAATCCATCCTAGACAATTTACCTACCAACAAAGCTCCAGGCCCGGATGGAATTCCGCCAATTGTTTTGAAAAAGTGTTCCCCTGAACTTGCCTCTGTCCTAGCTAAATTATTCAGACTATGCATACGTACTTCTTTATTCCCAAATTCATGGAAAGAAGCCAATATCCACCCAGTTCCGAAGAAAGGAAGTTCGTCTGACCCCTCCAATTACAGACCAATATCTGTCACATCTTCTCTTGGTAAGGTATTTGAAACGTTAATTAATAAGCATATTGTTAAATATCTTGAATCCAACAACTTACTTAGTGATAGACAATACCGTTTTCGCCACGAAAGATCCACCATTGATATACTCAATCTCTTAACTCATACCATCCATCAATCAATTGATCTTTTTGGAGAAACTCATGCAGTAGCTCTTGATATCTCTAAAGCTTTCGACAGAGTATGGCACCGTTCCCTGCTGTCCAAACTCCCTTGCTATGGACTAACGTCTTTTGTTCCTTTGATTTCTTCTTATCTTAGTGACAGGAAAATAAGAGTAAAAGTAGATGATGTATATTCGAATTTCCACTCAATTAACGCCGGCGTGCCGCAGGGATCAGTTCTGGCGCCAACCCTATTTCTGGTTCATATTAATGATCTCTTAACTGTCACTCACAATCCCGTTCACTCATATGCTGATGACTCAACATTACATAGTTCATTCACACTCAGACATCCATTTACAAAATCTAATATCTCTACCTCTCAACTCAGTACAGCCATCTCCATAATTCAAGATCTAGCTACAATCAGTGAATGGGGACAAAACAACCTTGTCTCTTTTAATGCTAGTAAAACTAAATATATACAGTTTACTAATAGACAGATATTGCCAGATTCGTACATTACCTTCAGTGCTACTAATATTCCCATCTCCAAAAGTACTGAAATTCTTGGTGTCTCACTTAACAGTGCCCTCAGCTGGACCTCTCATGTCAGATCACTTGCTAAAACCGCCTCAAAGAAACTTGGATTATTGTACAGAGACCGTAACTTCTTCGCCGATGAGCAGTTAGCTATAATTTATA